>NC_090350.1:40499568-40801200 GCF_035084215.1 Heptranchias perlo | reverse complement strand
ATCTGTTTAAGGCGACCGCCTGTGACGCCAAAAAACATGGGCCCGACGAATTTAGCGGTGGGTCTAATGCCTGTGCACATTAGGCACAGACCGTCCCACTGCTAAATTGGTATGCTTTGCACCTGTTTTCCGCCCGAAAAATAGATGCCACGCATATCAATTTCTACCCCTTAGAATCTACAGCAAGGAGGAAGCCATTCAGCCCATCCTGCCTACACTCTTCAACTGGTGCTATCTACTCCAACACTACTTCCCTGCTCTTTCACTGTATCCATTTGTATTCTTCCTATTCAATGATTTATCCAATTCCCTTGTAGCCTGTTGTGGCAAAGCATTCCAAGTTCTAACAACCCTCTGTGTGAAAAACATTCTTATAACTTTCCCAAATATTCTTCTAATGTTAATCCTGAGTCTATGCTCCCTTCATTTATAACAGTTTCTGAAGTCCCTTCTGCCCTCTCGAGTAGACTCTCAAGATCCCATGACACTGTTCAAAGAACAGCATGAGCGTTCTCCTGGTGCCTTGGCTAATCCTTCAACCAATATCACTAAAACAGTTTATCTGGTCAGTTAACCCCTTGGGATTGATAGTTCAGTAGCAATGCTGCACTCCCGTGCCCATAGTGATTCCTGGTGTGCATTGCATTAGTTGATTTCAATCAGCTCGGTAATGGGAATGCCTCAAGAGGCCTCTGTCAGTGAACTAGGGAGTAGGGTGTAAAACAAAAATCAGCCAGTGGTCCCATTCTTGATTGCTATCCATTGACTCTTGCTGGAAAGTAAATGTGTGCGGCTCTCAGGTGATCACAGGATGCTGCAGTGCCGCCAAAGTCAAATAGCCAGCCCAACCCCACACACACAAATAATGGCCACTTGGGCGGGGGGAAGAGAGCTGGCACCCAGCCAAAACCTACTGCACCCCAGCAAGAGTTATGAAGGGAGGAAATAATAAAGGAAGAGAGTTGGGAATCTTTCTACAGTGTTTTCAAAGGGGTCTAATGACACAACAGGCATCTACTGGAGACAAGCTCTCCATTACTGGTGATCATTATGGACAGTGTTCATTCAAAGCGGGAGTCAGATTACCTTGCAATTGGAAACACTTTGGCTATTCCTATGCCACGTGTCACCCAATAGTTGGACCTTCAAAAGCACTAGGCAGAGGTGTAGAAAGGTGCTGATTATTGTCTCCTTGCTTGTGATTCCCTCCCCAACTGGAGGTGTAATGGTATTAACTTTGTGGCTGTGCAATAATAAATGTCGTCTTGCTCCTTTGCAGGATAATGCTGCAGTTTCCGCTTGTCTAGACATCACCACTGATCCCCGTTCTTCTCTGAATGCAACTCATAACCACTGGAAGGAACAATATCTGGATTACAGAGGAACATGGGATCAGGAGTAGGCCATTCAGCCCCCTCGAGCCTGTTCCGCCATTGAATGAAACCATGGCTGATCTGTTTCCCAACTCCATTTACCCGCCTTGGCTCCATATCCCTTCATACCCTTGACTGGCAAAAATTTATTGATCTCAGATTTAAAATGATTAATTGAGCTAGCGTCTTCTGCTTTTTGTGGGAGAGAGTTCCACACTTCCACCACCCTTTGCGTGAAGAAATGTTTCCTAACTTCTCTCCTGATTGGCCTGGCTCTGATTTTAAGGTTATGTCCCCTTTTCCTAGACTCCCCCCACCAGCAGAAAAATCTTCTCTCTCTCTCTACACTATCAATTCCTTTCAAAATCTTAACAACCTCAATCAAATCACTCCTGAACCTTCTACATTCCAGGGAACACAAGCCTGGTTGTATTGGATTCTCAGTGCAAGCGAGCTATATTCCACTTGTATGACCATCTCTGTTTCAGGGCAAAGGTCGTTCAGGGGTGACTATCTTGTCTTTAAACAATCAAAGTTGGATCTGGAGTAATCTCTCATTAAGCCATCCACGCATTAAACTGCGCCAGTGTTAAAGGATGGATTTTATTTATGATTAGATGTTCTATCTATTTCTCAAAATCAAGAAGATTCTCGAAATGTTGAGGTCATGCACTGATAGATTTATTGAGGATACAGCGCAATGCAACAGTACTTAGGCAGACCCTGAATAGATAATATTTACCTCATGGCTGGGGATCCAAATGCATCACAGTTCTGAGCTCAGTATTCAGGCTCATCATACCCTTCAAATCCCAAATTTTCGTCACTTTTATACCTTTCTCTTACCCCCATTACATGACTCTCTGCTTACCTCCACTGTACATAACCACATCAAAAGGTAAGAACAACTCCATAGAAGGAGAAACCAATCAGCACCAATGCTCAGTTAATCAGCTGCTTTCCTCACTAACAACATGGAACTAAAAAGATTAGTGTAACTGCCTATTTGTTATCTTATGCACATTCCAAGTGCAACTACCAGTTATAAGTCTGTCCTTGATTATGTATCATTCAACACTGATTTGATTTTAAACTCTATTTAGAAAGATAATGTTTTACGCAGACATTCTGTCCTCGCAGCTACAATGATTAACATAGGTGAAAATAACTCAGCTTTCATATATCTTTGTTTCTAACTTCCTTAACTTGGCTAAAGTAGGGACATTCTCCCTATGTTTCTCGCTCGTGGTCATCAGTTAAATTCTCATGAGGCTAGAGCCAAACAACCTCGCTCTCTCTCCCCCCACCCCCCTTCCCCCATTAAGCAGGTGGTTACTTCATATTGGAACCTGGTGGTGCCTGTAAGGGTCAGTCTCAGTTCAAACGTTCACTGGTCACTACCTTGGAATTGCTGTACACTTATAGCTATTTTAAAATATTACAATTTAAGAATCACACTTCCCTACTTGTAAGGAATCTTACAACACCAGGTTATAGTCCAACAATTTTATTTTAAAATCACAAGCTTTCGGAGACTATCTCCTTCGTCAGGTGAGTAGTGAACATTCACTCACTCACCTGACGAAGGAGATAGTCTCCGAAAGCTTGTGATTTTAAAATAAAACTGTTGGACTATAACCTGGTGTTGTAAGATTCCTTACATTTGTCCACCCCAGTCCATCACCGGCATCTCCACATCACTTCCCTACTTAACAAAGGCTAAAAGCCAACATTACAACAATATGAAGAAAAAATAGCGGTACTACATTATCACACTGCAAGTCCGTCTGATTAACCCTTTTCTAGCACCAGTACAGAGGAGAATTAGAAGTTAGAACTAAGCTGGTTAAAAGCAAAACCAGGAACAGTTTGCTCATACAAAGGAGGATTGGAAAATGCACTGACCTAGAAAGCCATAGATGCAGAATCAGTTCAGACTTTTAAAAGGGAGACAGATACTTACTTGGAAAGGAAGAGTAGGGATACGGAGAAGGAGCAAGGAATTGGGAGTGAAGAAATAAACAGCTGCCACGGCTAACAAAAGTTGGAGGGAAGTCTCGATTGGCCTGCTCCTGTTCCTAAATTATACCCCAAAGAAGATTAAGATCAATCCTGTCAGTTTTGTTCCCTTATTGTTCCGAATTAACATGAATAAAATTGAGCATTTTAAAATCAGTGATATCAGTTTAAGAAACATTGGTAGTTATACTAAAGATTTACAAAGCACTGGGCAGTCCACATACAGGGCATGTTTCCAATACACATACATGCCAACCGGGAAAACTAACAAAAGCTGACTCAAGGCTGCAAAAATAAAAAAAGTGACATGTTTCTTCAAAATCAGGAACAGCCCTGGTTATAAGCCGATCCATAATATAATAAATTTACTGGGATAGAGTTTCCGTTAGATTTGCGCCCAGATTCCAGTGCAATCGGCCAAACCAGCGCAAAAGTTCAGGGATTATTAAACTTAAGTGCGTTACGCCCGAAACCACTTATTTTTGGGTTTTCCGCGACCTTTTGCATTGGTTCAAGATTCAATTCGCCCGAATCAGGTCCCGCCCACAAAACTGGCACAGCCGCCAATGGTGGGGCGATGAAAATCAGGGATGCGCGAGAGGCCAGAATTGGAGGAGCGCAGAGATCTCGGAGGGTTGGAGGGGCTGGAGGAGGTTACAGAGATAGGGAGCGGGCGAGGCCATGGAGGGATCTGAAAACAAGGATGAGAATTTTAAAATCGAGGTGTTGCCAGACCAGGAACTGTAAACAAAAAACACAGCAGCCAGTTTAAAATGTCAAAATTATTTTATAAAAGCAAAACATACCAGTTTTGTGATTTAAAACTTTTAGTTGGACTTTTTTTTTTAAAAAAAAGCACAATTCAGTATCATGTAAAATCATTCCAACAGACCTTTAGGTTTGACCAATCAAATTTACTTTGTAAAACAGTACACAAAGGAGCTTTCATTCCAGTGGGACGAGTCAGAACATAAACGGTTAACAGTCACGGGTCGCCCGGCTCCTTCATTGACTCATCCGGCGGTGAAGACACCATTTTTGCCGGTATTTGGTTGCGAGACCCAGGAAGTTGCAAACTGGCCTCACTGAATCTGTGAATCGATAAAGCGATTCAGATCGGTCCAGCTCTGCTGAATGAAGGAGTTCAGCATCATTTTCACTTCAAAAAGTATATTTCTCACCTGTCAGTTCTGGGTCAAAGATCGAGAGCTCACGGTGAGGCATTAAGAGGAAAAAATCTTAGGTCCTTCCAATACATTGTTGGATCGTTACATTCACCGTTACTTCTCTATGAGATCATTCCCTTCACTCTGGTTTTGCATAAGGTTACAAAAAAATTCTTTGGCCTTAAAAATGCTGCATGCTTTCAAGAGAAGTTGACGGCAAATAATCTCCAGAAAACTGTTTCGAGCGTAGTGAATTCTACTTTACGCCATCAAATCTAAAGTCAAGGCTGGGGAAAAAAATAACACTGAGATTTCAAAGGAGTACCTGACTTCCACATGGCCCCACCATCCCTCAGAGGTTCCACTTTTAACAATGCCCATGAGTGTCACCCTCAGTTAATTTGTGTTTTCTCACTAACTTCATACGGACCTTGGGCATTGATATCTAAACCAGGCCTGGACCTTCAACCAGTGTAAACAGAATTGGTTTAGGACACAGGCCAAAGCCCTGACGCTTGTCTCAAAAGATGCAATTAGCATTGAATTCAAAATAAAATATGCATGTCAAAAAATAAATAAATACACATCAGTCATAGCTAAGGTTGTAAAGGGAGTCAAACTCTGACCTGCATTGTTATGTTAGAGAGGTTGAGATGTCAATTGGAATGAATGCCAGAACAAGGCTATACATTGTCAAGCAGTGTGCTCAGGGACCTGTGCACATCATGACGAGATAAAGCTCAATGTTGCCATGGACAAATTGGTGATGGTGGCAAATGTCACATATTCACAATCCTTATCAACACTGTTTCTAAACGCGTTGAGTTATGTAACAAGTAGTCTACTGGTCATGGTTGTGAGCTTCCCAAGCTGTCAATCACTGGACTCCTCCCAGTTTGGGCAGTATGAGTTTGGGTGAAGCAGAAAGAATGGACAATGCCTATCCAACCCTGGCAGAAGTCTATCTTTAGTTGGCCAGTTTTAGTGGTAGCGGTGGAAGAGCCTTGGTGACATGTTGCTCCCCTTCTGCCCAACTAAAGGAGCTTCTCTAGATTCTTCATATAACTGAAGTCTTTCATCCCTGGCACCATTCTAGCAAATCTCCTCTGCACCCTCACCAAGGCCTTGACATCCTAAAGTGTGGTGCCCAGAATTGGACACAATACTCCAGCTGAGGCCTAACCAGTGATTTAGCATAACTTCTTTGCTTTTTTACTCTTATCTCAGGACGTGCAGTGCAAAGGGGAAGGGGTCTATTTTTTTTTTTTTTTTAAAAGTCTTGGCCTGATATCTATTTGAAAGTTTCTCCAGGAAGGGTGTGGAAGGTCGTCAAAGTGCCAGTAATGATGATGAGTACCTACAGTATTAAAACCAAACAATCGAGGAGAGTCAAAGGTTTGATTGCTACACACCTCACCGCTGGTCTTTCATGACCCAAACCACTTTCTTCAGCTAATACTGAATTGAGGAGCAGCTTTCAACAGCATCGCAAGTAACATTAAGAGTTTGCCCGAGAGGGTTTACTTTGGCTGCTTTTCCTGAACAAGTTAAAATTAGTCCATCAAACGTTCCGCTTCCTCTCCTCTTAGGTTCTAGATGTCCCTCTCTCCACTAGTCAATCTTCTTCCGATGGTTTTGGTTGTTGTCCACATGCGCCCGTCCATTCTGTTGCCCATTGCAGTGGTGTATTATCTCAGTGTTCTTAGTCTCTGGGCGACTCTGTCGTTCCTTCAATGTACACCTTGGTTTCTTTGGCAACACCAGGATGAGAACAATGGCAATGATATGGAAACTGAAGTACCAGGTCCTGAGGGGACAAAATACAGAAACTGAATTCATAGGATCACAAAACCTTACAGCGCAGAAGGAGGCCATTCGGCCCATTGTGCCTGTGCTGGCTCTTTGAAAGAGCTGTCCAATTAGTCCCACTCTCCTGCTCCTTCCCCATAGCCCTGCAAATTTTTCCTTTTCAAATACTTATCCAATTCCCTTTTGAAAGTTACAATTGAATCTGCTTCCACCGCCCTTTCAGGCAGCGCATTCCAGATCATAACAACTCGCTGAGTAAAAAAAATTCTCCTCATCTCCCCTCTGGTTCTTTTGCCAATTACAGTACTTTGTAATTATAGCTAAAGAAGCAAAGAAGGGTCTTTCATTCACATTGACTGGCTGGTCACCAAATGAAATGACCAGGGAGCACCCTACAGACACATTAAGGCAAGTTGGTTGTCATCTTGCTCACTTTCTTAGTAGCCCAGTTGCCATTTTAAGATGCGCAATGACCATTTGAAAAATGAAATCCAGAATGAAGTGTCTACAGACTAACCAGGTGAAGCAATGCCTTTCTCTCACATCGCGGGGTAAATCCTTTCCAATGGAAATCCACGTAGGGGTAGATGGAAGGGTGGAAAGACCTATCGTGGAGTGCTTGGGTTACGCACCAGTGATCGCAGATAGATGCGTTCATTGCTAGCTACTTTACCAGCTATGAATAACATGGCCTTCAGTTACTAATATTACATTCTGCTGTCTCCGATAGCAATGTGAGGGGCATAAATGGCAAATCACTTTGATCGACTAATGGTCTTCGTTAGTTTGACGCATCTCCTCACCTGTAAAACTCGAGTGATGGATCCACAAACGGAAGGACGAATGGCGTTACTGTGTAGCTCACCACCACCTGCGTCGTCGCCCACGTCACTATGTCGTAGAACGCCTTGCGTGTTGGCGAAACAAGGAAATGGGGCCTCAAGTTGTTTCTAACCTGGTTAAAACCACACACACACAAAATTAAACTTGTTTGAGAGGCAGGTAAATGGACTTAAGATACAGATCAGCCATGATCTAATTGAATGGCGGAATCGGCTTGTGGGGATGAATGGCCTCCTCCTGCTCCTATGTTCCGAGATCTCTGCGCCTCTCCAATTCTGGCCTCTTTTGCGCATCCCCGATTTTCGTCGCCCCACCATCAGCCGTGCCTTCAGCTGCCTGGGCCCCAAGCTCTGGAATTCCCTCCCTAAACCCAGTGATAGACGAAGGTTTCTTGCCATGGGTTGTGCTCAAATTGGGAGCAATGTGGGTTTCAGGGTTGAGGCAGTTTGCTTGTTCTTGGTTCATTTTCTATTTTTTATTTCCAACGTTCCTGGTTTTTGTTTTTAATCTCCGCAAAGCTCCTAAATTTGTCTGAAGTCAGACCTCCATCTTGTGGAATGTGCGCCTGCTCTGTAGACGTACATCCCAAAAAGTAACTATACTTTGCTGATGTACACATCTGCCCGACTGCCAGAAGTTCTGCTCGGACATTTTGTTTGTCCAGTCCTCCAATCTAGAAAGCTAATGAAGTGGAACAGAACCATGAAGGACCGTGCCTTCAGTGCCCAGGCCCTAAGCTCTGGAATTCCCTCCCTAAACCTCTCTCTCCTCCTTTAAGACACTCCTTAAAACCTACCTCTTTGACCAAGCTTTTGGTCACCTGTCCTAATATCTCACGTGGCTCAGTGTCAAATTTAGTTTGATAATCGCTCCTGTGAAGCACCTCGGGACTTTTTACTACGTTAAAGGCGCTATATAAACGCAAGTTGTTGTTGTTATAATCAATCTCAGGGGACACCCCACCTTACACGGCCAGATTGGTACAAGCGTCGCTGCTGTGCCCTTGCAGTAGGGTTGCCAACTCTGGTTGGCCGTATTCCTGGAGGTTTCATCACATGACCTCCCACCTCCAACTGTCCCGCCCACTCATTTCTCTCCCCCACCGCACCCCACCCCACCCCCACATCTCCAATATTTTTATAACTAATAAATGAAAAAGACATACAATCTTTTTTTAATGCCCCTATGACTTTTCTCCCGGGCGATGCCCGCAGCATTTTCCAAAAGACTCCAGGATAATCCTGGAGGGTTGGCAACCCATCCCTGGCCATGCAAATGACCCAGTCCCCAGAGTCTGAGATTGGAAGTTGGCGGGGGGGGGGGGGGGGGGGGGGGCTGGGAAACAGATCTCCATCCTGGGGGGGGGGGGGTGGGGGGCGGTGGGGGGGTTCTTGCGATGGTCGAGCGGTCGGACCCCCAGGAATTTTGGGTCCCACATCCCTTTACGTGCAACCGCGTAACTGAAAACCAGACAAAACTGTCCAGGTTTACTTACTGCTCTGGCCGCTAGTGTCATAAACATGCCTGCGATGAAGGTGAAGTAATAGCCTGGGTAAACTCCATGCCATATTGCAGATAGAAGGAATGTCACCAACGTGGGATTGAAAGGACATCGATCATAGCAGACTCTAACGGGAGACAACAGCAGCATGGGTTATTAACACTTAGTGTCCAACTAGTGAAATCCATCCCCATACGCCCCCCCACCCACCTTCCATCCCCATATGCCCCCCCACCCACCTTCCATCCCCATACGCCCCCCCACCCACCTTCCATCCCCATACGCCCCCCCACCCACCTTCCATCCCCATACGCCCCCCACCCACCTTCCATCCACATTTCCAGGGAAACGAAAGTAGAGTAGACACCTCCAGTTGAAGAGCTAGTACCAGCACAGGGCCAACGGGATGAACGACCTCGTCTGCTGTAATCTTTACGGTTCTGTAACCCTCAACCACCTACCCATTTCCAGGATGGATTCACCAGTTTCCAAAACCGAGTGCAGTTCAGCAGTGAACGCAAAGTAAAAAGCACCAGAAACTCTACTTGTAGCAACCAATGATAAGCTTTTTATTGTTTAGTTGGTAAATACAATGGCCAGTGTGATAAAGACCAGGAAATTCCCAGGTTGAATCACCAGTTTGTGCTGAGTGAGTGGGTTTCGACCATGTTGGAAACAACAACAGGGCTCAGGACCTTTGGGGTAAGAAGTGAGGAAAGTTAAAATTAGCCAGTATTCCTACCGCCAATTGCTTTCCGATGACCCTGACAGACACTGGGTGGAGAAGCATTGGGCTTGGCTCTGAGGCCTCACTCAGCTGGTTAGCCCGATAACACTCACTGTCACATGAAGAATGACAACTTGGGTGAGGAGCCAAGTTGATGCCGGTGTCTGTGTAACTGTACCCGACTTGGTGCCTTCAGAAAAGTAGGGGAGCAACGGAAATATCGGACAATATATAACTTGGTCTGAAGCAGGCTGTGAGCTGGCACTGCGCTGTAGACTAGAACTACTTACTGTTTGAGCCACAGAGCAGTCTGTATGTTCCAATTGTCAATAAACATCTTCATGCTCGTTGCAAACTGAAAAATAAAAGCAGCAGTGAATTACAGTCCATCCATTTTGTGATAAAGGTGTGTGGGCGCGGGCCCGCAGGGGCGGGCGCGGGCCCGCAGGGGCGGGCATGAGTGTACACTTTCAGTTCTTACCTCTATCTTGACGATGTTGAGATTGGAGACCAGGTCCCAGCGAGGTTTGCCACGACTGTCGTAACCGGTGAACCCAAACCCTGCGGCATTATTGACGGCATCAGCTGTGTGGAAAACAAACAAATTCACAATCCAGTGGTGAAAGGACAGTTTGCTACCAATTCCTGTTGTATGTATTAGGTCTAACATCGTGCTTACCAATAGTCCAAGCAAAATAATACTTGGGTCTGCAGGCCAGGAGGGAAATGTAGAGATAGAACAAGCGTCCGGGGATCGATCCTGTGAGAATAAAGGTTTCGTCTGTGTTGTAGGAGATGGGAAATACTTCCAACAGCGTCAGGTGCATAAACGCACACACGGCACAGATCAGTACCTTGCATCCCACAGCACGCTGCAGAAAGAATCGATTTAACCCCAGTCAATGAACAGATTCCATAGCAAGAGACGATTCACCCTCAGCTTTGTAAAATCCCTGGTACACGAGACCATCCCCAACACCCCTTTCCCCAAATGCAAATTCCTCAGCACGTCCGAATGCTTATAAACTTGCTCTGTTGCGAGAACAACCCAATCTGGCAAAAGAACCAGGAAATTAGGAGACTTTTTTTTATACACATGATCTGGAATGCGCTGCCTGAAAGGGCGGTGGAAGCAGATTCAATAGCAGGGAATTGGATACACACTTAGAATCATAGAATGATACCACACAGGAGGAGGCCATTTGGCCCATTGCGCCAGTGCAGGCTCTTTGAAAGAGCTATCCAATTAGTCCCACTCCCCTTGCCCTTTCCCCACAGCCCTGCAAATTTCTCCTTTTCAAGTATTTATCCAATTCCCTTTTGAAAGTTACTATCGAATCTGCTTCCACCGCCCTTTCAGGCAGCGCATTCCAGATCATCATAACTCGTTGTGTAAAGCAAAGGAAAAATTTGCAGGGCTACGGGGAAAAGATCAGAGGGAGTGGGACTAATTGGATAGCTCTTTCAAAGAGCCTGCACTGGCAAGATGGGCCGAGTGGCCTCCTTCAGTGCTGTATGATTCTATGCTTGACATTGGTCTCCCTGGATTATGTATCAACTGCAACCAAGAGATTAATTGGCCAAGACTGACCTCAGGCATGTGTCACACTGAGCCAGCACGAGAAGGCCTGAGAGCGCAGTTCAGGGTTACTCTTCCTCCAGCCACGAGGAGTGATGGAGTCACTGGACGTGGGCTGTAACTCCAATGCGTTATCCTCTACAGGTGCTAATGATGGCTCCCAATGTGAAGAACAAACAAACTTGCATTCATATAGCACCTTCCTCATCCCCAGGACGTCCCAAAGTGCTTCACAGCCGAGGAAGTACCTTTGAAGTGTAGTCACTGTTGTAATGTAGGAAATGCGGCAGCCAATTTACGCACAGCAAGATCCCACAAACAGCAACGAGATGAATGAGCGGATAATCTGTTTTTAGTGATGTTGGTTGAGGGATAAATATTGGCCAGAACACCGGGGAGAACTCCCCCTGCTCTTCTTTAAATAATGCCACGGGATCTTTCACATCTGTCTGAAAAGGCAGATGGGACCTTGGTTTAACATCTCAGCCGAAAGACGGCACCTCTGACCATGCAGCACTCTCTCAGTACCGCACTGGGAGCGTCAGCCTAAATTTTTGTGCTCAAATCTCTGGAGTGGGACTATGAACCTACAATCTTCTGACTCAGAGACAAGAGTGCTACCCACTTAGCCAGGGCTGACGCCTAACTCCAGTAAAGAGGAGTTAACCGTGGTGACATCCAGTTACACAACTGAAACTATCTGTTAAGTTGTAATGCTGATCTCGATGAGGTGCCCCCCACTCTGTCACTTAGCAACAAACCATCACCTCACGTGCAAGAGGGTGCAGTGAGCAAACACAGCCACAATGTGGAGCTCTTTACATGGAAAAGAGCCACTGAGTCCGTCTCACACCGAGCAACGTGTTCAGCAGGGCACTACTTTCAAAAGGTCCGTATTATTGTGTAAAAGTAATGCGGTTTTAGACATATCACGCAGCACTGGTGGAAAGCTGAAACCACACCGTTATTCTGACAGAACTATCACAGGAAAAAATCAAACACTTCGCCAGCTGGGTTTGGACAAAGGCCCTTTGATCTCATCGTTTCCCCAATTCCATCCCCACCATCTGCCCCAATACTGCGCCTGGCTGTTCACTTAAAAGGAATCCAGAGTCCGGGCAACGTGCTCCCACTGTTGATCAGTGCATAAAAAATACTTCCCTGTGTCTGTCCTAAACTTGCCTTTCACAGGCCCCGGAACTGCCGATTTAGCGGACTTTGTCCGGTTTAACGGTTTATTTTCTTTATCCCGTTGAGCACTTGCTTACAAACCAACATCGCCAAATCAGAGGGAGCTTGCTGTGCGCAAATTGGCTGCTGCGTTTCCTACATTACAACAGTGGCTGCACTTCAAAAGTACTGCATTGGCTGTAAGGAGCTTTGGGACGTCCTGAGGTTGTGAAAGATGCTATATAAATGCAAGTTCTTCTTTCTTTCTTAATAGAAGGATGTGCTGATAGGATGAGATGAAGCAGGGTGGGAGGAGGCTCGCATGGATTGTAAATGCTAGCATAGAACAGTTGGGCTGAATGGCCCATTTCTATGCTGTAGGCTCTATGTAACTATGTAACAGTCTTTTTGTACTTCTGTACTGTAACTGTATTTGATTCCTGACCGTTTATGTTACCTTATTCTTTACCTTGGTCTGATCTTTCTTCTTATCTCCTGTTGCTTTTATCTTCAGGCTTATGTTATTGCTACCAGATCCATCTCCCCGTCTTAGAATCATAGAATCATAGAAGTTACAACATGGAAACAGGCCCTTCGGCCCAACATGTCCATGTCGCCCAGTTTATACCACTAAGCTAGTCCCAATTGCCTGCACTTGGCCCATATCCCTCTATACCCATCTTACCCATGTAACTGTCCAAATGCTTTTTAAAAGACAAAATTGTACCCACCTCTACTACTGCCTCTGGCAGCTCGTTCCAGACACTCACCACCCTTTGAGTGAAAAAATTGCCCCTCTGGACCCTTTTGTATCTCTCCCCTCTCACCTTAAATCTATGCCCCCTCGTTATAGACTCCCCTACCTTTGGGAAAAGATTTTGACTATCTACCTTATCTATGCCCCTCATTATTTTATAGCCTTCTATAAGATCACCCCTTAACCTCCTACTCTCCAGGGAAAAAAGTCCCAGTCTGTCTAACCTCTCCCTGTAAGTCAAACCATCAAGTCCCGGTAGCATCCTAGTAAATCTTTTCTGCACTCTTTCTAGTTTAATAATATCCTTTCTATAATAGGGTGACCAGAACTGTACACAGTATTCCAAGTGTGGCCTCACCAATGCCCTGTACAACTTCAACAAGACATCCCAACTCCTGCATTCAATGTTCTGACCAACTTACCAGTTTAACTCCTATCTGCTGCCCTATTTGTCCCTCCTGCTCGGACTCTGGGCCCATTCCAGTTCAGGTGGAGCCCGTCCCAGCGGTACAGCTCTTCCTGTCCCAGTACTGGTGCCAGAGTCCCATGAAATGGACCCCCTCCTTCCCACACCAGGCCAAGCAGTCACCTTCCTGATCTGCCTATCCCTATGCCAATTAGCATGTGGCTCGAGGAGCAATCCTGAGGTTCCCACCTGTGAAATTACATACTTGCTCTCTCGGGAACCACAAGCATCATTTTGTTTAGCTCTGGGCAGGAGAGAGAACATTTAAACCTCTCACAATCTTGTGAGAAAAATAATGAGAATGGAGGTTGGTTGGTCGATCGCTCCCCCTCTTAACGATCGTGCTTTGAGCTGAGATTTACCTCTTGTACATTGGTCTCTTCCTCCAAAATTATATATATTTTACATATAGTGCTTCCCACCTTCTCCCTCCCATTTATACCAAGGACTATACTGGCCATTTAATATAACTGCAAGTAGGCTCAGCCATCGAGATGCCTTGGAGGGAGGTTTTGAAATTTCACCCACAAAGAGAGAATTAAAAAGGCTAATGGAATGTGGAAGTCATGTTACAGTTCTCTGGTTAGACCGCATTTAGAGTACTGCGTTGAGTTCTGGGCACCTCTGGAAGGATATATTGGCATTGGAGGGGGTGCAGTGCAAATTCACCAGAATGATACTGGGGCTAAAGGGTTAAATTATCAGGACAGGTTGCATAGACTGGGCTTGTATTCCCTTGAGTATAGAAGATTAAGGGGTGATCTGATTGAGGTGTTTAAGATGATCAAAGCCGTTAATAAGGTAGAGAGAAACTATTCCCTCTGGTGGGGGGAGTCCAGAACAAGGGGGCAAAACCTTAAAATTAGAGCTAGTCCGTTCAGGGGGTGATGTCAGGAAGCACTTCTTCACACAAAGGGGAGTGGAAATCTGGAACACTCTCCCCCAAAAAGCTGTTGAGGCTGGGGGTCAAACGAGTGAACCAAAAGGCAGCAGTAAAAGCGGGAGAACGGGCGGAGGGCCTGCCTATCAGCTGGCAGTGGGCCGGGGCACAGTGGAGCCTAGAGGAACATCCCTGCTCCCTCCCAGTCTCACAAAAATTACCCTCCCCAACAACGTTCCAGGCCTTATCGTTTTAAAGTGGGCTCGCTCGATCCCTATAGGTCTCTCACCGCTTGGTACAAATGGGCGGAGAGTGCACAGCGCACGCTCCACCCATTTGTGTGTGAAAATTGCAATCGGGGTCCTAGGAGCCATGGCTCGATGGGTAACATGACCTCCCGCCTCCCGCCCCCGCAACATTCCCAGCATTGTCACCCCCATCACCAGTATTTCTGTAACTAATAAACAAAAGTGTTCAAAGCAAATTATTTTAAGCCCCTATGATTTTTCTCCCTGGGTTTTTGCTTGCAGATGCATCCAGGGCGTTCAGCTTTAATTCCTGGAGGCTCCAGGACAATCCTGGAGGGTTGGCAACCCCTGGTCAAGAGAACCAAGGTGGCCGCTTTGTTTCTACCCATTAAAAGTCAAAGGTTTTCTTTTTTTTAAAAAAAAAGTGTCAGTTCATCAGCATACCAGAGGTGAAGGATCATGCTGCCCAGGTTTGTTGCTCTTCTGCCCGTTAGCAAGATGGTTTGTTCGGATCTCAAAATTTCTGCCCTCTATGAAGGTGATGTAATCGTTGAAGGAGTTCAGAGGCCCTGCAAGGATTCCCATGAAGTTGAGGTTGTAGCTGAAGTACTCAAGCAGACTTGGTATTCGCCTGCAAGCCCCAATAAAAAAAGAGTCTTAGTCCAAAAGAACATTGTAGAGAAAGCAACCCGTACATAAGATATTGCATCACAATGCGTTAACATAAGGCACCGGCCTGAGGGGGACACGGCATCGGCCTGAGGGGGACACTCCACTCCTGGGAGGGGGACACTGACTGTACTTTATATTTTTCCTTTTTTGAAAGCTCCCTTCTGTCGTCTCCCCTCTTCTCCTGGGATACAGTTCCACAGGCCTCAGGTACCTTTAGGTATCTCACCCAAGGCCATTTTCCACGTCCAATCCTAGTGAGTGTCATCAGCCTATTTGACTGCAAGGGGCATCACAGTCAAATGTCAACTCTTGAACACTTTCCAACAGAGGCCACTCTACTGTAATCAGGAGTGGGACTGGCTGATTTTTCACCCTCCTAACCCAGGGATGTAAAATCCATACAGCACAGAAGGAGGCCATACTGCCTCTTTGAAAGAGCTATCCATTCCCTCCCAGTCTTTTCCACATGGTCCTGCAAATTTTTCCTCTTCAAGTATTTTTCCAATTCCCTTTTGAAAGTTACTATTGAATCTACTTCCACCGCCCTTTCAGGCAGTGCATTCCAGATCATAACAGCTCGCTGAGTAAAAAAAAATTCTGCTCATCTCTCCTCTAGTTCTTTAGACAAATATATTAAATCTGTGTCCTCTGGTTACCGACCCTTCTGCCACTGGAAACAGTGTCTCATTATTTACTCTATCAAAACCCCTCATGATTTCGAGCACCTCTATTAAATCTCCCCTTCTCCTTCTCTGCTCTACGGAGAACAATCCCAGTTTCTCCAGTCTCTGGTGGTGTCGAGCCCATTTGTGATGTTCTTTCCTCTGCCTCGATACTTACCATTCTAGTCCGTGATCTTTCTAGTCTGTGTCGGTAAAGTTACACAACAGGTGGTGCATTTACCAACTGAGCCATTACAGACTTCATTTGCATTTTCATGCATAGTAAAAATGGCTCACAAGAGTCCATTTCAATTAAATCACATCATCCAGGTGCAACACCAGCTACGGTACATGGCCTTATTGATCCAACATAAGCAGATACCACTAGTCTGTGAGACTTAAGATGTTAACTTAGTAACACTGCAACAGTAACTACAAGTCAAAAGTACTTCATTGGCTGGAAAGCTCTTTGGGACGTCCTGAGGTCTTTCCCTTTTTAAATGCAGAGGATTTTGAATCGCCTGGAAATGCACGTGTGTGAACGTTGAGTGAGGATCGGCTCAGGCTCAGTTGAGGCGCCTTCTGCAGTCAAATAGCCAGCTGGCACTCGCCATCTAGGCTCCCACAAAAAGAATGGCTACTTGAGCCAGGTATCTAGGGGCAACCAGCAAGGGGTCCTGACCTTTAGGAAAGGATGAGAGCGGAGCAAAGAAAAGGGGAAAAATAAAACGACAGATTGGGAAAGAGGGAAAATAGAGAAATGGGGAAAGAGTGGGGGAAAGAAAGAAAGGGGAGAATAAAGAGACAGATAAAGAGGGTAAGAGACCAAGGGGGAAAGAGAGAAAGTGGAGAGGGGGGTGGGAAACGGGGAAACGAGAGAAACGGGGGTGATAATTTATTTCTGATAGTCCTTTCTTGTTTTTACTTCAAAGTATGGTTTAAATGTATATTTTAATTTTATAGAGTTCATTCTTTGTCTCTGGATATTACTGTAATATTAGTGTGGTTTCTTCAGTGTCATAGGGTGTGAGTTTAAAACAAATAAAGTCAGTCAGAGTCATATCTTTGTATTATTGCAAAACTGCAGCACAAGATCAGAGTCAATTATTGAATCGTCGTTTTTTTCAGAGAGATGAAAGTGTTGATGGTTAATGAATAATCCTCAAGGATAGTCACCCGAGCTGCCAGTGCTCTTCCTACAATCAGCGTGTGTTCAAACTGCGCACGGCAAACACGGTGAATTGCTCTCCGCTTCACCGGGGGATCGCGCTGCGCCATAGGATCGAAACCCTTCTCCAACCTCACTTTTGAGTTTCCAGTGTGATGGGGAGTCTGATCACTGATCTCATTCTGTTTACACACAAACTTTAGGGGAAATCACAGTGCTGCGACACTATGGTTGATGTGTAAATACACTTCATGGTGTGTGAACATACCCCAATGGCTGGTGTGTAAACAGACTCCACGGTGTGTAAACATAACACTAAGGGTGTTGTGTAAAATCACTTCACGGTGTGCAAACATACCCTATCGCTGGTGTGTAAACACACTTCACGGTGTACAAACATACCCATGGCTGGTGTGTAAACACACTTCACGGTGTACAAACATACCCGTGGCTGGTGTGTAAAATCACTTCACAGTGTACAAACATACCCTATCGCTGGTGTATAAACACACTTCACGGTGTACAAACATACCCATGGCTGGTGTGTAAAATCACTTCACGGTGTACAAACATATCCATGGCTGGTGTGTAAACACACTTCACGGTGTACAAACATACCGCTATGGCTGCACACTTCATGGTGTGTAAACATACCCCTGTGGCTGGTGTGTAAATACACTTCATGGTGTGTACACATAACCCAATGAAACCAAAGCTTGAGAAGGTCAAAAGCCTGAACCTATACTTTTCCCTTCCTCTCTCTTTGACTCTTTCCCCTTTCCGATACCAGTGTGTGAACCCTGGATCAAACCATGGATAGATCCAACTGTGTTGATGGTAAAGGGATACTGGTTAAGACCAGTAATCTTATCAAAATCCTGGAACTCCCTTCCTAACAGCACTGTGGGAGAACCTTCACCACACGGACTGCAGCGGTTCAAGAAGGCGGCTCACCACCACCTTCTCAAGGGCAATTAGGGATGGGCAATAAATGCCGGCCTCGCCAGCGACGCCCACATCCCATGCATGAATTAAAAAAACAAAATCTTATTGGTCCATCAATTCTATTAGGGCTGTTTCAACAATCGATCAATATTGGTGCAACTTTGCATCACAGTTTAAATTAATGGGCAGCTTCCTGTGTGAACAAGAGGAAAATCTGTCCCTCCGTGTACTGAAGCTCTGAAGTCTTTTCCAGTAATATTCTCATCCTCGTTTTCAAATCCCTCCACGGCCTCACCCCTCCCTATCTCTGTAACCTCCTCCAGCCCTACAACCCTCCGAGATCTCTGCGCTCCTCCAATTCTGGCCTCTTGCGCATCCCCGATTTCCTTCGCTCCACCATTGGCGGCCGTGCCTTCAGCTGCCTAGGCCCTGAGCTCTGGAATTCCCTCCCTAAACCTCTCCGCCTCTCTCTCCCTCTCTCTCTCTCCTCCTTTAAGACACTCCTTAAAACCTCTTTGACCGAGCTTTTGGTCACCTGTCCTAATATCTCCTTATGCGGCTGGGTGTTAAATTTTGTTTGATAATCGCTCCTGTGAAGCGCCTTGGGACATTTTACTACGTTAAAGGTGCTACATAAATGCAAGTAGATTTTGTTTGTTACTTAACTAAAATTAATAACAAATGCTAAAATAAGTACGGTTCCAGTCACTAGAGTTGAAATCACATTGTACGATATTAGGAATGAAACCCATTCATAAGGAATTCCCTTGCCGTCTATTCTAACGGATTGCAGATGAAGGGATTACACACAAACACAGTAATCTGACTCTTTTCGCAGATATCACACTTTGCAATTTTGACCTATTTCTTCCCCGATGCGTGTTCCATACCTACCTCACTGCTAAACGTTTCTGAGATGGAGTCAGTTCATTTTCATCTCGGGCCAGACCTAAATAGAAAGAAGTCAAACAAGTTTGTCATTGTTTAGACACACAAAATAAATTCATTGTTTTACCTGGAGCCAAAGAAAGAAGAGAGGGGAAAGGCTTGCCTCAATCCTGCACCTCATCACATCTCAAAACACGGAACTACTTCAAAGTGGAGTCACAGGTGTTACTCAGCTAAACACAGCAGACAATAGGCGCACAGAAAGATCCCACAAGTTGTAATTCATCTGTTTAGGACCATGTTTTGTTGGGGGAGGAACGTTGGACAGGAAACTATGGAGGTGCTGTCCTTTGGATGAGAGTTAAACCGAGGCCCCGTCTGCCCTCTCAGGTGGACGCAAAAGATCCAATGGCACTATTTTGAAAAAGAGCAGGGGGTTTTCTCCCCGGGGTCCTGGCCAATATTCATCCCTCAACCAACATCACTGGAACAGATTATCTGACCATTACCTCCTGGCTGTGTGCGGGAGCTTGCTATCCGCAAATCGGCTGCCGTGTTTCCTACATTACCACAGTGACTAGACTTCAAAAGCACTTAATTGGCCGTAAAGCACTTTGAAACGTCCTGAGGTCGTGAAAGGCGCTATATAAATGCAAGTCTTTCTTTCTTTCTTTAACATCTAACTTAAAGGTCGCCCCATAGCCCTGCAAATTTTTCCTTTTCAAGTATCCATCCCATCTCTTTTTGAAAGTTACTATTGAATCTGCTTCCACCGCCCTTTCAGGCAGCGCATTCCAGATCATAACAACTCGCTGCGTAAAAAAATTTCACCTCACCTCCCCTCTGATTCTTTTGCCAATTACCTTAAATCTGTGACCTCTGGTTACCGACCCTCCTGCCAGTGGAAACCGTTTCTCCCTATTTACTCTACCGAAACCCTTCATGATTTTGAACACAACATTATGAAGGCCACACTTAATACAGCATCTGGTAGCTGTGTGTTTGTTGGGACCTTTACAATAGAGTCAGGTCCCAATCTCTCACTCTCAGCATCCATGGATACTTACCAGCAGAGGGCAGAAGGAAACAAACAGCAGCGGGAACCCTGACTGACTCGATCCGCCCTCGGGCCTAGAATTGGCTGAGGCCAATTATAATGGTCACATCTCCACCCCAGCCGGGATCAGCTAACTCTGGACCGATGGGGAAATCAAACCATGGTCCTTCCTGTATGTATAGTTCAGTGCCGTACTGTGCAGTGCATTTGCCCATAGCACCAGGAGTGGGCGTTGCGGCCTCTTGAGCCTGTTCCACTATCCTAATAGATTGTAAACAATTTTACAACACCAAGTTATAGTCCAACGATTTTTATTTGAAATCTAATAGATTGTGGCTGATCTAAAACCTCAGCTACCCATCAAGCTATCAGTTGGAACTCACTTCTTCCAGTTCAGGTTTCAGTTCAAGTCTCTTACCATCATGAAGCTCGAATGCCAACTTTGTTACTTTTTGAGTGATCACCATCAACGGCCTGTGAACAAAGGGAAGACACTTTAGTGGGCACCACACAACGAGCAAGGAGGGGTTTAACTCAAAATCCCGGGCCCCGATATTAACTTGGAGCCAGAAAAGAGAGCGGGGAGAGGGGAGGTAGGTTTGCGGGCAGGAAACCCAGAATTATGCGTTGCCCCGCAGGTCCGACCGAATTTAACGGTAGAACCTGTTTTTGAAGTTTTTCTAAAGGCTTCCTGCCCGATAGCCGGCACGAATGAGAGGCTGCTGCTTGTTGGGCAGGAAAGCAGCCAGGGAGCGGGTGGGAGGTAAGTCGGAGTTTGCATTGGGGGAGGGGGGGGGGTGGGTAGGGGCCGATCGTGGAGGGAGTCGGACATCGCGGAACGGTGGGGGGTTGGTGAGCAGTCTTTAAACAGAAAGTGCTGATGAAATCAGTAGTGGTTGGTGAAAATCCCTGGGCTGGACTCTGTGGTTAAACTGAATGAACAGATGCCAATGACTCTGACGCACATTTCAGGCTTCCCTCCCAGTGTCAATAACTTGTTGAACCTCATACCTGGATGATGTCACCATCAGTCACAACTTAAACAACGTCTAAAAGCAACATCAACGGAAAATAGATGGAACGAAAAGGGCTTTCATTAATTTCAAGTCCTAATACTTTATAACCATTTGCTAACTAGTGATGTGAGTCTGCCGTTAATACAGTTAATGACAGTGGTAGTCATTTTCATTAGAGTGGAGAAACTCAAGAGAGAGAGTCAATAGAGGCGTACAAAATTATGAGAAGCTTTGATAAGGTAAATAGAAAAAAAATCTCTACTTCTACTGAGTCAAGTAACTAGAGCGGACAAATTTATCATCACCTCAAGAACAAAAGGGAGGAGTTAGAAAAATACAAAGGGGAGTAGAAATCTGGAACTCTCTCCCCTAAAAAGCTGTTGAGGCTGGGGGTCAATTGAAAATTCCAAAACTCAGATTGATAGATTTTTGTTGGGTAAGGGTATTAAGGGTTACGGAACTAAGGCGGGTAAATGGAGTTAAGATACAGATCAGCCATGATCTAACTGAATGGTCGAACAGGCTCAAGGGGCTGAATGGCCTCCTCCTGTTCCCATGTTCCTATGGGGAAAAATTAAAAAGGTTATGGGAAAAGGGCAGGGGAATGGGACTAAGTGGATAGCTCTTTCAGAGAGCCAGCACAGACGGAATGGGCCGAATAGCCTCCTTCTGTTCAATAAGATTGTATGGATCTCTATGGACCTGAATCTGAAGTATCATTAGCATCATGAAGGACAAAGCAGCCTGCTTGATTGGCACCCCATCCACCACCCTAAACATTCACTCCCTTCACCACCGGTGCACTGTGGCTGCAGTGTGTACCATCCACAGGATGCACTGCAGCAACTCGCCAAGGCTTCTTCGACAGCACCTCCCAAACCCACGACCTCTACCACCGAGAAGGACAAGGGCAGCAGGCACATGGGAACAACACCACCTGCACATTCCCCTCCAATCACACACCATCCCAACTTGGAAATATATCGCCGTTCCTTCATCGTCGCTGGGTCAAAATCCTGGAACTCCCTTCCTAACAGCACTGTGGGAGAACCATCACCACACGGACTGCAGCGGTTCAAGGCGGCGGCTCACCACCACCTTCTCAAGGGCAATTAGGGATGGGCAATAAATGCTGGCCTCGCCAGCGACGCCCACATCCCGTGAACGAATAAAAAAAAGTATTTTGATATTTCACCCTCCCCCACACACAAACTAATGCAGTCCATTTCATGGGCCTTTTACACAGAGCCCACCCATTTACTCTCGGCCAGTCTTGGTTTAGTAGTTATTCTGTTGGACATCATGAGGCAGTGGCAGAGGATGGTTTATTGACAACTGGTTATTTATATGTAGTTACCAATTCACAGATAATCTTGCCAATCAGATTGACAGCAAACCGTTGCTGACATTCACACGGTGGCGACAGATACTGGAAACCGGTTGCTAAAATAAGTGAGTTGCCGACCCCATACCCACTCCATCACCACCACCGTAACACCTCCTGTCTCCATCCCTGCCTCAGCTCATCTGCTGCTGAAACCCTCATCCATGCCTTTGTTACCTCTAGTTTATGCTATTTTAATGCTCTCCTGGCCGGCCTCCCATCTTCCACCCTCCATAAACTTGAGCTCATCCAAAACACTGCTGCCAGTTTCCTAACTCGCACTAAGTCCCGTTCATTCATCATCACTGCTCGCTAATCTACATTGGCTCTCAGTCTGGCAACGCCTCAATTAAAAAATTATCATCCTTGCTTTCAAATCCCTCCGTGGCCTCATACCTCCCTATCTCTGTAACCTCCTCCAGCCCTACAACCCTCCGAGATCTCTGCGCATCCCCGATTTTCATCGCTCCACCATTTGCGGCCGTGCCTTGAGCTGCCTGGGCCCTAAGCTCTGGAATTCCCTCCCTAAACCTCTCCGCCTCTCTCTCCTCCTTTAAGACGCTCCTTAAAATCGACCTCTTTGACCTCACCTGTCCTAATATCTCCTTATGTGGCTCGGTGTCATATATTGTTTGATAATCGCTCCTGTGAAGCGTCTTGGAACGTTTTACTATGTTAAAGGTGCTATATAAAAGCAAGTTATTGATGTGGTTGATTTTGATAGAGGAAAGCACCAGTTCCTGGAGTTTTCCCAGCTTCACCTGTACACCAGATGTTTGGAACTAGCCATTATTCCGCAACTTGTCGACTAAACATCGGCTACATGTGAAAGGGATTGGAAAAGCCTTTCACCCTACTTGTCAACTCAGTTCCAAATGTTCTGGGACACAGCACCAGACGCCAGCGAATTAGCCTCACCAGGCACACGCGGGGCCTGGCCAATTCCCAGTGGTTACACAAGTTTCCGGGTGGAGGTCGCTTAGTACTTGGGAGCTGAATGGGTGGGAGGCACCGCTAGGAAAGGATATTTCGATAAAAGTGGAGAAGCCAGCGCATGTGGATGAGGCAAATGAAAAATTTAAGATATTTATACAAAGGAGTTTGGGTAACCTTTTTTCTTTCGTCAACCTGACTGAAAGAAGGAAAAGAGAGACGAAAGGATGAAGAAAGGGGAACGAAAGCCTTGCATTTATATAGTGACTCTCACGATCTCAGATGTCCCTAAGCACTTTACAGCCAATTAAGTACTTTTGAAGTGTAGTCACTGTTGTAATGTAGGAAACGTGGCAGCCAATTTGCATACAGCAAGGTCCACAAAGAGCAGAATCAGCACAGGTAAAACTTTGGGGTGCCCTGGGGCTGTGATAAGGCACGACATAAATGCACGTTTTTTTTTTCTTTCCTTCTTTCTAAGGAGAGACAACTTTGCAATATATCCCTGACTACCTACCCTCAATCAAGTATCTATTTTATCAATGCTGCAATGGTCAGTGCTTCTATAAACTTCCCTCTTTTGTTCCTTCCAAATCCCAAAATACATGACGCTACACAGGACGAGTGCACAACCTGCCACTCCAGCTCATTCTTTGCCTGGAGCTTGAAGCTCGAGCTCTCAGCCCTCCCTCAGTCCTCATTTCCTCCTACAATCTTCAGGCTTGAGAAACCCAACCTCAATGTCACCTAACCAGTATTTCTCGATTCACCTCATTTTCAAACTTTGTGGTATTCTACATTTTGACCTTTCACCTCGATTTCTCAGAAAGCAAAAGAAAAAAAAACGGTGACAACTCCAAATCTATTTATTCCCATTGACATTAGTCTATCCCCTAACGGAACCATTTCACAGATGACATTCCCAAGGTCCCAAAGTACTGCATCCTCCGGAGTATTTCAACATCTTTTAACCTTCCATCCTGTTTTGAGACAGACACACCTAGAACACTGGAAGAAAGGGCCATATGACCCATCAAACTCCTCTTCCTGCCTCTTATTCCCACTTTATCACGGACACACGTGGTGTGCACACATGAAGCTGGAAAAACTCCAGGAACTGATGCTTTCCTCAAACAAAATCAACCACAACAATAACTTTTCCCGGAGAAAAAGTTGGGCAAAGTTCCTTTCTATCTTCACCCAAAATTAAGTCAGATATTGCATTTTGTATCTTACATTGCATATCCTAGACCAGTTAGCATCCTCAGGACAACAAGTCCATGGTCCCAGCAGTTCAGGTACCATTATGTTCCATGCAACAACAACTTGCATTCATATAGTGCCTTTAAAGTAGTAAAACGTCCCAAGACACTTTACAGGAGCGATTATCAAACAAAATTTGACACTGAGCGACATTAAGAGTTTTTAGGACAGGTGACCAAAAGCTAGGTTAAAGAGGTAAGTTTAAAGGAACGCCTTAAAGGAGGACAGGGGGGTAGAGAGGTGGAGAGGTTTAGAGAGGGAATTCTAGAGCTTAGGGCCTTGGCAGCTGAAGGCACGGCCGCCAATGGTGCAGTGATGAAAATTGGGGATGCGCCAGAGGCCAGAATTGAAGGAGCTGAGAGGTCTCGGAGGGTTGTAGGGCTGGAGGAGATAGGAAGGGTTCCATATGATGGCATACAACTTTTTAAAATAATTCTTAAATAATTCCAGGGCTGGTGCTCTCTCACTGCTCTATCAGGAAATCTATTCCATGTGTCTTTGTTTGAAGAGCTTCCTGGCACCAGCCATTGCTTCATGTCCCCTTGCTCTTATCTCACTGTGAAGTAATTCTCTGAATCTTGCTTTTCCATATCAGTTACTATCGTATATACCTCAATAAGGTCACCTTTCAGTCATCACCTCCTCGGGGAGCACATGATCTGTTCAAACATTCCAATTTCCCATCGCACATTGAGGGTTGGGGTGGGGGGGTAGAAAGAAGAGCAGTAATTGTCAGTCACCAAAATGAACGCGATCATCGCTGAGATTTAAAGAGGGAATCCAAATGGGGGATGATTTTAATCTAATGCGCCCATCTGGGAAACTGTCGGGATTGGGTGGAGCACCGGTTTTACACTCTGCCCGATATTACTCTCCGTCGGCTATCTGGAATTCGTCCCCTCAGCGGCCTTTTTACATCCAGAAAACAGGCGAGACATGGTCCAATTTCTGGATCATAACAACTCGCTGCGTATAAGAAAATGTCTCATTAAGTCCATTAATACCTTGGTCAAGTGGATGTTATTGATAAGTGAGGCTAGTGAGTACAGCTGCTTTTATAGAGCCACACGTTGAATTGGCTCACATATTACAGGTCCAAGCGTCACACGGTGCCAACCTGAGAATAACCATTTCAAATCAGTAGCATGAAGGTGTCTTTCTCCCCTACTCACCCCGAGAAGTCAGCAGAACGTTCTTTGCCATCAAACACGTAGACTCGGATGATCTGACAGATGGTCAGGTAGGTCATTGCTACCAGGAAACTGTACCTGAAACAACACATTAAATAGTGGGTCAGATGAGAACAGGGTACATACACCATAGGTGCAGGGCCAATAGACGCGTGCTGCTCTAGTGCCTCACCCCGCCCCTCCCCCACACTCTCCTCTCCTGAACGAACAACTCTTTCTAGGGCATGGTACCACAGGTGCCAAACTGCCCACCATTACCTTTCCCCAAGTGGCCATTCTTCACGGGTGAGACTAGGTGAAGTCAGTCGGCATTTTGACCTTGGAGAGCATTGCAATCGTATTCTTCCTCCCAAACGTCCACGCTAGTGCATTTTCCAGCACTAGATAGTGAGCAGAAGAAGGAAACGGGGCTGATTTCTTCCCCCTGTCTAGCCCAGGGGCTATTATGGTACCACAACTCACGCCCATGTTAAGATCAGATAAACCTGCATGGACCAGGAATCAAACCTGGGACCTACATGGCCAGCCATGCACTTCCTACACGTGAAGGAAGGCTCCTTTAGAGAGAATCATTTCCAGTCTCTCTTGCGCATCCTGATTTCCATCGCTTCACCATTAACGGACGTGCCTTCAGCTGCCTAGGCCCTAAGCTTTGGAATTCCCTCCCTAAACCTCTCCGCCCTCTCTCTCCTCCTTTAAGACAGCTCCTTATAGCCTACCTCTTTGACCAAGCTTTTGGGGGTCACCTGTCTTAATTTCTCCTTAAATGGTTCAGTGTCAAATTTTGTTTGATAATCGCTCCTGCGAAGTGCCTTGGACGTTTTACTACGTTAAAGGCGCTATATAAATGCAAGCTGCTGTTGTGTTTGTACGATTAGTAAAAGGACAGGTTCATTGGGCCTAAAAATATACAGAACCCTTCACTTTTAACATCACAGTTCAGATGCATCCCAGACAGATGGGATGAAAATCCTTTCTGATGACCAGCTTTGTCACACCCACTGCCCAGTCCTGATCCTGACATCTTTGCAAACGTTATGACTCACCCGCCTTCCTGGAAATAAATCATTAAGAACAGGCCTTGACCCTAGAGCCAACGAGATCCTGCTCATTAAAAGCAGCAGTGCAAGAGAACATCTGGTCTCCACACAACCTGCTGCCTCTGCCTGGAAAATTGAGTGTCCTGACTAAGATTGCAAGTGGAAAGGAGGTAAAGCAAGTTATGAGCTTCTTCGGCCATGGCTCAGTTGGTAGCTCCCTCGCCTCCGAGTCAGAAGGAATTCACCCCCTCAGTGCTCTTTTTTACACCCAGAAAATGGGTGAGACAATGTCCAATTCCCTCCCACCCACCCCCGTTTGTGTGCTGTACCTTAGGCTGTTCAAACAAACCCAGAGCTCCCAGGAAGTTCACAGACACCATTCTAGCAGAATCCAAATTAAGAGAGCATTAAATCGGCCTTACTGACGGTGTACAGTGGGGTGTTGACAATACACCTCCGGGGCCTGCGCCCAAACCCAGCTCAGGCTGACGGGATGGATGTGTCCTTTTACTTATTCATTCTCGGGATGTGGGCGTCACTGGCAAGGCTGGCGTTTATTACCCATCCCCTAGTTGCCCTGCAGCAGTCTGATAAAACCAACGGCTTGCTCAGCTACTTCAGAGGGCAGTTAAGAGTCGACCACGTTGATGTGGGACTGGAGTCACATATAGGCCCAGGCCGGGTAAGGACGGCAGGTTTCCTTCCCTAAAGGACATTAGTGAACAGACCATTCTCTTTCCATTATCAGGTTTTTTTTTCAAATTCTCAAACTAGTGGGATTTGAACTCAGGGTCGAGAACCAGAGGACATAGATTTAAGGTAAAGAACCAAAGGCGATGTAAGGAAAAACTTTTTTACGCAGCGAGCAGTTATGATCTGGAATGCGCTGCCTGAAAGGGCGGTGGAAGCAGATTCAATCGTGGCTTTCAGAAAGGAACTGGATAAATACTTGAAGGGAAAAAATTTGCACGGCTACGGGGAAAGAGCGGGGAAATGGGACTAACTGGATTGCTCTTCCAAAGAGCCGGCACGGGCTTGATGGGCTGAATGGCCTCCTTCTGTGCATTCTATGATTCATTCTCTGGATTTTGAGTCCAATAATATGACCACTACACACTGCACCCCTCTCTCTGCTGTTGGTTGTAAGGGTCCAGTGTGAAATGGGTTATAAACAGCTTCAACCCAGTTTTTAAGTAGAAGTGCCTGAGATTCTGCAGAGAGGGACATTAAGGTACTAATCTCACCCAGGAAACAAGAATCATAGAAAAGATAAAAGGGAAAATCAACAAGCACCAGAAACCTGAAATGAATCCAAAAAATGCAGGTTCATCGGTATCTCAAAGGGAACATTTCGTGTCATGAAAAGTCCCACCCAGATCCTGATCGACCTGCTGAGCAGTTCTGGAATTTTCTATTTTCAATTCACAGGCACGACCGGTGTGCGAGATAGAAATGTCACACTGGTGCCACCATTTGGGAGTGAGCGAGTGAAGAGTGATCGCCCCAAAGGTGGGGTTCAGTCACGCTGCAGAACCAAACCCACATCTGCGCCGTCACCTCAGTCAGACAAGAACTTTGGATTTATTTGTGCAGAAGGAGAAGGAAACCAATGAAGGAATTCTCCAGACACCCTGCTAGATTGTCAACGCTGCTCTCCACTCCCCACATCGACACACCGAGGCTGCACACTGTCCAAACACCACCCACACCCGCTTCCTAGCGAGTTCCTCCTTCCTCGAGCCATCCTAATGAATCTTTTTTGCACCTTCTCCAGTGCCTCTATATCCTTTTTTTTATAACAGAGAGCAGAACTGTGCACAGTGCTGCAAGTGTGGTCTAACCCAAGGTTATATACAAGTTTAACATAACTTCTCTGCTTTTCAATTCTATCCCTCTAGAAATGAACCCTTTTCTGCAGGTCATTAAATCTCTAAGAGTTCCTACAGTAGGTAAATATTAATATTAGTTGCTGCAGCAGCATTCTGCTTACTGTAAATTTGCTGTCGTATTTACTAAACATAAGCTGCAATGTGCTACGAAACAGAGAGTTACAAGTTGGGCTTTCATCCAACATTGCTTTCAACAAAACCTATACAGCTCGTCCACGGAGTGGGTAGGTAAGGCATGCGCCAGGATTAACAATTATCCTTTTATTTATTTTGAGCTGGAAGACATACAGCATTTCCACTGTGTACTTTTGCAGAAGAAAATACCACACAGGTCAAACATATGCTTCGGGCTAAAGTCACTAATCGAATTTATGGTAAGCTGTGAATTTATATAAAAACAAGATAATAACAACAATAACTTGCATTTATATTGCGTCTTTAACGTAGTAAAAATGTCCCAAGGCGCTTCGCTAAAAGGTTATCAAACAAAATTTGACACTGAACCACACAAGGAGATATCAGGATTGGTGACCAAAAGCTCGGTCAAAGAGGTAGATTTTTTAAGAAGCTTCTTAAAGGAGGAGAGAGAGGTGGAGACGTTTAGGGAGGGAATTCCAAGCTCAGGGTGAGAAAAGACGAGGTTCCAGTTTCTGACCATTATCCAGTCACCCCATGCTGGAAGGTACGCAGGTATTGACATTGAGCAAGGATGGGATGGGCTTGACTGTGATGCCCCTACAGTGGAATATCCTTCTGCTGGTTGGGATCTAGGCTGACACATGAAGAACGGGCACTAGAGTGAGGTACTGGAGAGGAGCCAGTGCCCATGGAAATGTCCCCCTAAATTGAGTTAGTGCCTTCAGGAGAGGAGAGAGGGGGAAAGAAAAATAACGGCCTTAGAAAGGGTGCAGAGGAGATTTACTAGAATGGTACCTGGGATGCGGGACTTCAATTGTGTGGAGAGACTGGAGAAGCTGAGATTGTTCTCCTTAGAGTAGAGAAGAATAAGGGGAGATTTAATAGAGGTACACAAAATCATGAAGGGCTTTGATAGAGTAAATAAGGAGAAACTATTTCCAGTGACAGAAGGGTCGGTAACCAGAGGACACAGGTTTAAGATAATTGATAGAAGAACCAGAGGGGAGATGAGGAGAAATATTTTTACGCAGCGAGTTGTTGTGATCTGGAATGCACTGCCTGAAAGGGCGGTGAAAGCAGATTCAATAATAACTTTCAAAAGGGAATTGGATAAATACTTGAAGAGGAAAAATTTGCAGAGCTCAAGGGAAAGGGCAGGGGAGTGGGGCTAATTGGATGGCTCTTTCAAAGGGCCGGCACAGGTACAATGGGCCAAATGGCCCCCTTCTGTACTGTATGATGCTATGATTCTATAAATAAAATGGGCACAAACGCATTATCAATTCAGGAAGAATAATAATCTGAACCAACCCAGAAACACTTCCTGGTAAAGTGGCTGTGCATTTCTCTCAGGATGTGACATTATAACAGAGCATTCTGCAACCAGTGTCTAACCTGCAGCTGTGTCGGTCAGAGGGTTGCCAACTCTGGTTGGACGTATTCCTGGAGGTTTCATCACATGACCCCTGCCTCCAACCATCCCGCCCCCACATGCCCGCCATTGGTTGTCCGACATGTCCATCCACGGCCAATCTGAAATTGAATTGACTCGACATTACCTGTTTGGATGATTCTTGATGGTCGGTCAAACAGCCTTTTCTCCACCCACCCCACCCAACCCCATGTCTGATATTTTTATAACTAATAAACAAATTAATTTTTAATTCCCCTTACAATTTTTCTCCCTGGGTGTAGCTCTTAGCCGGATCCTGGAGATTAATCTTTAATTCCTGGAGACTCCAGAGAGAAAAAAATCATAGGGGCGTTAGAAATAAATTGTGTGGTTTTTTTTGTCATTATCTTTGAACACGTTTGTCATAAAAATATTAGAAATGGGGCAAAAAATGGCTGGTTGACCAGGCAGGGAGATTGGAGGTCATGTGATGAAACCTCCAGGAATACGTCCAACCACAGTCGGTAAGCCAAGACCCCCAAACAGTCACAAGAGTCGACGAGATTAACTGAGGCCGCAGATGTAGTGACTTGGCCGGCCTCTGAACATCAGGCCGTCCCACTGGAATGCGGGCAGCCTTCCAGGGGGCGTGGTTTGGACCCAACTCCGCCTAATCTTTACAGGCAAAGCCTTAAAAAAAACAAGGCCGGGCTATCAATCCATTGAAGATGACAGCTGTTAATCACCACTTGAACCCATAAGCTAATTGTGTCCAATCAAACAAAGAACATTGATTCACTCCAGTCAAACACCCACCACAACCCCGAGAGTTTGAACACAGGCAACTAAGACCGACAGTGTCTGTTAGATTTAGATGCCTGTCGCTGTTCCTGTACAGTTGTCAACCTACGTTATTTTTCTAGGAATGTCATTTTTTTTTAAATGTCAAATTCCTCCCTCCTAAATTTAAACACTTTCAGTTATGTGGAGAGACTAGAAAAGATGGGATTGTTCTCCTTAGAGCAGAGAAGGTTAAGGAGAAATTTAATAGAGGTGTTCAAAATTAAAAAGGGTTTTGATAAGAATAAAATAAGGAGAAACTATTTACACTGGCAGGAGGGTCGGTAACCAGAGGACACAGAGTTAAGGTAATTGGCAAAAGAACCAGAGGGGAGATGAAGAGAATTTTTTTTTTTTTACGCAGCGAGTTGTTCTGATCTGGAATGCGCTGCCTGAAAGGGCGGTGGAAGCAGATTCAATAATAACTTTCAAAAGGGAACTGGATAAATACTTGAAAAGGGAAAATCTGCAGGGCTATGGGGAAAGGGGCTAATTGGATAGCTCTTTCAAAGAGCCGGAACAGGCATGATGGGCTGAATGGCCTCCTTCTGTGCTGTAGGATTCTTTGAATTTAATCAATAATTTATTTATATCTTTCATTTTCACAATATCAAAATTTGCAAATGACACCAAATTGGGGGGTATAATTAATACTGAGGAGGACTGCAACAAAAGTCAAGACAGTAATAAACTTGCAGAATGGGCGTGTAATTGGCAAATGAACTTCAATATAGGTAAGTGTGAGGTAGTGCATTTTGGCAGGAGGAATAAGGAGGCCACATACTGCTTGGAAAATAAGATTCTAAATGGATAGAGGAGTAGAGGGATCATGGGGGTACGGATACACAAATCACTAAAAGTAGCGACGCAGATTAACAAAGCCTTAAAAAATGCAAACATAGCACTGGGGTTCATTTCTAGAGGAATTTTTTTTTTTTTTTATTCGTTCATGGGATGTGGGCAGCGCTGGCGAGAATTCAAAAGCAGAGAAGTTATGTTAAACTTATATAGAAACTTGGTTACTTAGAGTGCTGTGCTCAGTTCCGTTCTCCATTTTACAAAAAGGATATAGAGGCACTGGAGAAGGTGCAAAAAGGATTTACAAGGATGAAACCAGAACTGAGAGGTTTTAACTATCAGGAAAGACTGAAGAAGTTCTTTTCTCTAGAAAAGAGAAGGCTGAGAGGTGACCTGATAGAGGTCTTTAAAATTATGAAAGGGTTTGAAAGGGTAGATGTGGAGAAGATGTTTCCACTTGTGGGGGAGACCAGAACTAGGGGTCATAAATATAGTCACCAATAAATCCAATAAGGAATTCAGGAGAAACTTCTTTACCCAGAGAGTGGTTAGAATGTGGAACTCACTACCACAAGAAGTAGTTGAGGCGAATAGCACAGATGCATTTAAGGGGAGGCTAGATAAACACATGAAGAAGAAAGGAACAGAAGGATACGCTGATAGTGTTAGATGACGTAGGGAGGGAGGAGGCTAATGCGGAGCATAAACACCGGCATGGGCCTGTTGGGCTGACGTCCTGGTTCTGTGCTGGAATTACTATGTATCCAAAAATCTTCTCCTCTGAGTCATGAGCCATTTTTCACATATGAAGAGATACTGGCAGGTTGCCAGTGTCTGTGGATCCTTATCATGGAGAAAATGGCATCATGACTCACAGAAGAAGATTTTGTGCAAAAGGAAAGGTATAAATAAACCCAATATCCAAGGTTCTACTCTGGATCGCTGGTTGAGAACAGCATCTATTTCGGTGCGATGCCTTTCTTGCCAACACTTACAATCCAGTGCATAACAATGTAAGAATGGCCACTCGGATAAGGAACCAGACACCTACCAGCAAGTCACATGGACCTGTACCCCAGCAAGAGTCAGCACTAGGGTTGCCAACCCCTCCAGGATTGCCCTGGAGTCTCCAGGAATTAAAGATTAATCTCCTGGACTCTGCTGTGGGCAACACCCGGGAGAAAAATCATAGGGGCAACAAAAAAATTGTGTTTTTAAAAAAAAATGTTCTTTGAACATTTTTGATAAAAATATCAGACATGGGGGAAAAAAAAAAGACTGACAGTCATGAATCATCCAATCGGGTAGCGAAGAGGCTATTCGTTTTCCGATTGGCTACAGGAAGGCGGGGCACACGCTGGACGTCGGCCGACCAGTGGCGGGGGTGTGGGGGCGGGGCAGTTGGCAGCAGGAGGTCATGTGATAACACCTCCAGGAATATATCCAACCAGAGTTGGCAACCCTAGTCAGCACCTACAGGAGAACGACTAAAGAAACAAGAAAAGCCTGAAGGAAAGACATGGTCATTGATAGTGTGCATTCCTCGCAAGGGTGAAATGGTAGCAGCCTTGTGATGTTTACACTGGCTAGGCCCCAGTAAATAAATGAACAGTTAGCTGATTAGCATTTATAGAGGGTGGAGGTGTGGTTATGTATTGAAAAACCAAAGCCTTCAACGAAGGTAACCTTTGTTACTCTCTAGGAGTCTATTTTTATATAACACATTTGTTTTCTCAGTAGTCAAGTGCCCTTCACCAATAGTTTACTGTTTCCAAACGCCTTTAAGTACAATGCACAGTACGTTTGGACCTTGTGCAAATAGCTTTGGTTGCTTAAGAATAACTTGATTGCAAACATGTATTGCATCAAAGCTCGACAACAGTAAGGAGCAATAGAGGTGGGTGTTGCAAATCACGTCAGTCCTGTGTAGAGATGCTCCGTGAACTTGTGCTCATCCAAAAGCTCTGCTGTCTGCATCCTAACTCGCGCCAAGTCCCATTCACTCATCACCCACTGTGCTCGCCGAGCTACACCGGCTCCCGGACCAGCAAAGCCTCGATTTTAAATGTTCTCGTCCTTGTTTTCAAATCCCTCCATGGCTTCGCCCCCTCCCTATCTCTGTAACCACCTACAGCCCTACAACCCTCCGAGAACTCTGACCTCTTGCGCATCCCTGATCCCCTTCACCCCTCCATTGGCGGCCGTGCCTTCAGCTGCCTAGGCCCTAAGCTCTGGAATTCCTTCCCTAAACCTCTCCGCCTCTCACTCTCACTCTCCCCTCCTTTGAGATGCTACTTAAAACCTACCTCTTTGACGAAGCTTATTGGTCATCTGTCCCAATATCTCCTTATGTGGCTCAGTGTCAAATTTTGTCTGATAATCGCTCTTGTGAAGCGCCTTGGGATGTTTTACTACGTTAAAGGCGCTATATAAATGCAAGTTGTTATTGTTGTCTCATTAACCTCTGACCAATTCTAGGACAAATCCAATCCCAATTCATGAGTCAAATCCAAAGTTATTGAAAGTCACCGCTACATCCTACTCAAGAGAACATTGGGTTAACTTCAAAAGTCCATGCCTGAAAGGCAAGATAGTTCTCCAGGTCGGCACTATCACTGACCCCTACTAATCCTTCATTGTCTGGATGTACGGGATCCTCTATGGAATCCTGTAAGAGTCCATTTTAGGGCATCTCTCAATGCAAGACATAGTAGCGTCACATCAATCAGATTGGTGTCCTTCAATTTGCCTGCTCCAAAGGAATATTTTTTGCTATTCTACAAAAAAAAACACTTGTTGACTCACAAATCCCAAGTCACAAGAGAGCCTTAAGCAGCTTTCAATGTTATTATTCTGTTGTGGAGTCTTCTGCAGCCAAAGGTGCCCCAAAACTAATCAGACTGTATTTCTTAAGGTCAATGGCAAAGGAGACCTATTTTTAATTGTCGGTGACATTGGGAGGTCATCACCTTCACGGGCGGTGATTCCCGTCATGACGTAGCTTTCCGCTGACGTTATGACACCAGCGCGTTATCCAAGCAGCATGTCCACACTGTCATGGCCAGTCTGCACGTAAGCAAAAAAAGCAACTGGTTCACAGCAAGATTGGCTGCATCATAAATGAGGGAGAGCAGTGCACTTGGACTTTTCTCCCAATATCCAGGCTGCAACATAAAAACAACGTTAAAGTCTTCTGCATATTCACACAGTTCCTGGTATTCCATTTATACAAAAAATATTTTATATAGAACTTTCTTAGTGAGGAATGTGGATCATGGCCTCAAGTTACCAGCTCTCTAAGACCTCTTGCAGCCCGTGAAGTGGGCAGTAGGTGGGTTTGTGGCAGGGGGTGCCCCTTCATAAGTTCTAAGGGCCACAGGGAGGGTAGTCTATGGTCTCCCTATTACTTTAAACTTAAATTAACAGCAGTTCTTTCTTACGTGCCTAATCTTAGGTGGATGCACTCCATAATGATGTTGAACGTTTATCCGATGCTAATGAACATGGGCTAAAAAAAAATAAAACTCATCCCAAGTTGGACTCCAGTTTTAACATTGGGGGAAACAGCCACCCCCGTCACCAATCACCAACATCATCATCAATCACAACAACCTGCATTTATATGGCACCTTTAATGTAGGAAATGACACACCACAGATGAGAATACAGGCAGCAAACAGTAGATTAAGAGTTCTGAGGGGTGCAGCCAGGGAGATAGGATTTAAGGCAGGCTTTGAAGGTGGGGAGAGATAATGAGAAGGAGGAATTTAGGGAGGGAGTTCCAGATTGGGGACCGGACAGCTGGAGGCCCTGCCACCAATAGTGGAATGGAGAGGGGAGCAGATGGCACAGGAGGGGGAAGTCATGGACACTACCAGTGTCCCTGGCAACCATGTGTGCAGGAAGTGTGTCCAGCTGCAGCTACTGGCTAACTGCATTTCGGAGCTGGAGCCGCGGGTGGATTCAATTTGGAGCATCCGCGATGCTGAGATTATCATGGACAGCACGTTCAGTGAGGTGGTCACACCGCAGGTAAAGATTACGCAGGCAGAATGGAAATGGGTGACCGCCAGGCAGAGTAAAAGGACTAGGCAGGTAGAGCAGGAGTCCCCCGGGGCCACCTCCCTCTCAAACAGATATTCTGCTTTGGATACTGTTGGGGGGATGGCTTATCAGGGGAAAGCAGCAAGAGCCAAATTCGTGGCACCACGGGTGGCTCTGCTGCACAGGAGGGGAGGAAGAAGAGTGGCAGGGCTATAGTGATAGGGGATTCAATTGTAAGGGGAACAGATTGGCGTTTCTGCGGCCGCAAACGTGACTCCAGGATGGTATGTTGCCTCCCTGGTGCTAGGGTCAAGGATGTCACGGAGCGGCTGCAGGGCATTCTGGAGGGGGAGGGTGAACAGCCAGTAGTCGTGGTCCATATTGGTACCAACAACATAGGTAAAAAAAAAAGGGATGAGGTCCTGCAAGGTGAATTTAAGGAGTTAGGAGATAAATTAAAAAGCAGGACCTCAAAGTTAGTGATCTCAGGATTACTACCAGTGCCACGTGCTGGTGAGTATAGGAACAGGAGAATAGACCAGATGAATGTGTGGCTGCAGGGATGGTGTAGGAGGGAGGGATTTAGATTCTTGGGACATTGAGACCGGTTCTGGGGAAGGTGGGACCTGTACAAGCGAGATGGGTTACACCCGAGCAGGACCGGGACCAATGTCCTCGCGGGGGTGTTTGCTAGTGCTGTTGGGGAAAATTTAAACTAGAATGGCAGGGGGATGGGAACCTGAGCAGGGAGACAGAGGAGGGGGAAACAAGGATAGAAACAAAAGACAGAAAGGGAAGAAGGCAGAGAAAACAAGGGCGAAAAACAAATAGGGCCATAGTGCAAAATAAAACTAAGATGACTAGCAATCTTAAAAAGACAAGTCTAAAGGCATTGTGTCTTAATGCGCGGAGCATTCGCAATAAGGTAGATGAATTAACGGCGCAGATAGATATTAACGGTAATGATATAGTTGCGATTACGGAGACTTGGCTGCAGGGTGACCAAGGATGGGAACTGAACATCCAGGGGTATTCAATATTTAGGAAGGTCAGGCAAAAAGGGAAAGGAGGTGGGGTAGCATTGTCAGTAACGGAGGAAATCAATGCAATAGTGAGGAAGGATATTGGCTCGGAAAATCACGATGTATGGGTGGAGCTAAGAAACACCAAGGGGTAAAAAAGGTTGGTGGGGGTTGTCTATAGGCCCCCAAACAGTAGTGGAGATATAGGGGAGGGCATTAAACAAGAAATTAGAGACGCTGCAAGAAGGGTACAACTATAATCATGGGTAACTTCAATCTACATATAGATTGGTCAAACCAAATAAGCAATAATACTGCGGGGGAGGAATTCCTGGAGTGTGTACGTGATGGTTTTCTAGACCAATTCGTTGAGGAACCAACTGGAGAACAGGCAATCCTAGACTGGGTATTGTGCAATGAGAAAGGATTAATTAACAATCTTGTTGTGCGGGGTCCCTTAGGGAAGAGCGACCATAACAAGATAGAATTCCTCATTAAGATGGAGAGTGAAGTAGTTGAATCTGAAACTAGGGTCCTGAATCTAAATAAAGGAAATTACGAAAGTATGAGGTGCGAGTTGGCTATGATAGATTGGGGAACTTTACTAAAAGGGATGACAGTGGATAGGCAATGGCTAATATTCAAAGAACGTGTGCAGGAATTACAACAATTATTCATTCCTGTCTGGCGCAAAAATAAAACAGGAAAGGTGGCTCAACCTTGGCTTACAAAAGAAATTAGGGATAGTATTAGATCCAAAGAGGAGACATATAAAATTGCCAGAAAAAGCAGCAAGCCTGAGGATTGGGAGCAGTTCAGAATTCAGCAAAGGAGGACAAAGAGATTGATTAAGAGGGGAAAAATAGAGTATGAGAGAAAACTAGCAGGGAACATAAAAACTGACTGTAAAAGCTTCTATAAATATGTCAAGAGAAAAAGATTAGGGAAGACAAATGTAGGTCCCTTACAGTCAGAAATGTGGGAAATTATAATGGGGAACAAAGAAATGGCAGAACAATTAAACACATACTTTGGTTCTATCTTCACAAAGGAGGACACAAATAACCTGCCAAAAATGTTAGGGAACCAAGGGTCTAGTGAGAGAGAGGAACTGAAGAAAACTAGTATTAGTAAAAAAATAGTGCTAGGGAAATTAATGGGGCTAAAGGCTGACAAATCCCCTGGGCCTGATAATCTAGGTCCCAGAGCACGAAAGGAAGTGGCCCTGGAAATAGTGGATGCATTGGTGATCATCTTCCAAAATTCTATAGACTCTGGAACAGTTCCTACAGATTGGAGGGAGGCAAATGTAACCCCACTGTTTAAAAAAGGAGAGAGAAAAAACAGGGAATTACAGACCAGTTAGCCTAACATCAGTAGTGGGGAAAATGCTAGAGTCTATTATAAAGGCTGTGATAACAGAACACTTGGAGGGCATTAACTGGATTGGACAAAGTCAGCATGGGTTTATGAAAGGGAAATCATGCTTAACAAATCTACTGGAGTTTTTTGAGGAGGTAACTAGTAGAATAGATAGGGGAGAACCAGTGGATGTGGTGTATTTGGAGTTTCAGAAGGCTTTTGATAAGGTCCCACGCAAGAGGTCAGTGTGCAAAATTAAAGCACATGGGATTGGGGGGAATATACTGGCATGGATTGAAAATTGGTTGACAGACAGGAAACAGAGAGTAGGAATAAACGGGTCTTTTTCTGGGTGGCAGGCAGTGACTAATGGGGTACCGCAGGGATCAGTGCTTGGGCCCCAGCTATTCACAATATATATCAGTGATTTGGATGAGGGAACTAAATGTAACATTTCCAAGTTTGCAGACGACACAAAGCTGGGGTGGAATGTGAGCAGTGAGGAGGATGCAAAGAGGCTCCAATGTGATTTAGACAAGTTGGGTGAGTGAGCAAGAACATGGCAGATGCAGTATAACGTGGATAAATGTGAGGTTATCCACTTTGGTTATAAAAACAGAAAGGCAGATTATTATCTGAATGGTGATAGATTGGGAAAAGGGGAGGTGCAACGAGACCTGGGTGTCCTTGTACACCAGTCGCTGAAAGCGAGCATTCAGGTGCAGCAAGCAGTTAGGAAGGCGAATGGTATGTTGGCCTTCATTGCAAGAGGATTTGAGTACAGGAACAGGGATGTCTTACTGCAGTTGTACAGGGCCTTGGTGAGACCACATCTGGAGCAGTGTGTGCAGTTTTGGTCTCCTTATCTGAGGAAAGATGTCCTTGCTATGGAGGGAGTGCAACGAAGGTTTACCAGACTGATTCCTGGGATGGCAGGACTGAGATCTGAGGAGAGATTGGGTTGACTAGGCCTATATTCACTAGAGTTTCGAAGAATGACAGGTGATCTCATCGAAACATATAAAATTCCAACAGGACTAGACAGACTAGATGCAGGGAGGATGTTCCCGATGGCTGGGGAGTCCAGAACCAGGGGTCACAGTCTCAGGATACGGGGTATGCCATTTAGAATCGAGATGAGGAGAAATTTCTTCACTCAGAGAGTGGTGAAAACTGTGGAATTCTCTACCACAGAAGGCAGTGGAGGCCAAGTCATTAAATGTATTCAAGAAGGAGATAGATTTTTTTCTTAATGCTAAAGGGATCAAGGGATATGGGGAAAAAGCGGGAACAGGGTACTGAGTTAGACGATCAGCCATGATTATTTTGAATGGCGGAGCAGGCCTGAAGGGCCGAATGGCCTACTCTTGCTCCTATTTTCTATGTTACAGAACCAAGCAGCAAGCGGTGGGAGGCAGGGCTGAGGTAGAGTGGGGCAGGGCCATGGAGGGATTAGTAGAAGAGCAGACTGGCAAGGAAAGCATTGGAGAAAATGAATCCAGAGGTAAAAGTATAGATTCCGCTTCACAAGTGAGTGAAGTTTTGGACGTTCGAAAGGCAAATCCAAGGCTCCATTCCAATTTAATTCTCATCATTAGCAGCCAGTGGAAATATATCTGTGGTTTTCCAAATATGTCTGCTGGCCTCCTCAGTCACTAATATCACTTCCCGAATAAACAAAGCACTGCTCCTTCTCCAACAGCTTTCCATTCAGTATTGTAGGACTACCACAGGCAACAGGCACCACTCTAACTCGCTGAGAGCAATTAGGGATGGGTAATAATGGCCGGCCTCGCCAGCGGCGCCCACATCCCATGAACGAATAAAAAAAAAAGTTCCCATAGCAGAACTTGATGGACCTCTCAAAACACTTGCTCTACCAGTTAACATCAGTCTCAAACTAAATCCATTCTGGGAAGACATCAGAGACACATCATCGCCCAAGACTACAAGTGATATAAAGAGGCCTCCCAACAGATCACTTGGTAAATCCAATGTGAATACAAGCAGGCCACAAGGTCCGAGGTTTCACCCATGGACTGTGTGGAGATAGCGAACCTCAGCTGCAGCGGCAATAAGAAAGAAATTAAAGAAAGAACTTGCATTTAGATCGTGCTTTTCATGACCGCAGGATGTCCCAAAACACTTTGCAGCCAATGAAGTACTTTTGAAATGTTGGGGTCAATTTTCGGATGGCCGAGGGGGTGCGTTCGTGGCGGGGGGTCTCCTAAAATTGGGGATTCCCGGAGCGGGTCCGGAGCCCGGCTCCAACCCGCCCACTTCCGGGTTCCCCAATGACGCGAATCGGTGCGCGCGCAGCCCCCGCATGCGGGACTCCCAGCGGTAATCAAAGCCGGCGGGATCCCACTTAAGATCATTATCTGGGCACTTGAGGTCGTTTACAGACCTCATTAGTTGGAGATTTTAGGAGGATTTGGATTTTGGACGACCCAGAGCGTGTTTCCCATGCTGGGGGAAACACTCCCTGTTTAAACAGACGTGTTGCAGCCAGCGGCAGCTGCAAAGGTCCATTTAACAGGTGCGGGGTAAACCCTCATTCATTGCAGCAGGGCACTCTGTCACCTCAGACAATGTTTTGCCTGTCACACCGTTGTCTCCACACTCCAAATTATTAATTCTTACCCTAAACTCTGCTGTCCAAACACATTTACCTACTTTGTGGACCCCCTCACACTCACACTGTCAGGATTGGGGGGAGGGGGGGTCCATTGCTGCATTCATCACTCCATTGGAGGACGAGCAACATCACCAGCCTCGCCAGGCATGCCGTCCACCTCCGCCACGTGGAGCTACACAACACAGTGCTGCGCAACAGGCACCTGCACAAAGTAGTCGTGCAACTACACATACACCCACTGTAGGGTGAGCCAATGGGTGGCATCAAGGGTGTTCATGGAGAACCTCATGAAAGGGCATTATTGCACAAGCCAGTCAAGAATGGCCAAGACGTGGCAGTAGTGGTGACAATATAATATTTAATGTGAGTTGATCAGAAATCAAATATAAGTAAAAACCATGACAAACCCTCAAACACCCTTGTGCATCCCCTTCATGCTCATGACACGTTTGCCTTACGCTTCCTACTACACATACATGATGCATGCCCTGTGGCTGCAGCACAGGTAGTGGCAGGTGGAGTGAGGCTGACTGTGAAAGAGATGCACGAGAGGGTGAGTATGAGATAAAGCCATGAGATTGTATGAGGATTGGGTTGAGTGGTAGTGGTGGGATGAGTACTGGCGAGGTGAGTCAGTGCAGGTAAGATGAGGATGAGCTTTGAGTGGGTGTGAGGAGTGATGTGATAGAGTAGTGTTGGCAGTGCAGAAGGAGATGTGGGGTGGGGGCGGTGATGTGGCAGACGGGGTGTAGGGGAATGAGTAAGCGTACTCACTTCGGCTGACCTACTTAGGTCATTGAAGCGCCTCCTGCACTGTACGCAGGTGCGTGATATGTTGGCGGTGCTGGTGACCTCCTCTGCCACCTCGAGCCAGGCCTTCATGTTGGCAAAGGCAGGCCACTTCCTCCCGTCCGCCGGGGAGAAGGTCTCTGTCCTCCCCCTCCTCCTCACCCCATCCAATAGGACCTGGAGTGAGTCATCATTAAACCTGGGAGCAGCCTTCCCCCTGGGCTGCTCCATGCTGTAACTTCGGCTCCTTTCTGCAGCATCAGTCAGTGGAGGACTGCCCCTTTAAATAGGGCTCCTCCAGCTGACAGCCTATGATGCGGGTGCGCAGTCTGCCCACTGCGCAGCTTTCCAGCGCGAAACCCGGAAGCCAAGGTAAGTGGCTTCAATTTACTTACGATCGCGTGGGGAACCCACCGATATTACTGGGCGGGTTACCCACACGCCCAGTCGACCCCCCGCTGGCAGCCCACCTCCCTCCTAATATCGGGCCCGTAGTCACTGTTGTAATGTAGGAAACACTGCAGCCAATTTGCGCACAGCAAGGTCCCACAAACAGCAATGAGATAAATGGCCAGATAATCTGTTACATACAATTACATTTAGCGATATTGGTGGAGGGATAAATATTGGCCAGGACACCAGGGAGAACTCCCCTGCTCTTCTTCAAAATAGTACCATGGGATCTTTTATGTCCACCCGAGGGGGCAGAGGGGGCAGACGGGGCCTCGGTTTAATGTCTTATCGGAAAGACGGCACCTCCGACAGTGCAGCGCAGTGCTCCCTCAGTACTGGCACTGGGAGTGTCTGCCTGGATTTTGCACTCAAGTCTCTGGAGTGGGACTTAAACCCACAAGCTTCTGATTCAGAGGCGAGAGTGCTACCCACTGAGCCACGGCTGATAGGGGTGTTATTGGCCTCAGTACCTTTGGTTAAGGAGGAGAGAGGGCGGGATCCCCATTACTGATCACTACACAGTCCTGGAATTGGGTGAGTATGGACAGGACCAGGCTCAGCTCTGATTCCCCCTCCCCCCCCTCACCCACCCTAGTTGAATGGCCTGCTCGCACGCACTGTCAAGGCTGAGATATGAATAACGGCTGATAATGACACCAGTGGATCTAAATCCCGGTGAAAGTCGGGGCCTTCAGGAGAAAAGCACATCGACAATGAAAATAAAATCAAACCAGGTTTAATAGTAAGAGATTAACAACAATTTTAATTCAACAGCAAAAAGGAAGATGGTAGTGGTTGTTGGAGGCCAATCATCTCAGCCCCAGGGCATTGCTGCAGGAGTTCCTCAGGGCAGTGTCCTAGGCCCAACCATCTTCAGCTGCTTCATCAATGACCTTCCCTCCATCATAAGGTCAGAAGTGGGGATGTTCGCTGATGATTGCAGAGTTCAGTTCCATTCGGAACCCCTCAGATAATGAAGCAGTTCGTGCTCACATGCAGCAAGACCTGGACAACATCCAGGCTTGGGCTGATAAGTGGCAAGTAACATTCGCGCCAGACAAGTGCCAGGCAATGACCATCTCCAACAAGAGAGAGTCTAACCACCTCCCCTTGACATTTAACGGCATAACCATCGCCAAATCCCCCACCATCAACATCCTGGGGGTCACCATTGACCAGAAACTTAACTGGACCAGCCACATAAATACTGTGGCTACAAGAGCAGGTCAGAGGTTGGGTATTCTGCGGCGAGTGACTCACCTCCTGACTCCCCAAAGCCTTTCCACCATCTACAAGGCACAAGTCAGGAGTGTGATGGAATACTCTCCACTTGCTTGGATGAGTGCAGCTCCAGCAACACTCAAGAAGCTTGACACGATCCAGGACAAAGCAGCCCGTTTGATTGGCACCCCATCCACCACCCTAAACATTCACTCCCTTCACCACCGGCGCACTGTGGCTGCAGTGTGTACCATCCACAGGATGCACTGCAGCAAATCGCCAAGGCTTCTTCAACAGCACCTCCCAAACCCGCGACCTCGACCACCTAGAAGGACAAGAGCAGCAGGCACATGGGAACAACACCACCTGCACGTTCCCCTCCAAGTCACACACCATCCCGACTTGAAAATATAATCGTCATTCTTTTATCGTTGCTGGGTCAAAATCCTGGAACTCCCTTCCTAACAGCACTGTGGGAGAACCTTCACCACACAGACTGCAGCGGTTCAAGAAGGCGGCTCATCACCACCTTCTCAAGGGCAGTTAGGGATGGGCAATAAATGCTGGCCTTGTCAGCGACGCCCACATCTCAGGAATGAATAAAAAAAAAATTCAATGGCCAACACGTATCACGAACGAACATTAGCAGTTGCATTACCTTGGAGAGAATGAAATGCTTTACTCACTTGTGAATGCTCTTCACGTGTACAGTCACCATAACACAATACAGTAGGGTTACCTCTCCCAGAAAGTGAATAGCATATCTGAAATGGTAAAATCACATTCAATACAGGCCACTGAATCGCTCTGTGTAATGCAGTCAAACAAGGCGAAATTACAGCACAGAAACAGGCCATTTGGCCCAACTGGTGTTTATGCTCCACACGAGCCTCCTCCCGCCCTACTTCATCTCACCCTATCAGCATATCCTCCTATTCCTTTCTCCCTCATGTGTTTATCCAGCTTCCCCTTAAATGCATCTATGTTATTCGCCTCAACTACTCCTTGTGGTAGTGAGTTCCACATTATAACCACTCTCTGGGTAATGAAGATGCTCCTGAATTCCCTATTGGATTTATTAGTGACTATCTTATATTTATGGCCCCCAGTCTCAGTCTCCCCCACAAGCGGAAGCATTTTCTCTACGTCTACCCTATCAAACCCTTTCATAATCTTAAAGACCTCCATCAGGTCACCTCTCAGACTTCTCTTTTCTAGAGAAAACAGCCCCAGCCTGTTCAGCCTTTCCTGATAGTTCTGGTGTCATCCTAGCAAATCTTTTTTGTACCTTCTCCTGTGCTGCTAGATCCTTTTTATAATATGGAGACCAGAATGTCCAAGATGGTTTCTGCTAGAGAGATACAAGAGGTATTATGGGATAGGATAGTTCTTCGACACTGGAGGGTGGGGGGAGGGTAGAAACTGGTCCTCGTTGTGCCAGTATTTTCAGGTGGAAAACAGGGGCAAAAACAGGACCAATTTTGGGGGCAACCCCCGATCCGCGTCTGCGTTACGGATGCTGCCCATATTGGTAAAGGTGGCTTTGCAGGCGTCCCAGGTGGCCACCTAAAACAGGCAATAGGCCCTTACATATGTTAATGAGGGGCCTACGGCCTGTTTTAAGCCCCTTGCGGAAATTGGTCTGGGTTGGCCAGGTGCCGGGGTTGCAACACTCCGGATTCTTCGACGGCCACCGACACCAATATGGAACCAGGCAGAGGAAGGGTGCTCTCCCAACTCCAGAGTCCTCACCATCACCCCCCCCGCCCCACCCCATTAACCTTCGGGTCAGTGCCGGCAAAGCAGCCTGATATTCACCGTTACGTGGAGGTGAGCCAGGCGCCGGCAGCTCCCGCAACAAGTGATAGAGGCCCAAGGACCAATTTCAGGTTGGCCTTGGGCCTCTGGTTATCGGGCCGTAACCAACTGCCACCCCTGGGATTGGCCAGGCGGACCAGAATGGGCAGTTCCAAGCCTGTACATTCCTAAGTTCCCAATTCACTACTGTTTGGGCTTCCACTGCCATTAGCCATTGACTTGTGCGCTGAATTCACACTGGTAATAGTCTACACACATAGCACGACATCTCAACTGTACAACAACTGAATAACATCCCAATTTGGGCTTCCCAGACTCCAGTGAATCTCACTCAAGTAGTTTGGTCAATACTTACATAGGAACAGGGGGAGGCCATTCAGCCCCTCGAGCCTGTACCGCAATTCAATTAGATCATGGTTGATCTGTTAATCAACACCTTTGCTCCATATCCCTTGATACCCTTACCCAACAAAAGTCTATCGATCTCAGTCTTGAAAGCTTCAATTGAGGGCTGCCATATCCAAAACTGGGTAGAGGCGAGTACTGGGGGTGGGGGTTAGCAACTGATGTGCAGAGGGCACCTTAATTTCAATGCTCCCTGCTGCCCCTCCCTCCCTCTCTCCTGCCCCTCCCTCCCTCCCTCCCTCCCTCCCTCCCTCTCTCCTGCCCCTCCCTTGTTTAGTTGCTGCGGATTAGATGCAGTATTCAGATTTTATTCGGTTAATAATTTTTTTTCCATTGTTTTATTAGTTTCGATATACAGTTGGGATATCCCCCAGTTCTAGCGTAAGATATTTGTTTCAGCTCTTCTCTTTCTCGGTTTATTTTTTTTTTTTAAAGCTCCTCTTGATGATGTTGCCAAACTTCATCTCGAGGCCCTGCTGGAATAGCTTGACTCAGTCCAGTTTGAGATTTTACTGGAATGCATAAATAGCTGAGAAAAGAAAATCTGCCACAGAAACTGGACAAACAAAAAAGCTCCGAAAAGCGGACTTTCCACTGTCTGGTTTACATTAACAGTGAAATCATTCAACTTGCCCAAAATAAAACCAGTAAGTGCTAACCCTATCAAGCGCTGGATTCACGCTGGGTCAGTTCTTACTGGTACAATCTTCCAACGGGCTAATAGACTTCAGACTTCACGTCATGTAGCGAAGGGCCTTGTGAAACTGACCCATCTACTAACCAGTGTAACCTACTCCTCGCTGACCGACATTGGCTCCCGGTCCAGCAACACCTCCATTTTAAAATTCTCATCCTTGTCTTCAAATCCCTCCATGGCCTCGCCCCCTCCCTATCTCTGTAACCTCCTCCGGCCCCATAACCCTCCGAGATCTCTGCACTCCTCCAATTCTGGCCTCTTGCACATCCCCGATTTCCATCGATCCACCATTGGCGGCCGTGCCTTCAGCTGCCTAGGCCCTAAGCTCTGGAATTCCCTCCCTAAACCTCTCCGCCTCTCTCTCCTCCTTTAAGACGTTCCTTAAAACCTACCTTTAACCAAGCTTTTGGTCACCTGTCCTAATATCTCCTTATTGTGGCTCGGTGTCAAATTTTGTTTGATAATCGTTCCTGTGAAGCGCCTTGGGATGTTTTACTACGTTAAAAGGCACTGTATAAATGAAAGTTGTTGCTGTTCTGTTCATAGCAGTCATCTTTATCTCCGCTAAGCTACTTTAAAAAGGGATATTACCCTTATTAAAGATGTTATGCACATTTTCTTTTAGGCTGGTAGTCGAACACACAACATCCTGTAATGCCTCATCGTGTCACACGGGCATAAAATCATAGTGGGAAAGATACATAGCCTTCCACCATCAAAGAAATTAAAGTTTTGCCGAACATTTTTTTTCCCCCCCCATCTAGATAGTACAGTACCCCTTTAAGTAGTGCAGTACCACTTTAAGTACAGTCAATCAGCTGGAGGACTGTACCAACTGCTTATCAAGATGGGGAAACATCTTGATGAAATTTTAATAGCTTGTTAGAATAACTATAAAACACATAGGGGGGCGGGGAGTGGGTGGGGTGGAGAAGATTTGGTCGTCCTCTCTTCCTCCGTCTTTCAAGGACGCTTCCTGGAGGATTAGCTAAGTACCCGCCATGGAGGTCTGCAGATTAGACAACCCATCACTCTCCCCTCCCCTGCCATAAAGAGGATGCCAGACAGCAAGCACAGGTAATAGTGGCTCATTAAACGTCGGGGGGGGCAGGGGCTAGGGTTACCAACACTGATTGGACGTATTCTTTGAGGTTCCATCACATGACCTCCAGCCTCCAACCGCCCCGCCCAAAAGAAAATGAAAAAAATTTTTTTTTTTTAAAAAAGCCTCTATGATTTTTCTTTCAGCAGTGTCCTGGAGATTCATCTTTAATTCCTGGAGACTCCAGGGCAATCCTGGAGAGTTGGCAACCCTAGGGAGGGGAAATCCTAAAGGCATTATAATGGCACAACCCACTAATGCCCTCTGCCACAGATTGAAAGATATGCGATTCCCCAGGGAAGTCTCGACTGGAGAACTATTGAACTGCTTGAAAGAAGGAACTTGCATTTATATGGCGCCTTTCACAACCTCAGGAGGTCCTGAAGCACTTTACATCTCTATCAAGTACTTTGGGAGCAAAGTGGTGTGTGACAACATTTGGGGGGGGGGGGGGGGGGGGGGGGAGGATCTGGAAAGATGGAGATCGGGATGAAAAAATATATTTCAAGTAGTTCAAAAAAAAGCTGCTTCAGCAGCTGTTTCCATTGAGCAAGATGACAGATGTTGGGAACCACAGCCCGACCCACACAATGATGTCAGCTAAAAATATGTAACCAAGTAACCAAGCAAATAAGCACCAACCATTACAAGGCTCGAAGCCTGTAATACATTTAAACCAATACTGAAACTCAATCTCCTTGACCACGCAAATACATGCGCACGCACACGTGTACACACACATACACGCCCACATGCGTATGCGCACACACACACACGCGTGCACATATGCACACACCACGCGCGCGTGCGTGCGCACACATACGTGCTTATACATATGCGTGCGCGAACGAAGACCCACACAAACATACAAGCGTGATGAGTCCAAATTTTACATTGCTTGTTTATTTTGTAATTTTGTTCTGAGTGGTTTAAGGTGGTTGAATCTCTTATTTCCGTGGACCCATGTGTATCAGAAAACAAGAACAGCAAAGAAAGGGTTAAAGGAGGGAATTCCTGAAAGGTCATTATTCAAAGGCAAAATTTTACAATAAATATGATTGTACTTCACTACATTTTTTTAAAACTAACTTTTCAAGTTAAATCTTCCCTTCACTTCACTTAGGTTCTCCTTCAATTTAACATTAATTCCACCCATGTCTGTAGTTATTTTTAAATCAAATGCAGTTATTTTGAGGCAACAGCACAACATCTGGACTCAGAGAGTGAAGATCAGAACAACCTCGGAGCCCAGGATCAGTAAAATGAAAGACTTGCATTTATACAGCACCTTTCACGACCTCAAGATGTCCCAAAGCGCTTCACAGCCAATTAAGTATTTTTTGAAGTGTAGTCGCTGTTGCAACGTAGGAAACGCGGCAGCCAATTTGCGCACAGCAAGATCCCACAAACAGCAATGTGATAACGGCCAGATAATCTACTTTAGTGACATTGGTTGAGGGATAAATATTGGTCAGGACACCGGGGAGAACTCCCTGCTCGTCTTCAAAATAGTGCCATGAGATCTTTTACATCCACCGGAGAACGTTTCATCCGAAAGATGGCATTTCCGGCAGTGCAGCACTTCTTCAGTACCGGCACTGGGAGTGTCGGCCTGGAATTGGATATAAACTTGAAAAGGTAAAATTTGCATGGCTATGGGGAAAGAGCAGGGGCAGTGGGACTAATTGGAAAGCTCTTTCAAAGAGCTGGCATAGGCATGATGGGCCGAATGGCCTCCTTCTGTGCTGTATTATTCTATGATTGTATGAGCTAGAGGGGATTAAAAATCAAGCACAGCGTGGGAATCCGTGAAGGGCTTTAGTGAACCGCTTGGGATTTACAGCAACCTGGCAGTTTTCACAGTTATATATATTTTTTGTGAGTGCTCAGAAATGACCAAGTTCATTAAATTCAGTTTCGCAACTTGTCATATTTGGGAATGGAATTCACAACCTCTGATCCAGGACCACATCCAGTGCACGGCCATCTGTGTGGGATCGGAGTTTGAATCCAGGCCAAAGGTGAAGCGGGCAGCGCACGAACCCAACATCAAAAGTACGTACAAAAAAAAGCAAATGCTAAAAACTTTTTAAAATTTACTGGCCTTTTAAGAAAAGGGATGAATGATGGTTTTGTGCATCCAGTAGCTAAGAGAAGGTTTGGTAAACCAGGGCTTTGGATGACTCAGGGTACAGTTGCAGCTTTCTGAGTGGTGAAAATTCCTGTCGAGTTTCTTGATAAGTCTTGCGGTATAAGAGAGAGGCCGGAACTCGTGATCGAGTGACAAGTGTATCACCGCTGATTAACTGGATTGCCCTTACAAAGAGCCGGCACGGGCTCGATGGGCCGAATCGCCTCCTTCTGTGCTGTAATGATTCTATGATTCGAATTAGACAAGGATCTATCTCGTTGGATCTTATGAAGTAATGTAGCTTAAAATAGACAGAAATAACTACAGGAAACGAGTGTCTTTCCAATTGCAGACTCCGGCAATGTGCTAAAGGTGCCAAGTGTGACATATGATCTCATGTGTCACCTGCAATATTCTGTGGGCTGGGAGAGGTTTCAAACATTTCAAACTTTAGCGCCGGGCGAATGGAATTCTTGAAATATTCCAGTGCTTCCTCACATCCAGATTGCAGAAACAGAAAAAACAAAATATTTCTCAGTAGTCAGGGTGACAGAATATTTGTGTTTAACAGATCAATTCAATGACTGTTTCCTGTTGAAGATTTCCGATTCATTTCTCTTCACTTTTTGAGAATTGTGTTGCTACTGGCAGGACAAGTTGAGAAGACTGTTAAAAAAGCATATGGGATCCCAGGCTTTATTAACAGAGGCATAGGGTACAAAAGCAAGGAAGTTATGCTCGACCTTTATAAAACACTGGTTAAGCCTCAGCTGGAGTATTGTGTCCAATTCTGGGCACCGCACTTTAGGAAGGATGTCATGGCCTTAGAGAGGGTGCGGAGGTTATTTACTAGAATGGTACCAGGGGTGAGGGGCTTCAGTTATGTGGAGAGACTGGAGAAGCTGGGATTGTTCTCCTTAGAACAGAGAAGGTTAAAGGGGAGATTTGACAGAGGTGTTCAAAAGCACACACAGTTTTAATGGAGTAAATAAGGAGAAACTGTTTCCAATGGCAGAAGAGTCGGTAACCAGAGGACACGGATTTAAGGTGATCGGCAAAAGATCCAGCGACGACATGAGGGAACATTTTTTTTTACGCAGCGAGTTGTTATGATCTGGAATGCGCTGCCTGGAAGGGCGGTGGAAGCAGATTCAATAATAACTTTCAAAAGGGAATTGGATAAATACTTGAAGGGAGAAAATTTACAGGGCCATGGGGAAAGAGCAGGGGAGTGGGACTAATTGGATAGCTCTTTCAAAGAGCCGGCACAGGCACGATGGGCCGAATGGCCTCCTCCTGTGCTGTGATACTATGATGCTTAAACTCCAACAGTGTTGTTTTCAGGCTCGTTACTGGAGAGCTCGAAAAGGAACATTGAAATGAAGGGCCGAGAGTTCACTCGATTGATACACTATTGTACATATTTTTTGCTTCTTTTTCCCCCTCTGTCCTTTCGTGAAGTCTCTTGGGTGCTCGTCACTCTCTAGAACCTTCCTGCCCTCACTGCGCACACACAAATACACGCGCACAAACAAATACACGCGCACCACATGCGCACAAACAAATACACGCGCACCACATGCGCACAAACAAATACACGCGCACCACATGCGCACAAACAAATACACACGCACCACATGCGCACAAACAAATACACACGCACCACGTGTGCACAAACAAATACACGGGCACAAACAAATACACGGGCACACATGCGCACAAACAAATACACGTGCACCACATGCGCAAGCACAAACAAACGTGCGCATGCTCAAACACACATTTCAACAGGGACCATATCCTGGCTGATTTTTTCATGCATTCTCTGCCTATCACCCAGGAGATGGAGTCACTGGCAGGGGTCTACTAACAAGTTACCTGCTTGTCTCTCTGTTCAGGGTATGGTGCATAGCCTGAGCAGCTTTGAAAGAGGGAGGCGGTGGGGGTTATGTGAGGGATGGGGAAATAGGAAATAGTTTACCAAGAATGGAGGGTATTGGATTCAATAGGATTTCTAACGATCAACCAAATAAAATCAGGCAAGTAATCAGGACTGAAGAATCATGGAATGATATATTACAAAAGGAGGCCATTCACCCCATTGTGCCTGTGCCGGCCCTTTGAAAGAGCTACCCAATTAGTCCCACTCCCCTGCTGTTTCCCCATAGCCCTGCAAATTTTTCCACTTCAAGTAGTTATCCAATTCCCTTTTGAAAGTTATTACTGAATCTGCTTCCACCACCGCAGTGCATTCCAGATCATAACAACTCGCTGCGTAAAAAAAATTCTCCTCACCTCCCATCTGGTTCATTTGCCAATTACCTTAAATCTGTGTCCTCTGGTTACCGACCCTCCTGCCACTGGAAACAGTTTCTCCCTATCTACTTTATCAAAGCCCCTCATGATTTTGAACGCTTCTATTAGATCTCCCCTTAACCTTCTCTGCTCTAAGGAGAACAATCCCAGCTTCTCTAGTCTCTCCACATAACTGAAGTCCCTCATCCCTGCTACTGTTCTGGTAAATCTCCTCTGCACCCAACTCCAAGGCCTGCTGTGAATACACTTACCGTGCCTGCTATGAATTGCTGGTCAAGTATGTCAATTAGTTGCTTGAAGCAGCGAATAATGCTGGTTTCCCAGCAGATGCAAGCGATGACAAGTCTCTTGACCTAGCTAGGAAGCCCCAAATACCAGCTCCTGGTTTTAATCAGCACGCCTGGAAATGGAAAAGTTTGGTTTACGAGTGAGAATCTGCAGAGCAGCTTACCTTCCAAAGCAGAAGAAGGCAAAGTGAAGACCCAAAAAGGTGACCACCACATGCCTGATGACGTGGCTGGTCCTGCTGGGGTGAAGATAACTCCGAAATAAAAAAGCTGCGAATATCCCAAAGAGTTGGCACATGCCAAAATTTACCTGTGGGAAAAAAAAATTACAAGAAAAACACGATCTGTAACTTTTAAATGTTGCGGATTGGAACTGAACTGTGTAACAACAACAATTTGCATTTATACAGCGCCTTTAATGTAGTAAAACACCCCAAGGCATTTCGCAGCAGCGATTATCAAACAAAATTTGACACCAAGCCATGTAAGGAGATATTAGAACAGGTGACCAAAAGCTTGGTCAAAGAGGTAGGTTTTAAGGAGCATCTTAAAGGAGGAGAGAGAGGTAGAGAGGTGGAGAGATTTAGGGAGGGAATTCCAGAGCTTCGGGTCCAGGCAGCTGAAGGCACGGCCGCCAATGGTGGGGCGATGGAAATCGGGGATGCACAAGAGGCCGGAATTGGAGGAGCGCAGAGATCTCGGAGGTTTATAGGGCTGGAGGAGTTCAGAAATAGGGAGGGGGAAAGGTCATATAGTATAAAATATTAAGACCCAATAAAAATAGTCCTAGAACAGATGGTTTGAGTGTCAATGTCTGACACTAGTTAGAGTAGTAAGGTGCCAATCTCAAGTGGGTTGCAGAAAACAGGGGATGCATACCCAATTGGGCATGGAATTAGTCGGCAGTTAAACTTAACGAAGGTGATACAGCATGTTGGCATGTTATCATGCCGTGGTGGAACATGGGTTACACCTGTAATTTCCAATAGTGCGTTTCTCATTTTGTGAATGGCAGCTGTGAGTTACAGATGAGGCACTTCCACAGGAATGAAAGAGACTCACCCTGGTCTGTGGTCGCACATCACATGAGGGTTAGTGGTTGAGGTAGAGATTGTGTCAACATTCAAGATCACAGAACTTCATACGTAGAATTACATAGTGTCTTCAGCACAGAAACTTGTCCATGTCGGCTTTTATGCTCCACACGAGCCTCCTCCCATCCCTCTTCGTCTAACCCTATCAGCATATCCTTCTATTCCTTTCTCCCTCATGTGTTTATCTAGCTTCCCCTTAAATCCATCTATACTATTCGCCTCAACTACTGCTTGTGGTAGCGAGTTCCACATTCAGTGTGATCAGATTAGATAGTTGGATGGAAGACAAAGGGAATAGACAGAGATGGGAACAGGGCGGGTAAACGTGATTAGGATTATTTGCTCACACAAAGGGTAAAAGGCAACATGGACTGGTTAGGCTGAATGGCCTGTTTCTTTGTCGTAACTCCTAAGGCTAGTTTCGGAACAGAACTGGCATTTGTTAATCCAAGTGGCAGTAGTTCATCTTAGAACCCAAAAACTGCTGTCAATATTTAATCGTAATCTTTCATATGTTTTGAAGATGTAGTGGATCAGGACTAGGAGCTGTCACTGACTCCCCTGTCCTTCAAAGCATTAAGTTTAAAACCTTCCTTCCGGTTTATGAAACCATCCACTGCTTTGACTTCCCTATCTCAGCAAGCTCCTCCAGCTCTGTAATCCCTCCTGAATGCTCCGTTCCTCTGATTCTGGCTTTCCATACATCCTGCTGACTCCATTCGCTCCACCATTGGTGGTGGGACCGTTAGTTGATCCAGTCCTGCTTGTAATAAATTGGATCGCCCAGTGGTGAAGGATTGAATACTAGAGCCTGGTCTTCAGTTGCTTCCAAGCCTTTATTCACAGAGATCAACATTACCCACTGTGCACCCCCTAGATAAACTCTCATATAAATGGACACAAGAGTCCCCAATTGATACGTATCACCTGAATGCAATTAACACTAATTGATATAAATCACATGGATACAATTAACACTACTCTCTGGAACTCTCTCCCTAGGCCCCCACCTCTAAAAAAAATCTCCACAAAACCCATCTCTTCAGCCAAGCATTCTGCCCCATTCCCTAATCTCACCCTTGCTGGATCAATGTCCCTTCCCTGTCGAAATGTCCGAGGAAGTTTTCCATGTTAAAAGGTGCTATATAAATTCAAGTTCTTGTTTGTGCCATACCAAGTGAGTTTCCAATCTCAGTCACGCTGCTGCTGTGGGGTATTGCAAACACAGGAAGGCAAAACCAGTACATAAGTCTTTCTCATCTACCTCCTAGCAATTGAAGATATTGGCAAAGGCCAATAATTATGGCATCTCAGTACGGTCTGGCAAGTTTCCTGCAAAAGGTAGGCATAGAGATGATAGCAACCGAGAAATGGGGAACAAGGACTGGTGCTGAGGTACATCAGCAAACCTTCTCGACACTTTTCATAGAATCAGAGCACAGAAAGAGGCCATTCGGCCCATCATGCCTGTGCCGGCTCTTTGAAAGAGCTATCCAATTAGTCCCACTACCCCCTGACTCTTTCCCCATAGCCCTGCAAAATTTTTCCTTTTCAAGTATTTATCCATTTCCCTTTTGAAAGTTACTATTGAATCTGCTTCCACCGCCCTTTCAGGCAGCGCATTCCAGATCATAACAACCGGCTGCGTAAAAAAAAAAATCCTCGTGTCACCTCTGGTTCTTTTGCCAATTACCTTGTGTAATCTGTGCCTTATGAGGTCCGTTCTACTGCCTGCTGACATCTCATCAAAAGGTTCTTGCGCCATAATTAAAGTAAGAGATTTATGGCAGTACCACATATCCCACAGATACCTCCACGTAGAGCATGCTCTGAGAATCGAGGCCCGAGTAGCACGATTTTAGTTGAGATATCCTGGAGGTGTGTAGTAATCACTGAGTTAGGGTTGAGGGCAGCATCGACAAGCATGACATCAGGGGCTGAGGATGGGGCTGAGAGTTGGGGGGGGAGCAATTAAGAATAACAGAGAATGACGAGGGGAGACACCGGACTTGTTGCGATTGGCGCCTGCTGTTTTCAGCAACTTCTTGCTGCATCAACCCACTTGCTTTATTAATAGTGTCAGTTTGCAGAGAAACAGCGAACACGCATCACCTTCATACACCCAGCCCATGCTGGGCACCTCGTCAGTTCATAGAAATTTACAATAAAAGTTTGGCCTTAAAGATGACAACTGAAGGAATAAAAAAAATCCAACCTCCCCCCACCCCCCCAATAGCTCAGTGAATAAGTGCCCCTCCACCGTCCTGTGTGGTACTGACTCACACAGGCTAAGAAAGTTGTTAAAAAAGTCAGGTCTGCCTTAGATATTCTCTCAGATTAGCGTCAATAGTCCCCCCCCCTGTAAGCATTCCAAACAATCAGAGTTTATTTTCACTTCCCACTATTTGCAACAACAATAACTTCTTGCATTTATATAGCACCTTTAACGTAGTAAAACATCCCAAGGCGCTTCACAGGAGCGATTATCAAACAAAATTTGACACCGAGCCACATAAGGAGATATTACGACAGGAGTTTGGTCACGGAGGTAGGTTTTAAGAAGCGTCTCAAAGCTGGAGAGAGGGGTAGAGAGGCGGAGAGGTTTAGGGAGGGAATTCCGGAGCTCAGGGCCTAGACAGCTGAAGGCACGGCCGCCAATGGTGGAGCGAAGAAAATCAGGAATGTGCAAGAAGCCAGAATTGGAGGAGCGCAGAGATCTCGGAGGGTTGTAGGGCTGGAGGAGGTTTCAGAGATAGGGAGGGGGCGAGGCCATGGAGGGATTTGAAAACAAGGATGAGAATTTTAAAAATCGAGGTGTTGCTGCTCCAGGAGCCAACGTAGGTCAGCGAGCACAGGGGTGATGGGTGAACAGGACTTGGTGCAAGTTAGGATACGGGCGGCAGAGTTTTGGATGAGTTCAAGTTTACAGAGGGTGCAAGGTGGGAGGCCAGCCAGGAGAGCATTGGAATAGTCAAGTCTGGAGGTAACAAAGTATGGATGAGAGTTTCAGCAGCAGATGAGCTGAGGCAGAGGCGGAGACGGGCGATGTTACGGAGTTGGAAGTAATTGGAGCAGATATGGGGTCGGAATCTCAGCTCAAGGTCAAATAGGACACCAAGTTTGCAAACAGTCTGGTTCAGCCTCAGACAGTGGCCAGGCGGAGGGATGGAGTCAGTGGCTAGGGAATGGAGTTCGTGGCAGGAATTGAAGACAATGGCTTCGGTCTTCCTAATATTTAATTGGAGGACATTTCTGCTCATCCAGTACTAGATGTCGGGCAAGCAGCGTCAGGAGTGTGATGGAACACTCTCCACTTGCCTGGATAAGTGCAGCTCCAACAACACTCAAGAAGCTCGACACCATCCAGGACAAAACAGCCCGCTTGATTGGAACCCCATCCACCACCCTAAACATTCACTCCCTTCACCACCGGCGCACTGTGGCCGCAGTGTGTACCATCCACAGGATGCACTGCAGCAACTCGCCAAGGATTCTTTGACAGCACCTCCCAAACCCGCGACCTCTACCACCTAGAAGGACAAGAGCAGCAGGCACATGGGAACAACACCACCTGCACGTTCCCCTCCAAGTCACACAATATCCCGACTTGGAAATATATCGCCGTTCCTTCATCGTCGCTGGGTCAAAATCCTGGAACTCCCTTCCTAACAGCACTGTGGGAGAACCTTCACCACACGGACTGCAGCGGTTCAAGGCGGCGGCTCACCACCACCTTCTCAAGGGCAATTAGGGATGGGCAATAAATGCCGGCCTCGCCAGCGACGCCCACATCCCGTGAACGAATAATAAAAAAATCAGAGACAGTGGAGGGGTCAAGGGAGGTGGTGGCTCTTGAATATTGCTCTTATAATTTGTGGTGCCATCCCATTAATATGGCGCAGTTCCAGGATACACCCCAGACTCCCCGCTATTCTACAAAGAGCACACTTCAATCCACATGGGGCATCCTGCACGGATATCTAATGGGCCTTGAACCAATTGCTTGGGTTTCCCTACGTTGACTCACATCATCGTGAACTGAAGTAACCTAACAGGAACTGCTCAGGGTCACGCACAGCCTGATCAACAAAAGAATGCATGTCTTTGGATAAAATGAAAATAAAGCAATTGAAGTTCCCAGCAGGAAGTTAAAATTGACCTTGGTGATTGGTGACACAAATTCATCCAGAAAAATACATTCCTCTAATAGTTATAACCTCCTCTTTCCAATTTCAAAAAGTTTATTCTACAAAAACAAGGAAAATTAATTCTGAGCCGTTTATTAACATTAGAACTGGCTAATTCAATAAGCAAAAAATACTTTGAATGAACAGGAGTAGACTGCCCATTAGTCATTTGATCATCCAATTTAAATTCTTTTAGAAATTTGTGCATGAAAGTAAAATTAAATTTATCATTCTCATCATGCAGTCGCTGGAGTGCAGTTTGAACCCACAACCTTCTGACTCAAAAAGAGTTAAAAGAAAAGAAAGACTTGCATTTATATAGCACCTTTCACAACCTCAGGACGACCCAAAGTGCTTTACAACCTTTTGAACTGTAGGAAACTTGGCAGCCATTTGCACACAGCAAAATCCCACAAACAGCAGAGAGATAATGATCAGATAATCTCTTTTAGTGATGTGGTTTGAGGGATAAATATTGGCCAGGACACCAGGGAGAACTCCCCTGCTCTTCTTGGCAAAAGTGCTACGGGATCTTTTACATCCCCGAGGGGACAGGCGTTGGTTTAACGTTTCCTTGGAAAGACTGCACCCTCTGACAATGCAGCACTCTGTCAGTGCTGCTCTGGGAATGATAGAAGTTACAACATGGAAACAGGCCCTTCGGCCCAACATGTCCATGTCGCCCAGTTTATACCACTAAGCTAGTCCCAATTGCCTGCACTTGGCCCATATCCCTCTATACCCATCTTACCCATGTAACTGTCCAAATGCTTTTTAAAAGACAAAATTGTACCCGCCTCTACTACTGCCTCTGGCAGCTCGTTCCAGACACTCACCACCCTTTGAGTGAAAAAATTGCCCCTCTGGACCCTTTTGTATCTCTCCCCTCTCACCTTAAATCTATGCCCCCTCGTTATAGACTCCCCTACCTTTGGGAAAAGATTTTGACCATCTACCTTATCTATGCCCCTCATTATTTTATAGACTTCTATAAGATCACCCCTAAACCTCCTACTCTCCAGGGAAAAAAGTCCCAGTCTGTCTAACCTCTCCCTGTAAGTCAAACCATCAAGTCCCGGTAGCATCCTAGTAAATCTTTTCTGCACTCTTTCTAGTTTAATAATATCCTTTCTATAATAGGGTGACCAGAACTGTACACAACCCCAGTCCATCACCGGCATCTCCACATTATTTATCACCACCAGGCTGATGCAGAACATCGCTGAGATAAACACAAAAGTTTCATTCAGGCACAGAGGATTAACCAGAGCAATTCGCCTTATCCTGCTCATCTAAAGATGTATAAAGTTTAGTACCTGTTCGATGGGTAGGCGGAGTAGCTCGCTGAGAGGCAGCAGCAGCTCCGACCCACAGCTGCTCGATCCCATTCTTGCCCCGGATCCTCTCTCTCTCTCTCTCCTTCACCTGAAACTTTCCAGATTCGCACCTGAAACTTTCCAAACTTGCTTACGCGGGCACAAACTTGTTACTCCGCCCTTGACTGGCGGGAGCCCCGGGAACTAACGTCATCTGCTCGAACTTTCCGAGTGAATGTGTTCAGCTGGCGAGAGTCATCGTTTCCAACACATGGGAGGCTTAACGTACTCGGAGGAGTTAAGAGATTCCCCCCTAACAACAGCAAAACAAAAAGAAAAGGATTCAGAGCAGGGTGTTCCCCCCGCAGATCCACACTGTGGAAGGCTGGACCTTTGAGAGAAGTTCTTGGTGTGTAGCACACCCTGTCGGCTGGGTATTCATAGCATCGTTGGTCAAATCCTCTGGCTGGGTTTCTGTTCTGAAGGTTGGGTGAATTCTCCACTGTGTAAATTGAGGACAAATCCCTTTCACTAAACTCCCATTGCAAACCCAAGGATATTCAGTGACTGAATTGGTGTCCAATGGTATACACAGGGCAAATTGTCCCCAAATTGACTCATTTCTTTCAATGGGATTTTTTTGTGTGTGTGTGTGTGTGTGTGTGCAGAAGACAGGTAAATACCAACGGTAACAACTTAGTAGAACTTCCCAAAGGTGCTTCACAGGAGCGATTATCAAACAAAATTTGACACCGAGCCGCAAAAAGGAGATATTCGGACAGGTGACCAAAAGCTTGGTCAAAGAGGTAGGTTTTAAGGAACGTCTTAAATGAGGAGAGAGAGGCGGAGAGGTTTAGGGAGGGAATTCCAGAGCTTAGAGCCGAAGGCACGGCCGCCAATGGTGGAGCGATTAAAATCGGGGATGCGCAAGAAGCCAGAATTGGAGGAGCGCAGAGATTTCAGAGGGTTGTAGGGCCGGAGGAGGGTTACAGAGATAGGGAGATACAGAGAGGTTGGGACCTGCAGATTAGAACGATGTCAATAAATACCATTCATCATTCCAACAAAACTGAGCCTCAGGTTAGTCTGTCGGTTTCCAACTTTTTGGATCTCTGCAAAACCCCACTGTAAGGAGATACTCTACATAAATACCATCCAACAACTGTTACAGACAGTCTAGTGGATCTCCTGTGGAGTTGTGTGGGCATACTGCGTTTTATAAGGAACATTATACCATGAAATGTATATTATTCACAGTGCATAATTACAAGCAGATTCTCAAGTCAATTAGAGGTCAGAAGAAATGAGCAACAACTAACTGGTTTTCTTTTCTTTTATACTTTTTAAAGTCTGAGCATCTGTTGTGTTCTGCCCCTGGGGCAGGTCCTAACTCAAATCACACACACACGCACACAAGATTCTTGAGCCACTTACTAGGGAAGAGTAACTGAGGTGGTTTCCCATTGCCTTCCTCACTGTTTATATCTTAGGAGTATCTTCTCCTAGGTGGGCTGCAACCAAGACCAAAGAACCCCACCTACCCTTCCAATGGGGGTGGGGGGGCACCCACACCAATCGGACGTGAGTACCCCCTCCCCCCCTAAACACCAACCCAATGTTCAGATTTACCTTAAATCTGTGTCCTCTGGTTACCGACCCTTCCGCCACTGGAAACAGTTTCTCCTTATTTACTCTGTCAAAACCCTTCATGATTTTGAACACCTCTATCAAATCTCCCCGTAACCATCTCTTCTCTAAGGAGAACAACACCAGCTTCTCCAGCCTCCCCAGATAAGTGAAGTCCCTCATCCCTGGTGCCATTCTAGTGAATCTCCTCTGCATCTTTTCTAAGGCTTTGACATCCTTCCTAAAGTGCGGTACCCAGAATTGGACACAATACTCCAGTTGAGGCCTAACCAGGGATTATTAATGGTTTAGCATCAACTTCGTCTCTACTATCAAACACAACAATACGTCAGTCTGTCACAATCCTTTCCACATCACTCCTCAGGAATGTAGTTTTCAGATAAGGTCTGTGTGGCGATCGCACCATTTGGACCAACTCTTTCACGTCAAGCGTCAGGTTTTGTAAAGTCTAAGGTCAAGTGTTGTGTGATTTGATAAGAAGCTGGCGAGTGTGGCCTGAGCCAAGGATTTGATTCCTGTTATGACTCTGTATAAGGATGTTACGGAACATGTAACATGGTCGAGGAACTAAAGAAGAGTTATCTGTAGAGAAAGAATCATAGTATGATACTGCACAGAAGGAGGCCATTCGGCCCATCGTGTTTGTGCTAGCTCTTTGAAAGAGCTATCCAATTAGTCCCACTCCCCTGCTCTTTCCCCATAGCCCTGCAAATGTTTCCCCTTCAAGTATTTATCCAATTCCCTTTTGAAAGTTACTATTGAATCTGCTTCCACCGCCCTTTCAGGCAGCGCATTCCAGATCAGAACAACTCGCTGCGTAAAAAAAAAATTCTCCTCATCTCCCCTCTGGTTCTTTTGTCAATTATCTTAAATCTGTGTCCTCTGGTTACCGACCCTCCTGCCAGTGGAAACAGTTTCTCCCTATTCACTCTATCAAAACCCTTTGTGATCTTGAACACCTGCTCTAGGGAGAACAATCCCAGCTTCTCCAGTCTCTCCAGGTAACTGAAGTTCCTCATCCCTGTTACCATTTTGGTAAATGTCCTGTGCACCCTCTCCAAGGCCTTGGCATCCTTGACATTCTGTGCGGAGAGAAGCGAAAAAGATGCAGCCAAGCTGAGGCTGCATGTGGATAAATTCTCAATGGAGAATGAGAATGTTCCAGGACCAAGTAGAATCCTGCTGGAAGGAGGTTGATCAGGTGCCATTGAGGGCTGCTATTGCCTCTGTGCATGGTCTTGAGTTTGCTAAAGGATGAGATGCTTTTACATTATTAAAGTGCAGCAAGTGAGCGATGCCCTGTTCCCTGCTGATCAGTTGCGCCCATGAATGTGAATGAGCTGACACCTACTGTGGCAGGTGCAGGCCGGGAATCCATTGGGTGAAGTGTCCCGTCCACTGAACGCACAGAACCTGTTTAAGTGCGCCTGGTATCATGATGTCAGCAGCCTCGAAAGCAGCCCAATTAACGTGGTCAGGTTGAAATGGAGACCCACATTGTACCGCGTCAACATGCGGGAAAATGGATCTCCCGAATTCCCCACCAGCGCTCTTTGGGGCTACAGCCAGTGTGCCGTGTGTGTGATAGGATGAACAGAGTGAGAGAAGCAGATAGAGGCAGTAGCATTGCCAACACCCCAGGATTGTCCCGGCGTCTCCAGGAATTAAAGATTGACCTCCCGAACACTGTTGCACGCGACCCGGGAGAGAAAAATCATCAGAGAGGCTATTTCCTTTGGCTGGGGGAAATTAAGAGCGAGAGGACAGAATCTTAAAATTAGAAGCAAAATCCTGCAGGTGCTGGAAATCTGAAATAGAAACAGAAAATGCTGGAGATGCTCAGCAAGTCAGGCAGCATCTGCGGAGAAAGAAACAGAGTTTCTGCTGCCTGACTTTTCCAACATTTTCTGTTTTTAATCTTAAAATTAGAGTTTAGGAGGGAAATCAGGAGGCAGTTCTTCACACAAAGGTTAGTGGAAATCTGGAATTCTCTCCCTCAAAAGGCTGTGGATGCTGGGGGTCAATTGGAGGTTTCAAGATTGAGATCGATAGATTTTTGTTGGGTAAGGGTATCGCGGGATATGGACCAAAGACGGGTTAATGGAGTTGAGATACAGATCAGCCATGATCTAATTGAATGGCGGAACAGGCTCAAGGGGCTGAATGGCCTCCTCCTGTTCCTATGTTCCTGTGTATCTACACTGATACTAAACAAGTTCCCTTCTGGTGTTGGGCTCAGTAACTCATTCCAATCAGCTTGACTGTATTTGCACTGATGTTAATTCTGCCCCCTCACACTGCCAAGTTCAGTTAGCCCTCCCTACGGGTTTCTCCAAACGATCTCATCTGCAATCACCACTTGAACCAAAATGGGGACCCGCTCCTGATTGCCAATCATTGACCCCTGATGGGAAGTCCATTCGTGGGCCTAAGGGAAGAATCGTAGTTGGTTGGGATGCTCCCCCCATGGTTGAATACCCACCAACGTTCACGATCAAGGATTGGCCAGCTCGGTGCAGTTGTACCTGTGGAACTGTCCCCCCAGCAAGGAGTCAGGAAAGGAGGAGAAAACAGTCTCATTCCACGAGCTATGTTTATCTTTCCAGTGTAGCGAGCCAGTGCCTTAATGGGGAGAGCACAGACCATCCTTGTCTCCAGTAAAATCACATTCCTTAGGTTTCCCTCGCAGTTTAGCATGATTGAGGTTCTAATTGAAACCATCTCCGCAGAGCCGCAGCACATTCTGATGGTCTGGTATGAATCAAGGTCTCCCCCCTTTCTAATGAATGGGGCAAAGAGTGGAACCATCTGGCTATGTGCTTCTAATTATTTCAGAGGCTGCTGCGAGTGGCTTTTCCCACCAGTTGATGAGACGTTCAGTCAGTGCGAGTCCCGTTCTGCAACGTTGCAGCAGGAATATATGAAGGCAGCTTACGACCTTGATCATCTCCCCAATTTGCTCCGTCCCCTCTTCTGAAGGCATTGATTTGAGAGCACAATCCAAGACGGCCCTTCAGGCCAGCGCTGAGGGAGTGCTGCATTGTTGAAGGTGCCGACTTTTGGATAAGCTGTTAAGCCAGGGCTCTGTTTACCCGCCGTGGTGGGCTGTGAAAGATCCCAAGGCACCAGGTGAAGAAGAGCAGGGAGTTCTCCCGACGTCCTGGTCAACATTCCTCCCTCAACTTGAGCGCAGTTCTGGTCTCCATATTACAAAAATGATATAGAGGCACTGGAGAAGGTGCAAAAAAGACTTACAGGAATGATCCCAGAACTGAGAAGATATACTTAACAGGAAAGGCTGAACAGGCTGGGGATCTTTTCTCTAGAAAAGAGAAGGCTGAGGGGTGACCTGATAGAGGTCTTTAAAATTATGAAAGGGTTTGAAAGGGCAGACATGGAGAAGATATTTCCATTTGCGGGGGAGACCAAAACTAGGGGCCATAAATATGAGATAGTCACCAATAAATCCAATAGGGAATTCAGGAGAAACTTCTTTACCCAGAGAGTGGTGAGAATGGGGAACTCGCTCCCACAAGGAATATTTGAGGTGAATAATATAGATGCATTTAAGGGGAAGCTTGATAAGTACACGAGGGAGAAAGGAATAGAAGGATATGCTGATAGAGGTAGATGAAGTAGGGTGGGAGGAGGCTCATGTGGAGCATAAACACCAGCATAGACCTGTTGGGCTGAATGGCCTGTTTCTGTGCTGTAAATTCTATGTTTGTAACCAACACCACCAAGAACAGATTAACTGATCTTTCACCTTACATGCCACTTGTGTGCAATTGGCTGGCACCTTTTCCTGAATAAATCAATGACTGTACTTTAAATGTAATCAATTGGCCGTGAAGCTCTTTGGGATGTCCTGATAAGGGATATATCGGTGCAAATAATTTCTTTCTGATTGTTTATAAACCTTTACAAATCATTGATTGGGCCTCACCTGGAGTATTGTGTCCAATTCTGGGCACCACACTTTAGGAAGGATGTCAAGGCCTTAGAGAGGGTGCAGAGGAGATTTACTAGAATGGTGACAGGGATGAGGGACTTCAGTTATGTGGAGAGACTGGAGATTCTGGGATTGTTCTCCTTAGAGAAGAGAAGGTTAAGGGGAGATTTGATAGAGACGTTCAAAATCATGAAGGGTTTTGATAGAGTAAATAAGGAGAAACTGTTTCCACTGGCTGAAGGGTTGGTAACCAGAGGACACAGATTTAAGATAATTGGCAAAAGTGAGATGAGGAGAATTTTTTTATTATGATCTGGAATGCACTGCCTGAAAAGGCGGTGGAAGCAGATTCAATAATAACTTTCAAAAGGGAATTGGAGAAAATTGCAGGACTATGGGGAAAGAGCAGGGGAATGAGATTGATTGGAGAGCTCTTTCAAAGAGCCAGCACAGACACGATGGGCCAAATGGCCTCCTTCTGTGCTGTATGATTCTATTCTTGGCTCCTTGGCACTACCAGGCCTGGAAGTGGATTCACAAAACGAATAGAGCTTAACTGTTCAGAAGAGGTAGCAAGGATCAAAGCTGGGACCTTCATGTTCTGTATGGCTCAGCCCCACACCCATGAAACTGTTGCTACTTCTTAGGTCAATGGCATTCACAGAGAGCGCATGTTTCAAAGCTGTCTCTTCCCAATGGGAGTCGTTACTTACAGAGAAAAAAAATGTTTTGGTTTCCATTTACAAAGGAATTGAACAAATTGAGAAGGAAAATTTGCGCACTACATGCTGCCACCACCAGGGGCCCCCAGAGAGCCTTTGGTAACTCAACAGGATCGAACAGCGACATTTCCTGCAAATTGCAAACCAAGTATAAAGAACACGTTTAATATTCCACTACAAATAGTGAGCAGAGGAAATCTTTGCTAACTTCTCACGTCTCTCTCTTCTTAACTTTAACCCCTCATCCCTGGAAACATCCCGGTGAATCTACACTGCACCTTTTCCATTACTTTTAGCTCCGTCTTTCGGATGAGATGTTAAACCGAGGGCCCCGTCTGCCCTCTCAGGTAAATGATCCCAAGGTACTGTTCGAAGAAGAGTAGGAGGGTTATCCTCATTGATCCCCACCTGTATCCATCACCTCAGTGCCTGGTTCTACTAGTCCAGTTAAACGTGATCTACCATTCATTAAACCATGTTCACTCCCCCTTTTCCAAGTTCTGTTGCTGATGACGTATTTTAGCAATTTTCCTACTCCTGCTGTTAGACTCACTGTCGTTTGCCCTTTCACCCTTCTCTGAATAACGAAGAAACCCTTATTAATTTCCAATCCTCTGATTTTATTCCCAAATCCAGTGAGATTTAGAAGATTCCAACTAAAGCATCCTTAAAATCCTTGCCTATGTCTTTTAATTCCCTCAGATAGAAACCATCTGTTCCTGGGGATTTACCTGAATTAAATCTCACTAGTTTATCCATTCTAATTTTTCTGGTGTTTGATAATCCCGGTTAGTCTCTCCCTCTCACTAATCTTTAGCCTCCCCTGTGCCTCGTCCACTGTGAAAACTGGAACAAAACAGAGCTCTGCAATATCCTTATCCATTACTACTGTCATAATTAAATCTGTTTTGAATGGACCCACCCACCTCCCCCTCTCCCTTGATACCATCTGCGTGTTTTTTTCATGCTCCTCTTTCCCCTCCTTTTTATTTTCTAGGTCTCCTTTAGTTGCTTTATATAATCCCTCCGATCCTCATTCTGGTCACTTTTTTTTGCCTTCACATAAGCATTTTCTTTTCTCAGATCCCTGCACAGTGACCTGTGTTCTCCCCCAGGGATCAGTGGTGGGACCCCCCCTCCCCCCTTTAATTCCAAAGAAAGAAAGAACTTGCATTTATAAAGTGCCTTTCACAACCTCAGGACGTCCCAAAGCGCTTTACAGCCAATTAAGTACTTTTTGAAGTGTAGTCACTGTTGTAATGTTGGAAACGCAGCAGCCAATTTGCACACAGCAAGGTCCCACAAACAGCAATGAGATAATGTCCAGATAATCTGCTTTAGTGATGTTGGTTGAGGGATAAATATTGGCCAGGACACCGGGGAGAACTCCCCTGCTCTTCTTCGAAATAGTGCCATGGGATATTTTATGTCCACCTGAGAGAGCAGACGGGGCCTTGGTTCAACATCGCATCAGAAAGACTGCACCTCTGACAGTGCAGCACTCCCTCAGTACTGGCACTGGAGAATCAGCCTGGATTTTGTGCTCAATTCTCTGGAGTGGGTCTTGAACCCACAACCATCTATATATATATCTATCTATATGTGTATGTGCCAACTGTTCTGGCAGACCATTGTTGCATCACCCCAGAAGTACCCCTTTTGCCATGCAGGGGTACCTGCCTGTTTGGTAATCTACTAAGTAATTTCTTAAATAGATTGCACTGTTGGGATGTGGATTTACCAAATAACAATCTCTCCCACCCTTTCACGGTCAGTTTTTTCCTTGTCCATTCCAAGGTAGCCTTGTTAGAGTCCAAAACCTTGGTTTGTGACCTTTCTTTTTCCCTACAATGCCTGATAGTGAATTCTGATCTTCGTACTATTTCTGGTTTGGTGCTCATAACTAAACCCAGGATCACCTGCCCCCTTGTTGAGTTGGAGTCACGACACTTTAGGAAACTACCTTAAATACATTCAATAAACCTAGCCTCTTTCCAACCTGAGCTGCTATTTATTTCTCATTCAATATGCAGCTTAAAATCTCCCATTATTACCACATGTTTCTTCTTAAAGGCCTCCCTGAACTGCAAATAGAAACATTTCTGTGTTAAATCATCAAAGATACTCTCACCAGTGTTTTGGTTCCTTTCCCTTTCCTTAGTTCTACCCACAGTGATTCCACCTGCCGATTTCACACACGTTTAGATCCCTCCTTTCTATCTTCATGATGGTTTATTTTCTTTTATTAACACTGCCACGCCCCTCTCCTGTCCTACTTTCCCAATCCTTCCTGAAAATTTCCATGCCCTATTATTATTTAGCTCCCACTCGTTCCCAGACTGCAGCCAGCTCTCTATGGTTGGTTCCTCTATGTTGCGTCCTTGCCCGGTCTGGTCCTATATGTGACTCCAGTCCCACACCAATGTGGTTGAAACTCGATTGCCTTCTGAAGTGGCCCAGCAAGCCCCTCGGATGTCCACACGGACTGCAGCGGTTCGAGAAGGCGGCTCACCACCACCTTCTCAAGGCAACTAGGGACGGGCAATAAACGCTGGCCTCGCCAGTGACGCCCACATCCTGAGAATAAATATATAAAATAAACGGAATCAATATTGACACCGCCGGAGTGCATGTGACATTACTCAAGCCTGGCGCTGTGCTGTTTCACCTGATTTACGTTGTTGAGTGTTCTGCCCTTAGCCATGTAGAGAACTTCAATGCAGTTACTGTCAGTCTACAGCCCGACTGCATCAAATTACACATTACATGTCTTCATCAATTGTACCGACGGTGCGACTACAAATCTAATTAAAACACCGGGTGGCGTCCCTAGATGTAGCCTTTAAAAAAAAGGTGACTGCCCTTTGAAGGCCTAATCCACTGTTTATAAATTAACAATGGGAGCTCAGAGCTCAAACTTTCACTCCATGCACCTTAACATTTTGGAAGCAGGGAGATTGGGTACGTGGAGGGCAAAACTAAAGACATGTACCTGCACTCTTGTCTTGTGTTTATACTGCACCTTTATCCTGTGTTTATACTGCACCTTTATCCTGTGTTTATAGGACAGCCTTATCCTGTGTTTATACTGCGGCCTTGTCCTGTGTTTATACTGCGGCCTTGTTCCAGTCTCTGTCAAAGGACCAGTTCAGGTGGCAGGCTGGGAAACCTGGTGCCAAGACTCAACTGCCTGCAATGGGTGAGCTCGGATATTTGATGCTGAGCGGCTGCCACTTGTCAGAGTGTTTGCTGAGTGCTGATACTGGATCAGCGGAAGGCCGGTCGCTTATGTTCAGCAATGCAAGGCCTGAATATTGGCACCGTAGTAAGGGTAAAAAAAAAATGGTCCTTATAAGCGGGCATTATTTCTCTTTGTCACCGTCTATCCTGAAAGTGCTGACTCGGGCCCAAGCTTTGGTCCTACCCTCCCCTGACATGTTGCATCGGTACACTGAGCTGCCTGGTGCTACGTTGCAAGATGATAATGGACTTCTTCCATCTCGATAGATGGATGCACTGGGCAATAGAACGGGAGGTAGGAACATAGAAACAGTAGTAGGCCATTCAGCCCCTCGAGCCTGTCCTGCCATTCAATGAGATCACGGCTGGCCTGTATCCTAACTCTGTCCACCCACCTTGGCTCCATATCCCTCAATACCCTTGACTAGCAGAAATCTGTCGATCTCAGATTTAAAATTATTAATTGAGCTAGCCTCCACTGCTTTTTTGTAGCAGAGAGTCCCACCCTTTGTGTGAAGAAGTGTTTCCTGACTTCTCTCCTGAATGGCCAGGCTCTGATTTTAAGGTTTTGTCCCCTTGTCCTAGACTCCCCCACCAGCAGAAAAAGTTTCTCTCTATCTACCCTATCAATTCCTTTCAAAATACTAAAAATCTCAATTAAATCACCCCTTAACCTTTTATATTCAAGGGAATACAAGTCTAGTTTATGTAATCTCTCCTCATGATTTAACCCTTGGAGCCCTGGTAACATTCTGGTGAATCTGCACTGCACTCCTTCCAAGGCCAACATATCCTTTCCAAGGTGCGGTGCCCGTAGGGACACACCAACAACAGCCCAGATTCCAACCGTGCTCTGCGCTGGGCAAGAGTTGGGATGCCACAACAATTGGCTTCAACACCCTTGTGCTAGAGAAGGGACAAAAAAATCAGCCAGGGGTCCCACTCCTTATCCCTATACGGTTAACCCCTTCTAGAAAGCATGAGTGGGCTTGAGTGTGTGTACAGACGAGGACTGGATCGAGCTCAGCTGTGATGCCTCTCATGGTAAAATAGCCTGTCTAGTCCCTATCTAGTCTCATGGATTTACAACGGCCACTGGGGCATGCTACTGGGAAACGTATGGAAGTGTCCCCCCAGCGAGAGTCATGAGGGGGCAAACAACAAGGCAAAAAATGTTAACCGAAAAAAAAAACACTTTTCTGTCAGGATACACACGCTCTTCCTCCCCCCCACCCCCTCCCGAATCACATATGCTTTATCATTAGTTAATTCCGTGTCTGACATTTCTTACAGACAGGAGACAACGACAGACGCCTGTGCCGGGGGGAAGGGGGAACCAAACCTCCTTCCCTGCGCAGAGGGGTTGCCAACTCTGGTTGGACATATTCCTGGAGGTTTCCCCACTCCCACCATTGGTCACCCAACACGTCCGTCCTCACGGTAACCCCCCCACCACACCTGCCATTGGTCGCCCGACATGTCCATCCTCGTGGTGCCCCGCCTTCCCACGGCCAATCGGAAAGCAAACAGACTCTTCATTACCTGATTGGATGATTCTTGACTATCAGTCAAACAGCCTTTTTTTTCCCATGTCCAACATTTGTATAATTAATAAACTAAAATGTTCAAAGAAAATGGTTTTTGAAAACACCATTTTTTTTTTAATGCCCCTGTGATTTTTCCCTGGGTGTTTGCTCATAGCAGTGTCCTGGGGATTAATCTTTAATTCCTGGAAACTCCAGGGCAATCCTGGAGGGTTGGCAACCCCTAATGACCTTCTGAACCGGAATGATTCAGGAGAGAGACTCCTGAGATGGGTCTTTAGCAATGCGGAGGAGGAGGTGCTCAGGAACATAATCATTCAGCCCCTTGAGCTTGCTCCGCCATTCAATTAGATCATGGCTGATCTATATCTCAACTCTATCTACTTGTCTGTGTTCCATATCCCTTGATGCCTTCACCTCGCAAATGCCTTGCAGAGAATAGCAGCAGGACAGGCAGGATTGTAAGGGTCTCTCTCCATTCAAAGTTCAAACAATCCCAGGCTCAGAGTATTGTAGGCCCATGAAACTGTGAAGTTGAACAAAGGGAGTTATATAGCGTCTTCAATGTAGTTAAAAAGTCCCAAGGCGCTTCATTGGAGCAATAATCAAACAAAATTTGACACCAAGAAGATATTAGGACAGGTGACCAAAAGCTTGGTCAAAGAGGTAGGTTTTGAGAAGCGTCTTAAAGGAGGAGAGAGAGGTTGAAAGGCAGAGAGGTTTAGGGAGGAAATTCCAGAGCTTAGGGCCTAGGCAGCTGAAGGCACGGCCGCCAATGGTGGAGCGATAAAAATCGGAGATGCGCAAGAGGCCAGAATCGGAGGAGCGTAGAGATCTCGGAGGGTTGTGGGCTGGAGGAGGTGACGGAGATAGGGAGGGGCAAGACCATGGAGGGATTTGAAAATGAGGATGAGAATTTTAAATTCGGGGCTTTGCCGGACCGGGAGCCAATGTAGGTCAGCGAGCACTGGGGTGATGGGTGAACGGGACTTGGTGTGTGTTACGATACAGGCAGCAGAGTTTGGGATGAGCTCAAGTTTACAGAGGGTGGAAGATGGGAGGAAGATTCCCCAGGATTGGAATAGCCTGCCGACACTCATGGTCTCGACTTGTACATGAAGAGTGACCAGTTGGACAAGGTAACGGAGGGTGACCCGTATCCAATGGCGCTTTCGGGGGATGGGAGGGCAGAATATTAAAAAATTGGAGAAGAGAAAAAAAACTTCTCACCAACCCTGTGACTTTGAGATCCTGTTTGCTTTGCTGTCGAACATATATAAAGATCTCACTAACCCAGTTCTGTGAGAAACAACAGTAAAAACAAGCTGTCACATACATGCAACCTCGCTCCCCACACTGTAAATCCAAAGCAAAGCAAAGCTGCCTCCCCAACAAGTTCAGTCAGGGAAAAATCAACTGTATTCTTTAAAGGGGCAGTGTCTGTATTTAAAGCAAAAGACGGCGTTTAGGAGACCTTTGCTTCGCGATGTGGTGATGCAAATTGGTCCAAAATACATTATTGTTTCACTGGGTTGTCGGTACGTAATGTCACATTGATGATTGATGTGTGGGTGAACTGTGTTTCTCTCTGTTCAGTGACTAAGGCAATGGTCCCTTTAAGCATCATAGAAGGGTGGGCCACTGGGTGGTTCAGTGGGTTACACAGTGACCTTTCACCTCTGGGTTCACATCCAGCCCAGACTATGGGATAAGAGGTTCTTCTTTTTTTTTATTCGTTCATGGGATGTGGGCGTCGCTGGCGAGGCCGGCATTTATTGCCCATCCCTAATTGCCCTTGAGAAGGTGGTGGTGGGCTGCCGCCTTGAACCGCTGCAGTCCGTGTGGTGACGGTTCTCCCACAGTGCTGTTAGGAAGGGAGTTCCAGGATTTTGACCCAGCGACGATGAAGGAACAGCGATATATTTCCAAGTCGGGATGGTGTGTGATTTGGAGGGGAATGTGCAGGTGGTGTTGTTCCCATGTGCCTGTGGCTCTTGTCCTTCTAGGTGGTAGAGGTTGCGGGTTTGGGAGGTGCTGTCGAAGAAGCCTTGGCGAGTTGCTGCAGTGCATCCTGTGGATGGTACACACTGCAGCCACAGTGCGCCGGTGGTGAAGGGAGTGAATGTTTAGGGTGGTGGATGGGGTGCCAATCAAGCGGGCTGCTTTGTCCTGGATGGTGTCGAGCTTCTTGAGTGTTGTTGGAGCTGCACTCATCCAGGCAAGTGGAGAGTATTCCATCACACTCCTGACTTGTGCCTTGTAGATGGTGGAAAGGCTTTGTGGAGTCAGGAGGTGAGTCACTCACTGCAGAATACCCAGCCTCTAACCTGCTCTTGTAGCCACAGTATTTATGTGGCTGGTCCAGTTAAGTTTCTGGTCAATGGTGACCCCCAGGATATTGTTGGTGGGGGATTCGGCGATGGTAATGCCATTGAATGTCAAGGGGAGGTGGTTAGACTCTCTCTTGTTGGAGATGGTCATTGCCTGGCACTTGTCTGGCGCGAATGTTACTTGCCACTTATGAGCCCAAGCCTGGATGTTGTCCAGGTCTTGCTGCATGCGGGCACGGACTGCTTCATTATCTGAGGGGTTGCGAATGGAACTGAACACTGTGTAATCATCAGTGAACATCCCCATTTCTGACTTTATGATGGAGGGAAGGTCATTGATGAAGCAGCTGAAGATGGTTGGGCCTAGGACACTGCCCTGAGGAACTCCTGCAGCAATGCCCTGGGGCTGAGATGATTGGCCTCCAACAACCACCACCATCTTCCTTTGTGCTAGGTATGACTCCAGCCATTGGAAAGTTTTCCCCCTGATTCCCATTGACTTCAATTTTACTCGGGCTCCTTGGTGCCACACTCGGTCAAATGCTGTCTTGATGTCAAGGGCAGTCACTCTCACCTCACCTCTGGAATTAAGCTCTTTTGTCCATGTTTGGACCAAGGCTGTAATGAGGTCTGGAGCCGAGTGGTCCTGGCAGAACCCAAACTGTGCATCGGTGAGCCGGTTATTGTTGAGTAAGTGCCGCTTGATAGCACTGTCGACGACACCTTCCATCACTTTGCTGATGATTGAGAGTTGACTGATGGGGCGGTAATTGGCCGGATTGGATTCTACCTATTAGCTGTAAGAATCCTACCAGAAATGAGTTGGGGCAGTCTCGGTCCAGTTCTCTATCGCACAAAACTATCCCTGAGTTCCCCAGCAATGGGTGTGAAAATTGGGTGGGGATAGGGGAATATACTGAGAAATAAGTGTAAAACCACTACAGTTAGCCTTTGGGCTGGGGAGTGGAAAAATTAGCCAGGATTCCTGCTCCTGACTGTTATGCAGGCAGATCATGGAAAGAAAGACTTGCATTTATATAGCTTCTTTCACAACCTCAGGACGCCCCAAACGCTTTACAGCCAGTGAAGTACTTTTGAAGTGTAGTCACTGTTGTAATGTAGGGAACATGGCAGCCAAATTGCTCACAGAAAGGTCCCACAAACAGCAATGTGATAATGACCAGATAATCTGTTTTTTAGTGATGTTGGTTGAGGGATAAATATTGGTCAGGACGCCAGGGAGAACTCCCCTGCTCTTCTGCACAATAATGGCCGTGGGATCTTTTACGCCCTGAGAGGACAGACGGGGCCTCCGTTTAATGTCTCACCCAGAAGACATCACCTCCGACACTGCAGCACTCCCTCAGTAATGCACTAGGAGTGTCGGCCGAGCATTTGTGCTCAAGAGTGGGGCTTGAAGCTACAACCTTCTGACTTAGAGGCGAGAGTGGTACCCATTAAGCCATGGTTGACACCTGAGGGCCCAGTTCTTGTGCTAGATCCATGTTGTGATAGCAGGTCACAGCTTGCCAGGGTGCTACAATGCTTCTGAGCCAATCTCAGCCTAGAAAGGGGAAGGGAGGGCTCCCAGTGCTATTACTATCCAGTGACCCCTGCTGAAAGGGTATGTGTTGGGGATCAGGTGATGACAGGATTGGACTTGCCTGTGATGCCCTCCCACGGTTGAATACCCTGCGGAAACTCACTCGTTGTCAAGGCTTGCCCATGAACAATGGCCAGTTGGGCAAAGTACCGGAAAATCACCAGCATTGTTGGAATCATTCAGCTGTTGAGGGGTTAGTGCCTGAGGAAGGAAGAGAACATTGACAGAAAAATTATGCTGTGCTCGCTGACCCACACTGGCTCCCGGTCTGGCAGCACCTCGATTTTAAAATTCTCGTCCTTGTTTTCAAATCCCTCCATGGCCTCACTCCCTCCCTATCTCTGTAACCTCCTCCAGCCCTACAACCCTCCGAGATCTTTCTGCACTCCTCCAATTCTTGTCTCTTGCGCATCCCCTCGATTTCCTTCGCTCCACCATTGGCGGCCGTGCCTTCAGCTGCCTGGGCCCTAAGCTCTGGAATTCTTTCCCCATTCCTTTCTGCCTCTCTGCCTCTCCTCATTTACGATGCTCCTTAAAACCTATCTCCTATACCGAGCTTTAGGTCGCCTGTCCTAATCTCTCTGTATGTGGCTTAGTGTCAAATTTTGTCTGATAATACTCCCATGAAGTGTTTTGGAACATTTTACTACATTAAAGGCACTATATAAATGCAACTTTTTGTTGTACAATTGTAAAAAAAAGCCCAATAACTGTAGTTCTTGTTTCCCCTCTCTGTTCCGAAAAGTACAGTTCTCCTGGCACCAGATGTCTTGCTGAAATGGCTGTTCTTCATGTTAATGTTGGCAGGTTTTTTTGTTCATGAAAGCCTGGGCTGAGCCCCTCCAAATTTGCCCACATTTGGGGGTCAATTTTCGGATGGGCGAGCGGGTGGGTTCGTGGCGGGGGGTCTCCTAATATTGGGGATTCCCGGAGCGGGTCCGGAGCCTGGCTCCAACCTGCCCACTTCCGGGTTCCCCAATGACGCGAATCGGTGCGCGCGCAGCCCCCGCATGCGGGACTCCCACCGGTAATCAAAGCCGGCGGGATCCCACTTACGATCATTATCTGGGTACTTGAGGTCGTTTACAGACCTCATTAGTTGGAGATTTTAGGAGGATTTGGATTTTGGACTACCCAGAGCGTGTTTCCCATGCTGGGGGAAACACTCCCTGTTTAAACAGACGTGTTGCAGCCAGCAGCAGCTGCAAAGGTCCATTTAACAGGTGCGGGGTAAACCCTCATTCATTGCAGCAGGGCACTCTGTCACCTCAGACAATGTTTTGCCTGTCACACTGTTATCTCCACACTCCAAATTATTAAATCATACCCTAAACTCTGCTGTCCAAACACATTTACCTACTTTGTGGACCCCCTCACACTCACACTGTCAGGATTGGGGGATGGGGGGGGGTCCATTGCTGCATTCATCAATTCCATTGGAGGACGAGCAACATCACCAGCCTCGCCAGGCATGCCGTCCACCTCCGCCACGTGGAGCTACACAACACAGTGCTGCGCAACAGGCACCTGCACAAAGTAGTCGTGCAACTACACATACACCCACTGTAGGGTGAGCCAATGGGTGGCATCAAGAGTGTTCATGGAGAACCTCATGAAAGGGCATTATTGCACAAGCCAGTCAAGAATGGCCAAGACGTGGCAGTAGTGGTGACAATATAATATGTAATGTGAGTTGATCAGAAATCAAATATAAGTAAAAACCATGACAAACCTTCCAACACCCTTGAGCATCCCCTTCATGCTCATGACATGTTTGCCTTACGCTTCCTACTACACATACATGATGCATGCCCTGTGGCTGCAGCACAGGTAGTGGCAGGTTGAGTGAGGCTGACCGTGAAAGAGATGCATGAGAGGGTGAGAGTATGAGATAGAGCCATGAGATTGTATGAGGATTGGGTTGAGTGGTAGTGGTGGGATGAGTACTGGCGAGGTGAGTCAGTGCAGGTAAGATGAGGATGAGCTTTGAGTGGGTGTGAGGAGTGATGTGATAGAGTAGTGTTGTCTGTGCAGAAGGAGATATGGGGTGGGGGCGGTGATGTGGCAGACGGAGTGTAGGGGAATGAGTAAGTGTACTCACTTCGGCTGACCTACTGAGGTCATTGCAGCGCCTCCTGCACTGTATGCAGGTGCGTGATATGTTGGTGGTGCTGGTGACCTCCTCTGCCACCTCGAGCCAGGCCTTCGTGGTGGCAAAGGCAGGCCACATCCTCCCGTCCGCCGGGGAGAAGATCTCTGTCTTCCCCCTCCTCCTCACCCCATCCTGTAGGACCTGGAGTGAGGCATCATTAAACCTGGGAGCAGCCTTCCCCCTGGGCTGCTCCATGCTGTAATTTTGGCTCCTTTCTGCAGTATCAGTCAGTGGAGGACTGCCCCTTTAAATAGGGCTCCTCCAGCTGACAGCCTATGATGCGGGTGCGCAGTCCGCCCGCTGCGCAGCTTCCCGGAAGCCAAGGTAAGTGGCTTCAATTTACTTACGATCACGTGGGGAACCCACCGATTTTACTGGGCGGGTTACCCACGTGCCCAGTCGACCCCCCGCTGGCAGCCCACCTCCCTCCTAATATCGGGCCCTTGATGTCTGACCATACTTTCCAGCAGGAGCCACTGGGTGGCGATGAGGAGTGGGGATACCCTCTGATTTGTTTTCAATCCTTATCCCAGAGGCCAATTGTAAGACCCCAACCACGGACATGGTTGAGATCAGCTGATTAAGCACTGACCGAGGATCAAACCTGGGATTTTCTAGCCTAATGCTGTACTGGGCAGTGCCACCCTGGGGAGTTCCTGGTGCCTTTACCCACTCGGCCTGCAAGTATCACCCTGGTTTAGGAACATAGGAATTGCTGGATGATACGAGACCAAAGGTCCACCTAGTTTGCCTTCTACCATCCTGGTAGTCACAGGATACAACAATAATGGAGTTGTTGACTAATGATAGCAATCAATCTCTATCAATTAGTTTACAACAGACACAGACACGAGATGAGGAAACCTCCCAGTAATGAAGGACTTTGGGAACCATAGGTCCAAAGTCACCTGTTTCTTTAAAGCATGATACACTTACCTCATGAAAATAGTGCGATAGTCTAGTGGTTATAGAACTGGACTAGAAACTCCAAAGCCTTGTGTTCAAATCCTCCCGTGACAAGTTATGAAATTCAAGTCATGGTTCAAATTATGGAAGTATTGTATCCCAAATATTATTTTCTGAAAGAAATCTATCTAATTTGCATTTGAATGAACCAATACTAACTCCTTCCACCGTCTCCCTAGGGAGCCTGATCCAGACAGCGACCACTCGCTCACTGAAATATTGTTTCCGCAGATTGGTTTTGAATTCACCCCTTTCTCAAGGGCAATTAGGGAGGGGCAATAAACGCTGGCCTTGCCAGTGACTCCCACATCCCATAAACGAATTTTTAAAAAGTCCGTGTTCTCTGGTTCTACTGTTCTGGACAAGGTGAAATAGCTTGTCATGGTTGACATTATCCAGTCCCTTTGGAATGGTTTACACGTGAGTTAGTTGGAGCAGTGGTAGGGAGACTAGAACTGGCTTAGGTGCCCCTGGACTAGGGAGGTGAAAAATCAGTTTAGTTTCCTGTTCCTGGTTACCCTCCAGTGAACCCTGCTGGAAAATGCATGTGTGTGTAGATATCAAGTAAGGACAAGGCTGTGGTTATTCGACCATGGAAGGCTCCACTGTGAAGCCTTCCATGGTCAAATAACCCGCAGGCACTCACTGTCCAGGTAGTTCAATGATGTGGAGATGCCGGTGATGGACTGGGGTGGACAAATGTAAGGAGTCTTACAACACCAGGTTATAGTCCAACAGCTTTATTTGAAAATCACAAGCTTACGGAGGCTTCCTCCTTCGTCAGGTGAGTGTGGGATTCCATTAAAGTACAGCATATATAGTCAGAGAACAATGCCTGGAGATAATCTGTAATCACCAGGCATTGTTCTCTGACTATATATGCTGTACTTTAATGGAATCCCACACTCACCTGACGAAGGAGGAAAGCTCCGAAAGCTTGTGATTTTCAAATAAAGCTGTTGGACTATAACCTGGTGTTGTAAGACTCCTTACAGGTAGTTCAACACCAGTCAGCACTTTCAGGAGCCGAGGGGAGAAAATTAGCAAAAAATAATAATAATAATTTTGCAGTAACAGGAATTAAATTCAGGTGGAATCAATTTTATTTGTTTCTATTAAATGATTTGCACTGTATCTAAAAACGGAAACTTCTAATAGCAAAGAAATAAAACCTGTGAAGATTTCTAAGGATATGCATGAGCTGGGAGTTTTCAGTGTCTGTCCTGTGCCTGTCGCTTTAAGAAGCCGGCCCGGGCGCTGTGATTGGCCGCTGCCGCATGTATCTTACATGTAGCCGAGTCAGTCGCCGACCAATCAGCGGCGGGCATTTCCAGCAGATGGCGGGAAATATGAATTTCGCGGCACAGGCTTTGGCGCCAGAGGCTGAGTCTCAGAGTCTGTGTATTCGGCTGCATTCAGGAGCTGGTACAGTTTCTGCAGCCATTTTTCCCCTCTGATTCAGAGGGGAACTTCTCACAATCCATTGCATCCTGCTGCATCCAAAGCAACATCAGATGCGAGGCACCCTGCAGTTTAACCCCGGGACTTTGCTGATCATTTATATTTCTGCATTTGTTGACTTTGCTTTTTATTTTGCATCCAAATCCCGGTTTGAAATCAATCATTTTTTTTTTTGCCCCTCTTTCCTCTCTCTCGTTGCAAACAAAAGGGGGGAGGGAAGTGGGGGAAAGATTTCTGCCTTGTGAAAGATGCCAAAGGGAGTTTCCCCAGCCCCAGGCAGGGGGATCATTGGGGTGGTGTCCAGTTCCCAGAAGAAACTTCTCAATGTGGAAAATGGGAGCACGGGGCTCTGTAGTCCCCAGATCCCCACCATCCCGGCCAGTTATTTCACCCAGATTGCAGGAGCAATATACTCTGACCACAGTGGGGACTGTCTGTACACCACCCCTCATGGACCTGAAGTTAGAACAATAAGAACGAGCACAGGGCGCCTGCCGGTAAGTGTAATTTATAATTAATATATTCATTTTGAAATAAACGTGCATTTTGTACTTGAGTGCAATGTCTAGCTCAGTTCCTGCAAATCCCAGGTCACTGCAGCCTGTGCATTCCCATTCAGGGACATTAAATTCACTCCTTTTAACATATAAAAAATATACAGCATTTGAAAATGAACCCCACTTTTTATCTCTGTGTGTGTGTGTGGCGGCGAGAGGGGGGGTGCTGAACATTTAAAGCAGGTTTCGCTTTCTTGCTGGATCTATTGTAATATCGAGACGGGTCAGATGGCCGCTTACTGCAACTCTTCGCTGGCTTATATTTTTTGTCTTTTTAAAAAAAAATAACAAAAAAAAATAATTTGTGAATCTCCGGATTTGTTTTGCAAACGCATTGCCATTTTTCTTAAAGATGATCAAACTGTCATTGTCTGAGATCTTGCTGGAGGTGTCCTGAGTTCTACTCTTAATTCAAAGAACTTTCCAAATATTTATATTTTAACCAAAGGGGGTCAAAGTTTACTCGGGGACTTTGCCTTGGGTTTAACCTTTTCCAGCTATTAAATAAAAATGAAGGAAAAGTGAAACTAACCAGGATGTGTTATTTCATTGGCACAAAACCTTCAGCCTCATCAACAAAGATTTTGATTGAGGGGGGGGGGGTGATTTTTTTTTTTAAAAAGGAAATTTATTGCCAACTCTCTGCAGCTTGTTGATTCGGAAGTGAGATTGGAACTGACACCAGAATCGGGAACACAAATTTCAAGTAAAGAGATATACAGAAAATATAATGTGAATAATTCAAAACACAAGGAAAGGAGCTGCTAAATGTTCCCCCTTTTAACATTATATATTTTTAATTGTAATAATAACCTCTTTGCATTTTAAGCATCTGATGTCCCTTAACATTTGAACAAACCTGGATGTTACAGTGGACTCTGTACAGACCCTCTGACTAAAAAAAGGCCCCCCCCTTCCTTTGTTGATGGTGTAATATTAAAACAAGATTTTGAAGTCAGAAAATACTCACCTGTGACATCTTTATTACAGAGCTCATTAAAGTGCCCTCACTTGGATGGTGAGTCTGGGTATCAGAAGTGCTGTTATATTCCCAAAATGCACCAACTGTTCAAAGTTTTTAACAATTTCTAATTTGATAGGCCACCTGCTCTTTTTGTTTTGGGGTGGAGGCTGGGGTTTGTTCTTAATGACTTAGTTGCTTTTCTGGGGAAGGGCTCTGTATTTTGTAAGCTTCTCTGACCAGAGTGTTGGGGAGTTTATTTACAGGGTGCGGTGTTTCCGTGTGTTCTGGATGATGATGCCGTTGGTTTGTCTCGTTTGAGTGCCATATTCGTGCTGCTCCGTCACCATTTCTCTTTACTCTCCTTCCCCTGAACAACAACTTGCATTTATATAGCGCCTTTAATGTAGTAGAACGTCCCAAGGCGCTTCACTGGAGCGATTATCAGACAATTTTGACACTGAGCCACATAAGGAAATATTAGGACAGGTGACCGAAAGCTTGGTCAAAGAGGTAGGTTTTAAGGAGCGTCTTAAAGGAGGAGAGAGAGATAGAGAGGCGGAGAGGTTTAGGGAGGGAATTCCAGAGCTTAGGGCCCAGGCAGCTGAAGGCACGGCCGCCAATGGTGGGGCGATTAAAATCGGGGATGCGCAAGAGGCCAGAATTGGAGGAGCGCTGAGATCTCGGAGGGTTGTAGGGCTGGAGGAGGTTACAGAGATAGGGAGGGGCGAGGGCCACGGAGGGATTTGAAAACAAGGATGAGAATTTTAAAATCGAGGTGTTGCCGGACCGGGAGCCGATGTAGGTCAGTGAGCACAGGGGGTGATGGGTCAACGGGACTTGGTGCGAGTTAGGATACGGGCAGCAGAGTTTTGGAGGGTGGAAGATGGGAGGCCGGCCAGGAAAGCATTGGAATAGCCGAGTCTACAGAGGTAAGAAAGGCATGGGTGAGGGTTTCAGCAGCAAATGAGGGTGCTGGGATGGGGGTGGAGTCCCATGAGCACCCTCGAGTGCTTTCCCCCACCCTCTTGGCTTAGCCTGATCCTGTCCTTGCCATTCAGATGGGCACATTGATAGTAGAGGTTTGCTGGATAGAGACCAGGGACGCAGGAAGCCTGCCTGATTAGCCCACCCCACTAGCCCAAGGACACTGAGACCAGCAGTGGCGTCCCAACACCGCACCAGCTGTGATCGGCTAACTCCGCGTAGACCTGGGATTGAATCTCCGATCTTGCCTCTGTCGCCTGACCACCCGCTGCCTTGACCAGGGGAGCTATGGCGAGAACATCGCCTGCAGCACGGGCATGGGTGGTGTCCAACTCTTAACCCCGAGAGTCACTTGCAGTCCTGGCTCTCTGGTGCTCAACTCGGTTTGTGTTCACCCATCACCCGCTGTGCTCGCTGACCTACATCGGCTCCCGGTCCGGGAACGCTTCAATTTTTTAAAATTCTAATCCTTGTTTTCAAATCCCTCCATGGCCTCGCCCCCTCCCTATCTCTGTAACCTCCTCCAGCCCTACAACCCTCCGAGATCTCTGCGCTCCTCCAATTCTGGCCTCTTGCACATCCCTGATTTTCATCGCTCCACCATTGGCGGCCGTGCCTTCAGCTGCCTAGGCCCTAAGCTCTGGAATTCCCTCCTTAAACCTCTCCACCTTTTAAGATGCTCCTTAAAACATACCTCTTTGACCAAGCTTTTGGTCACCTGTCCTAATATCTCCTTATGTGGCTCAGTGTCAGATTTTGTTTAACGCTCCTGTGAAGCGCCTTGGGATGTTTTACTATGTTAAAGGCGCTATATAAATGCAAGTTGTTGTAGTATGCATCTGCACCGTAATTAACCAGTGTATGATTTATTAGTGGGGTTCGTCTGGACTCATTTGCAAACATTTTAAACTGGTGTTGAGTTGAGAGCCTTGTTTACATGTCGAGAGTATTCTGGATTCAGATTTTTTTTATACGGAGTGTTGAGAGCATCTCGTTTCAAAACAGGTAAATACGACTGGCAGATTCAATAGTAACTTTCAAAAGAGAATTTGATATATTCTTGAAAAGGAAAAGTTTGCAGGGCTATGGGAACAGGGCGGCTGGGTGGGACTAATTGGAAAGCTCTTTCAAAGAGCCAGCACAGGCACGATGAGCTGAATGGCCTCCTTCTGTGCTGTATGATTCTATGGTTTGAGAGACAGATTGCTAGTTAGACACCCCTGTCGTACTGCGTGCTGTGCTGTCCCCGTAATTAAGCTGGCATTGTTTCTCAGTCTCGGTGGAGTTTGTAATTTGTTATTCCTAACTAGTGAGGTTTGCTGCATTGTTATTTTGAGGCATTGACAGGAGCCTGTGGGGATGGAACATGAGCTAAAATATCACAAGTTACGAGTAAGAAGGGAAGAGGAGTGGAGCATCTTCATCCAGAGGGTAATAGGGCTGTGGAATAATAATTACCAGGGCAGGTCATTTGAAGTCGAAAGTAGAGGCAACTGGCTGCATTTTGGAAAGAGACGGAATTGAGGGCTGTGGTGAGCGGGAGGGACAGGAGGGATATGTTGAGCAGGGTGGGGCTGATCTATGGAGAAAAGGATTGTGTTTTGGGCCTAATGGCCTTTTTGATGTTACCAAAAATCCTCGGGGTACAGTTTCCCCATTTCTTTCTCTTAGATTTCCCAGCGTCCTAATCGGACGTGTGTGCATTACCTGCTTTCCACGTCTCGCCACTTCAGCTGCGTAATGTTAGAATGCTGCTCACTTGTCGCAACTGCCAACCTGCAGTTGCCATTTAGTTGTGATTTTAACAGCCTCTAAAAGCACCTTCAAACCGGCAACCAATTGCCTGCGGGCTGGTTTTGGAAGGAATCCGTTTCAGTCGGGCCTTGGTGAATGCTGAATTATTTCTGCACATTGAAGCCTTATCTTTGAGTGGCAACTGAAATGGCTGGTTATTGGGGCAGAAAAATTTACCCCCCCCCCCCCCACCTCTGTTATTAAAACAAAGTTGGGTATAGTTGAGACTTACTGTAACTAGGGTGTGCAACAGTGCACTAGGAGTGAGCACTGAGTGCATTTATATGCTCACCAACTACGGTTTATTAGAGTCTGCCTGGTGAGGTGTTCACGTCACATTTAATTTGTGCTTGGATAATGTTTGCAGTCGTGTAGTTGGAGCAACACGGGGGCAGGAAGAGGAGGTGAATGTTCAGCTCTCTTTCGCCCTTGTTCTATGTAAGCCTGAGGCCTAAATCATTGATGCTGCTCGAAGGGTTCATATTTTTTTGATGTGTTTTTTTTATATAAGGGATTTTTAAGCCGACGTTTTCTTTGTGTTGATTCTCGGTGTTTAATGACCCATTTTTGTTTTTGCTTTGATGATTCGTCGTTAGCCCTTGGAATATGTACAGAGTACAAACTGTGCTCTTTCAAACACAGCACAGGTCCCGATCAGCCATTTCAGGCAATGCAAATCCTGGGCTGTTAGCTTTTCAGCAGGGTCACTGCTAACCGACGCAGTATTGCTGTTTGAAAGATCACATCTCTCTCGCGTATCTTGTGCTGCGCCAGTGAATTGCTCCCTGAAGTGACTGTGATTATAGGCAATTGTGGCAGCCATTTTGAACACGGTAAGAAGATTGAGGGGTGACCTGATCGAGGTATTTGAAATGATAAAGGGATTCGATAGGGTAGATAGAGAGAAACTATTCCCTCTGGTGGGGGAGTCCAGAGCAAGGGGGCATAACCTTAAAATTAGAGCCAGGCCGTTCAGGGGTGATGTCGGGAAGCACTTCTTCACACAAAGGGGAGTGGAAATCTGGAACTCTCTTTTCCCCCCCCCCCCAAAAAGGCTGTTGAGGCTGGGGGTCGATTTGAAACTTTCAAAACTGTAGATTGATAGTTTTTTGTTGGCCAAGGGTATTAAGGGTTAGGGAACCAAGGTGGGTGGATAAGGTTAAGATACAGATCAGCTGTGATCTAATTGAATGGTGGAGAGCAGGCTCGAGGGGCTGAATGGCCTCCTCCTGTTCCTATCCAAGTTTCAGTGGTCCTGGAGATGTCGAGGTTTGTTTGGGTTTTACTGAGCCACCAACCAGGCGGTGGTTTTTTAAAAAAAAAATGTATTTTTTAAAATACTCTGATCGCCCGTGAAGAGCTTGTGATTGGCTGTGCGAGCACCGTGAAACCACAACAGATGTTGGTCTGACTCAGACTCGAGCCGCCTTTTTGCTTCTCCCCACCCCCCCCCCCCCCCCCACCCCACTTCAGGACCACAGCTGTCGACACAGGGAACGTAGATACGAGCAAAACTAACCGGGTGACGTGGAGATCCGCAGGGGTGTTGGAGAGGGGCGGGGTGTTGGAGAGGGGCGGGGTGTTGGAGAGGGGCGGGGTGGTGGTGGTGGTGGTGGTGGTGAGGCAAGTCTAGGAATCATCTCTTGGGGTCCAGACCACACACCTGGTAAGTAGGCCGGTGAAGATTCCACATTGCATAGAATTTACAGCAGAGAAACAGGCCATTCGGCCCAACTGGTCTATGCCGGTGTTTATGCTCCACACGAGCCTCCTCCCTCCCTATCAACATATCCTTCTATTCCTTTCTCCCTCGTGTATATCTGGCTTCCCCTTAAATACATCTATACTATTCGCCTCAACCACTCCATGTGAAAGCAAATTCCACATTCTAACCACACTTGAGTAATGACATTTCTCCTAAATTCCTTATTGGATTTGTTAATGACTAACATATTCATGACCTCTAGTTTTGGACTCTTCTCCACATCTACCCTTTCATAATTTTAAAGACCTCCTATTAGGTCAATTTGTTAGATTGGAAGTGAGTCAGTCCTTTGCGGGCGACGATGCTAATCTTGTACCTGACCCGTGCGAGTTGCCAGTACGCTCGGGGGGCTGTTGATGATTTACCAACCAGTGTGGTTCCTTGTTGGGACCTGGAAGGGCCGATCTGGGATTCTTCCCAATTGGCTCTAGATGCTGCGAGGGAGCACCCACGCAAGTAGGGTTGTCCTACTCATCCAAAACTCTGCTGCCCGAGAGGGATGGAGATGAACGTTGAGGGAGTAGATAGATGGGGAAGAGGGCTAGAGAGTCAGGGGGCTGCACTAATATTAAAGCATTCCCAGCTTCATTAATTGAAGTTTGAAAGTCCGATCTCTGGTCAGTCTAGTCAAGGGGACGTTGGCCGACACAGCAATGCTGTTCCTCCTCCAAATCTCCCTCACGTCGGACAACAGAGGAGAGAAAATGGCCGACTCACCTGGATTTCTGACTGGTCCAGATTACTCCCAACCTTCGAACACAAAACCAAACAACCTTTTTTTTGTGGGTGTTGTCTGTGATTATCCAGATAATTTAATATAAAATGTGCCATAACCGGTTAGATAGAGGTGGGGCCTCCTGAGACTCATATATTTTTCCTCGTATCTCTACAACCAAAGAATGTCTGTGGAAATTGGGGCATTTGATACTAAAAGAGGAACCCAAAGTTCACCCCTCTCTCTGCTCCTTCCCCCCCTCCCCCCTCTCCCCCCTGCCCATGGCTGGGAGAACATGTCTGGACATTGAGCACCAACTGGGCTGGGCTTGGCTGTGATTTTACATAGAATTTACAGCAGAAAAACTACAACTTGTAATTATCTAGTACCTTTTAATACAGTAAAACGCACCAAGGTGTTATCCAAGCCACATAAGGAGATATTAGGACAGGTGACCAAAAGCTTGGTCAAAGAGGTAGGTTTTAAGAGAGAGTGTGTTTAGGGAGGGAGGGAGTGTTTAGGGAGGGAATGCCAGAACTTAGGTCCTAGGCAGCTGAAGGCCGCCAATGATGGAGCGAAGAAAATCGGGGATGCGCAAGAGGCCAGAATTGGAGGGTTGTAGTGCTGGAGGAGGTTACAGAGATAGGGAGCGGGCGAGGCCATGGAAGGATGAGAATTTTAAAATCAAGGTGTTGCCGGACTGGGAGCCAATGTAGGTCAGCGAGCACCGGGGTGATGTGTGAACGGGACTCGGTGCGAGTTAGGATACGGGCAGCAGAGTTTCAGATGAGCTCAAGTACTTTATGATTACGGCCTTTAGCTGCCTGGGCCCTAAGCTCTGGAATTCCCTCCGCCTCTCTCCCTCTCTCTGCTCCTTTTAAGACGCTCCTTTAAAACCTACCTCTTTTGACCAAGCTTTTGGTCACCTGTCCTAATATCTCTTAGTGTGGCTCGGTGTCAAATTTTGTTTGATTGCTCCCTTGGGATGTTCACTACATTAAAGCACTATATCAATGCAAGTAGTTACTGTAAATATCTGTTATTTTAGAGAAGGTGAGCAACTTATAAAATATTTTATACTTCATCATCTTGGTCTCTTCATCCTATTCCAAGCCCGGGATTTGTTCACGGGTCTCCGAAGCAGGTTGCTGAGGTGGCGGGGGGGTGGCCTGGAGTGACTCTCCATTATTTTTTTGTCTTCTCCGATCCCTCCTCACCCCTGTGGAGAGCTGCCCAGTCTCTTTAGCCCCTCCTGGAGGGACGTGCATGATTGGGAACTTTGAACCTGGTGGATTGCAATCCCGTGCCTTGGCATCAGCTGGACATGGGATGTGTTTGGGTGAAAACATTCACAGAAACATAGAAAATAGGAGCAAGAGTAGGCCATTCGGCCCCTCGGGCCTGCTCCTCCATTCAAAATGATCACGGATGATCGTCTAACTCAGTACCCTGTTCCCGCTTTTCCCTCATATCCCTTGATTCCTTTAGCATTCTTTTATCTTCCTCCAATCTGGCAAGTACATGTTTCAACTTGATAGCACCAACATCTTAACCTGTATGCAGTGCTAAGGGGTAATTAGCTGAGCAATCCTGGGCTTAATAAATAGAGGCATAGAGTACAAAAGTATGGAAGTTATGTTCAACTTTTATAAAACACTGGTTTGACCACAACTGGAGTATTGTGTCCAATTCTGGGCACTGCACTTTAGGAAGGATGTCAAGGCCTTAAGAGAGGAGATGCAGAAAAGATTTACTAGAATGGTTCCAGGGATGAGGGACTTCAGTTACACGGATAGACTGGAGAAGCTGGGGTTGTTCTCCTTAGAGCAGAGACGGTTAAGAGGCGATTTGATAGAAGTGTTCAAAATCATGAAGGGTTTAGATAAAGTAAATAAAGAGAAACTGTTCCCATTGGCGGAAGGGTCGAGAACCAGAGGGCACGGATTTAAGGTGATTGGCAAAAGAACCAAAGGTGACGAGAAAAACTTTTTTACGCAGCGGGTAGTTATGATCTGGAATGTGCTGCCTGAAAGGGTGGTGGAGCTGGATTCAATCGTGGCTTTCAAACAGGAATTGGATAAATACTTGAAGGGGGGAAAAAATTTGCAGGGCTACGGGGAAAGAACGAGGGAATGGGACTAATTGGATAGCTCTTACAAAGAGCAGGCACAGGCTCGACTGGCCTCCTTGTCTGTTGTAACCGTTCTATGATTCTATGAAGGTAGAATGCAAGGTGTGCAGATGTAGGGAGTTACTCTGGATTATTCTTCTGCTCGTGTGATTGTGCCTCTCCCCAGCTCTGTCCACACAGTCTCTGCTAACACCCACTTCCCTGTTAATTCTACCATTGTACTTGGGTGTTTCCGTTCATCTGAAGGGCACACAGTGGAGATTATTGAGTAATTTGTATTGGGCTTTATCTTATCAGGTGTGAGTTTTTTTCCTGAAACCAGTGTTTCTTCAGCTGGTACCAAAGGCTTGCCAAACACTGAAGGAACGTTTATCAGAATTTTGTTTGGGGTAGGGGTACGCTGTAGAGATTGAAGATTGTCGGTGGTCTGACTGTCACTACCCATTTGTGATTTCCTCGACATGAACCTCACAACTTTCTTGTTTGTCTTCCCCATACAATATAAATTGTCTCTACTTTTAAGGAAAAATTTGTTGGGCTATGGGGAAAGAGCAGGGGGAGCGGGACTAATTGGATAGCTCTTTCAAAGAGCCGGCACAGACACGATGGGCCGAACGGCCTCCCTCTGTGCAATGATTCGATGATGCTTGTCGCCTGCAGCTGAGATTTATTTCTACTTTTTGTTTAACCAATTTTTGTTCCTCCCCCGAGGGATCGGATTCCACTGGGGTGGTCCTCCAATACCTCCTCGTCTCTCTCCCCACGCCCCTCCCCCCACGTCCAGTGAGTGGGGGTGAAGGATAATCCGGCCAGGAATTGCTCTCCGGTTAGGACCCGGAGCTCTGGTTCATTCCCTCCCCCCAACACCTAGCCCAGGGCCTCCTGAGGCCATTCCGACAATTGGCCCAGCTGAGATCCGTTAACTCGAGGCGAGGACGTTCCTGGGCTACGTGGCTCAGTACCCCACCGTACAGGGCGTTAACCCACTGGACCACTGAGGGGGTGGGGGGGGGGGCGAGCTTGGGTTCTGAACCCACGGGGGGTGGGGAGTTGTTGAGAACACCGTCACTCGATTGGACGGTGTGTTCACGGAGGGGTGGTACCTTGCTTTAGATGGACAGGCAGTGCTGTGATCGCTGTTCAACGTTGGTGAATTCGCAGATGGAGCTGAGCATCTCCACGCTGAGACACCAATAACTTGCGTTGATCCACAGACTTGGGTTGATTTTTTTTTTAACCCCGTGGCGGTAGTGGTGGTGGGGGGGGGCGAGCAGTTTTTGGGGGGGTGGGGGGGGGGCGAGCAGTTAGTGGGTGAATACTTCGGCTGGGTCCGGGGATTGTGGTGTTCAGCACGCTCGTCTCTTGAAGGTTGCGGGTTCAAGCCCCACTCCAGAGATTGAGCGCGTAACCAAGGCCGCCAGTCCCAGTGAGGGAGTGCTGCACTGTCTGAGGGGCCATCTTTCCGATGAGACGTTACACCGAGGCCCCGTCTGCCCCCTCGAGCGATGTAAAAGATCCCATGGCACTATTCGAAGTCCTGGTCAGTATTTATCCCTCAACCCACATCACTAAAAACAGATTACCTGGATATTATCTCATCGCTGTTTGTGGGATCTTGCTGTGCGCAAATTGGCTGCGACGTTTCCTACATTACAACAGTGACTACACTTCAAAAGTACTTCATTGGCTGTAAAGCGCTTTGGGCCGTCCCGAGGCTGGTTGAGTGATAAATATTGGCCAGGACTGGTGAGAACTCGCCTGCTCTTCTTCAAAGTAATGCCGTGGGATCTTTTACATCCACCCGAGAGGGCAGACGGTGGGGTGGGGGGGCCTCGGTTTAACTACTCATCTGAAAGACGGCACCTCCGACAGTGCGGCACTCCCTCAGTACTGGCACCGGGAGTGTCATTTTGTGCTCAAGTCTCTGGAGTGGGATTTGAACCCGTGACCTTCTGACCCTGAGGCCTGAGTGCTTCTCACTGAGCCACGACTGACACCTAAACAAACTGGGGGGTGGGGGGTGAGCTCTGGAGGAAGGGCGTTAGTTCATTTTTGTTCCCTTTTCCGAGACGTTGCTGTGACTAATATTGTGTTTGAGCTGCTGACTGGGGCCTAACAAGGCCGTGGCATCTTTTGAGACAGAGCAGGCCTCCCGTAGATTGTCGAGCAGGAAGGAGCTGATGTATTATTCAGGTCGATGCGCGTGTTTGAATATGTAAATCGAACGGGAGATCTGGCGAACGGGAAAAATTGTACAACTTGCAAATGATCGCCAGCCTTGGAGAACAATGAAGGAGTTGACATTTTTTGTTGTCGCACTAACTGGGAACTCGCTGTGTTGAGAGCCTTTGTCTCTTTCGCTCATTCATATATTTTTTTTTGTTAATCTGGAGGCTGCAGCTCCCTCGATTTGAATTGCGGATGGAATGTTCTCTGCAGCTTTCAGGAGCAGAGGTTCGAGATGCCCCTGTCGCGTGTTTCTGGGCTCTGTCCCCGTCATTGAGGCGAGGCCAATTCTACCCCAAACTGGTAAACTTGGTGGGTGTTCAGTGCAAACCACTGGAGAGAGAACCTATCTCACATAGAATGCACGGCACCGAATCAGGCCGTTCGGCCCAACAGGCCAATGCTGGTGTTTATGCTCCACAAGAGCCCCCTCCTGCCCCTCTTCTAAACCCCATCAACATATCCTATCCCTTTCTCCCTCGTTATGGTACTCTTATTGTGGTACTTAGTATGGTTGTTTCCAGGATGTTTTTATTTTCCTTATTTCTGGTGGTCCTCTCCTAGGGAGATCGGCCTCCGTTCCCTTGACTCTGGACTTCCCCGTGCAACTTGCAGACCCACGTGGCAACTTGGAGGAACGGCTCAGGTTATGTCCTCCTAAACCTGGCCGAATGTCAGTGCTGCGGTAGCCTCCTACAAATGGCGGTTACCCGCTCCGTCTTTGCCTCCTAATCAGTGCCCAGAGCCAGGAGCTGCAGTAGTTGGGAGCTATTCCTAAGCTGCTACCGTCGCCCGCTGGAATTTCTAGTCCAAGTTCCCCCAACTTTGCCCCAATGATGGAGAGCTCTGGGAACCATAGTTCCGAAGTCACCTGTTCCTCCCGAGCCTGTTACACTCACCACGTGTCATGTCTCAAATTACTCATAAACTGGGTCACAAATACATACAGTACTTGGAAAAATTAGCAGGGCTATGGGGAAAGAGCAGAGGGGGTGGGACGAATTGGATAGTTCTTTCAAAGAGCTGGCACAGGCACGATGGGCCGAATGGCCTCCTTCTGTGCAGTACGATTCTACGATGTCGCTCAAAATAGATTGGGCAGCCCCTGAGTTGGGGCCTGCGGAACCCACCGTGTAGAAGGGCTCCCCCCATCTTTTTTTTTATGTTTAAAAATGAGTGCCGTCCATTCCCTCGGTAAATGCGGGAGACCCGTGTGACTCTGTGCGAGTGCTGAGGTGTGGTGTGGTTTTGAGTTGGGACTTTCACTCGGAGGTGTGTGAGGTAGCGATACTTTCTGTACCTCATTGCTATCCCGCCCCTTGTACGCCACCTCTGCAAAACTTGATGGAATTTCTTTCCCAAGGTAACCAGTGGCAATGATGGTGGCCACCTACAAATGGCGGTTACCCGCTCCGTCTTTGTCTCCTAATCAGTGCCCTGGACCTGGAGCAGCAGCAGTTGGGAGCTATTCCTAAGCTGCTACCGTCGCCTGCTGGAATTTCTAGCCCAAGTTCCCCCCCTCCCAACTCTGCCCGTTGTTCCCTGCCCCTCCCCCGACCAAATGTGAACTGTCTTGGGATGTACAAGGAGGGTGGGAAGGGGGGACATTAACCGGCTGACAACAGGGTCGTGCCTCTTGCAGTTTTTTGGATCCCACAGGTTATTCTTTTGATGGTAAATCGAGGACTATAGAAAGAATTTGCATTTATATGGAGCCTTTCACGACCTCAGGATGTCCCAAAGCTCTTTACAGTCAATCAGTACTTTTGAAGTGTAGTCACTGTTATGGAAACAGCTCGGCAAGTTCCCACAAACAGCAATGAAATAATGACCAGGTAATCTGTTTAATGATGTTAATTGAGGGATAAATATTGGCCCTGGACACCAGGGAGAACATCCACCCCCCGCTCTTCTTCGAAGTAACGCTGTGGGATCTTTTACATCCACCCGAGAGGGCAGACGGGGCCTCGTTTTAACGTCTCATCCGAAAGACGGCACCTCAGACGGTGCAGCACTCCCTCGGTACTGGCACTGGGAGTGTGGGCCTGGATTTTGTGCTCTGGAGTGGGACTTGAACCCACCACCTTGAGACTCTGAGGAGAGAGTGCGAGACTCTGAGCAACCTACGATTCCAAACTCCTTTTCTTTCCCCTCCCCTGCTAATACAACGAGTGCCTTCGATCCGCCCGCTCAGTTGAGCGAGTGTTGAAGGCCGACCTGTGCGATTCACGGTGGATGTTTGCGGGTGTGCTGCTCGGACGACCTGTTTCCGAATCACCCCCCGACGTAAATCTGTTCTGCCTGCAAGTCCGTTGATGGAAGGGATGCTCCTTTTCAACGTGATGACATCACATGGTAACAGGCCAGGAGCACAGCACGATTTCACAAGTGTCGGAATAAGTGGCAGCTGCTTCTAAACACTTGGTACGGTTGGGCCTGTAATTAGTGGCCTGGTGCCAATTATTCAATGTCCTAAGAACATCAGAAACAGGAGCAGGAGTAGGCCACACGGCCCCTCGAGCCTGCTCCGCCATTCAATAAGCTAATTGCTGACCTTCGACCTCAACTCCACTTTCCCGCCTGATCCCTTGATTCTCTTAGTGTCCAAAAATCTAGCGATCTCCGTCTTGAATATACGAAGGGGATAATCTCCGAAAGCTTGTGATTTTAAAATAAATTTGTTGGACTATAACCTGGTGTTGTAAGATTCCTTACATTTGAATATACTCAGCGACGTTGTATCCACGGTCCTGAGGAGGGGAGACCGTATTGGGGAACGCTGGAACACGGCAATGGCTGAAAAACAGACTCTCTCTTGTTTGCGTCGTGTTCTTTTGGTTTCTCCGTTCTTTCCCCATTTCCCCCTCGCTTGTTTTGTGTATTTTCGTAAACTCCACCAGGCGCTGTCTTATACTGGGTTCCCCATCCCCGAGTGATTGACTCACTCCTGTATCCTCCTCTTTAAGACGTCCCCCCCAACATGTTAAACCAGGCAGTGATTGTCGGGAGGCTTTTTCATGGAGCACGATTTCTGCCGACCTTTCACTTTTTTTTTTTCTGGGAGGGTTGATCGGGATTGGGAATCCTGGCTGACCTTCCCCCTCTTTTCCGTCTCCTCCCTCCCTCCCCACCCTCCACTCTGGATGTAATAATCAGCGTGAATGCCCCTGGACTAGAAGGGGAAGTGGGGGAAGTGGAGAAGAGGAGAATCATCCAGGAGTTCCTGCTTCTGATCGTGAACCAGTTCTCCTCCCCACCCCGAGGACAGCACCAGCCTTGGATTTTACTCCTTCCCCGCCCCACTCATACCCCCTCACTCACATACCGCTGGACAGTCACTGCCCGAAGGAGAGTGCAAAGAGTTAAAACTGGAGGGAGGGGGGAAAACAATCTGCAAGATTGCATTTTAACCCGACTGTCTTAAAAGTAAAATGGGGCTTAATATTTTGGGCCTGTTTTTCTTTCTAATACTCGCTGGGGGGGGAGTGATCAGGAAATGAGGGCAGTGGGTCTGTTGACGTGACGACGTCTTGCTTACTTACAACTTGGCTCAGTTTTATATTTTATATAATGCTCCTGTATGTATGTGGAACAGAGTGCTTGGGGTGAACTGGTTCATCGCTGAAAGTTCAGTGCTCCTATTGATATTGCAGCGCTGCTCCCCACTCCTGTGGAATGCACCTTGTTTGTGTGGCTGAGTTTGGGCTCTGTGTCAGTTTCTTGAGTTGGGCCGAGAGATTTTAATAAAGAAAGGGCTTGCATTTATATAGCGTCTTTCAAGACCTCCAGGACGTCCCAAAGCGCTTTGCAGCCAATGAAATACTCTTTGAAGTGCGATGTAGGAAGTGTGGCAGCCAGTTTTGCACATTTTCGGAGGTGCCGTCTTTCGGATGGGACGAGACGTTAAACCGGGGCCCCGTCTGCCCTCTCGGGGTGGACGTAAAAGATTCTACTGCTCTATTTTGAAGAAGAGCAGGGGAGTTCTCCCTGGTGTCCTGGCCAGCGTTTATCCCTCAACCAACACCTCTTTAAAAACAGTGGCCATTATCACATTGCTGTTTGTGGGATCTTGCTGTGCGCAAATTGGCTGCCACGTTTCCTACATTACAAAAGTGACCACACTTCAAAAGTGCTTCCTTATCTGCAAAGTGCTTTGGGACGCCCTGTGGTTGTGAAAGATGGTGTATAAATGCAAGGTCGTTTTTTTTTCTCTGGTTGAGCATGGAGGAGTGAGTAACCTCTTTCACAACGCAACATAAAGTTGAGTACTGAGTGGGCCTGGAGCTTCCCTGGAGAGAAATGGAAGGCCTGGTAATCGGAGGCTGTAACTGGGAACTTGTTGTCGCGAGAATAACCACTTTCCAGGTTTCCGCAGTACGTGAGACTGTGTGCAGCCGTTGCTGTTTTATCTGAGTTCCAAGAGGTGGTTTAAAAGGCCTTGTGCTGGTGGCATTTAATTTTCACACATACCTCAGTATAAATATTGATATTGGCATTGGTGAATCCTTTTCCTTGTCGTGACTATATTGAAAATACTCTCTCCTTCCTCCCACCCCCCAAAAAAAAAATGGTCTTCCCCGTTATTTACTGATATTCCCTGTTGTTTCCTGATTTAACCTGGTACCGTGTGTGTGAAGTTTCGTTCCCAGTGTGCGACACATTTGAACAACTGAATGTGACGACGGACTGGAGTTCTGAAGCTTGAGCTCATCCTAAACTCTGCTGCCCGCATCCTAACTTGCACCAAGTCCCGTTCACCCATCACCCCTGGGCTCGCTGACCTACAATGGCACCCGGTCCAGCAACGCCTCGATTTTAAAATTCTCATCCTTGTTTTCAAATCCCCCCATGGCCTCACTCCCCTCCCTATCTCTGTAACCTCCTCCAGCCCTACAACCCTCCGAGATCTCTGGCATCTTGCGCATCCCTGATTTTCATCACTCCACCATTGGTGGCTGTGCCTTCAGCTGCCTAGGCCCTAAGGTCTAGAATTCCCTCCCTAGATGCCCCTTAAAACCTACCTCTTTGACCAACCTTGACCTAATATCTCCTTATGTGGCTCGGTGTCAAATTCTGTTTGATAATCGCTCCTGTGATGTGCTTTGGGACGTTTCACCATGTTAAAGGTGCTATATAAATGCAAGTTGATGTATTAATGATTCTTTTTCCTGGTCATGGCTATATATAAAAGTACCTCCCCACCCCAAATAAAAAGGTGTGCCCCATTATTTACATTCCCTGATTTTAGTCTGGTACTGTCGGGGTGTGTGTGGGAAATTTAGTTCCGAGTGGGCCTTGGCGTCCTTGGATGGACTCGAGCTCTGAAGAGGGATGTGAAGCGGCCTAGACTTTGCGGGGAATTTGTAGACGGGGAGGCCGTGTCAGCAAATTCGTGAGGGAATGTGATGGGTTTCTTTTTCCCCCCCCCAGAAGCAGTGGTGGGAGATATGAGACTGGGTGTGCGTGCACTGTTTTGTGTTTTTTTTTTCTACTTTGCGGCCGGTAAGATGGTCTTTCTCGATGCCCTTTTATTCCCGTGCATGACATCGCGAGCTTGTTATGTCCGAACAAGCCCATGGGTTTATATCCCACCAGGGCGGGTGCCTGCCTTGTTGAAGAATTTTCACTGCAAAGGAAGAAACAAAGATGAAAGGGGAAGGTTGGAGCCTATGTGTCTGTTTTTGTGTGTGGTATTGTGAGGAGGGATGAATGGAGTTGTGTGAAGTGAATTGCTTTGTTTCGTTGGGAGAAGGCGTGGGTGTTCGAGAGCTAGAATTTTTTTTTTGCACTATTTCAGTGTAATGTTCCAACATGTCGAAGCCTTTCTGTTTCGGGAAGGTTGTGTTTTGCCATTTTGAGACTTTATTTCTCCCCTTTCCTCCCTTGGTAAGAAAGACTTGCATTTATATAGCGCCTTTCGTGACCTCAGGACGTCACAAAGCGCTTTACAGCCAAATGAAGAATTTTTGAATTGTAGTCACTGTTGTAAATGTAGGGAAACAGCAGCCATTTGCACACAGCAAGGTCCCACAAATGAGGTAATGACTGGATAATCTGTTTTTTGGAAATCTTGCAGAGGCCAGGATCTTCAACCGAGTGACTATTCTCCTGAGGGCCCATAGCTCAAAAACATAAGAAATAGGAGCAGGAGTAGTCCATGTGGCCCCTCGAGCCTGCTCCGCCATTCAGTCAGATCATGGCTGATCTTCAACCTCAGCTCTACTTTCCTGCCCAATCCCCATATCCTTTGATTCCCCTCGAGTCTAAAAATCTATCTGTCTCAGCCTTGAATATACTCAATGACTCAGCATCCACAGCCTTTTGGGGTAGAGAATTCCAAAGATTCACAACCCACACAGCGAAGAAATTCCTCCTTATCTTGGTCTTAAATGGCCGACCCCTTATCCTGAGATTATGCCCTCTAGTTCTAGACTCTCCAGCCAGGGGAAACAATCTCAGCATCCACCCTGTCAAGCCCCCTCAGAATCTTATATGTTTCAATGAGATCACCTCTCATTCTTCTATACTGCAGAGAGTATAGGCCCATTCTACTCAACCTCTCCTCATAGGACAACCCTCTCATTCCAGAAATTAATCTAGTGAACCTTCGTTGCACCGCCTCTAAGGCAAGTATATCCATCCTTAGATAAGGAGAGCAAAACTCTACACAGTACTCCAGGTGAGGTCTCGGCAATGTCCTGTACAATTATAGTAAGACTTCCCTACTCTTGTACTCCAACCCCCTTGCAATAAAGGCCAACATGCCATTTGATTTCCTAATTGCTTGCTGTACCTGCATGCTAACTTTTTGTTTTTCTTGTACAAGGACACCCAGATCTCTCTCAACACCAACATTTACTAGTCTCTCACCTTATTAAAAAAAATATTCTGTTTTTCTATTCTTCTTACCACCTTCTTGCCCACTCACTTAACCTGTCTATAATCCCTTTGCAGACTCTTTGTGTCCTCCTCACAGCTTACTTTCCCACCTAGCTTTCTATTGTCAGCAAACATGGATACATCACACTTGGTCCCTTCGTCTAAATCATTAATATAGATTGTAAATAGCTGAGGCCCAAGCACCGATCCTTGTGGCACCCCACTAGTTACAGCCTGCCGACCTGAGAATGACCCGTTTATCCCTACTCTTTTCTGCCCATTAACCAATCCGCTATCCATGCTAATTTGTTACCCCCATCCCCATGAGCCCTTATCTTAGGTAATAGCCTTTTATGTGGCACCTTTTTAAAAATTGTGCATCATGTTGGTAGTTTGTCCATCCGTGGAGCCAATCCTGATCTGGCCTTCATCGAATGTCCGCACATTGTGGGGGGCGGAGATAGAAGAGGGGGGAGGTGTTATAATCGGGCTGGTCTTTCTAGGAACGGGAATAGGCCTTTCAACCCCTCGAGCCAGTTTTGCCATTGAATTAGATCATGGCTGATCTGTATCTTAACTCCATTTACCTGCCTTGGTTCCCATAACCCTTAATACCCTTACCCAACAAAATTCTATCGATCTCAGTTTTGAAATTTGCAATTGACCCCCAGCCTCAACAGTGTTTTTTGGTGGGGGAGAAAAGGGAAAGAATTCCAGATTTCCACTAGATTTTCCTTTGTGTGAAGAAATGCTTCCTGACATCACCCCTGAACGGCCTGGCTCTGATTTTAAGGTTATGCCCCCTTGTTCTGGACTCCCCCCACCAGAGGAAATAGTTTCTCTCTATCTACCCTATCAAATCCTTTTTAATCACATCAATTAGATCACCCCGTAATCTTCTAAACTCAAGGGAATATAAGCCTAGTCTATGCAACCTGCCCTCGTAATTTAACCCGAATGAGTGAAGGAGGAAATCAGCCAGGGTTCTTGCTCCCAATCACAGCTAGTGACTCCATCCCAGAAGTACGCGTGTTGGCTTTGGGTGAGGACAACATTGGAGCTCGGTTGTGATGCCTCCTACATCTCAATAACCCGTTGGCATTCACTGTCGAGAGCTTGCATCCGAATAACAGCTGCCCAGATGTGCTCATCAGCTTTCCGATTTGAGAGCCAAGTCATGAGGATTCTCTGAGCTAGAGTCAAATCCAATTTTTGTTTTGTAAAAGCACAGAAACCCAACTTTCCAAACCGATTAAGAAATCCACACTCTTACAATATCCGTCTACCCAATATGGAATGGGCACCTACTCTCTGTAGGTTGGGTTGCCAACCCTCCAGGATTGTGACCGAGCTAGTCCTGATATTGTACAGTGTCAGCCGAGGCTCATTGGGTAGCACTCTCGCCTCGAGTCAGAAGGTTGTGGGTTCAAGTCCCACTCCAGAGACTTGTGCACAAAATCCAGGCTGACACTCCCAGTGCCAGTACTGAGGGAGTGCTGCACTGTTGGAGGTACCGTCTCTCGCGTGAGACATTAAACCGAGGCCCCGTCTGCCCTCTCGGGTGGACGTAAAAGGTCCCAGGGCAGTATTTGGAAGAAGAGCAGGAGAGTTCTCCCTGGTGTTCTGGCCAATATTTATCCCTCAACCAACATCACTAAAACAGATTATCTGGTCATTATCACATTGCTGTGTGCAAATTGGATGCTGCATTTCCTACATTACAACAGTTCAAAAAGTACTTAATTGGCTGTATAGTGCTTTGGGACATCCTGAGGCCATGAAAGGCACGCTAGAAATGCAAGTTCTTTTTAAAGTACATCTTTCAAGAGGAGGTGGTACAGAGGGTACAATCTTTCACCTCTGGGACCCCTGTCCAAATCTAGTCCACACCAACAAGATAAAAGTCTCCCATGTCTGGTTGTAAGGTTTCCATATAAAATGAATTTGGGCAGACCTCTACCACCTAGAAGGACAAGGGCAGCAGGCACATGGGAACAACACCACCCGCACGTTCCCCTCCAAGTCACACACCATCCCGACTTGGAAATATATCGCCGTTCCTTCATCGTCGCTGGGTCAAAATCCTGGAACTCCCTTCCTAACAGCACTGTGGGAGAACCGTCACCACACGGACTGCAGCGGTTCAAGAAGGCGGCTCACCACCACCTTCTCAAGGGCAATTAGGGATGGGCAATAAATACCGGCCTCGCCAGCGACGCCCACATCCCATGAACGAATTTTAAAACAAAAACTCAAATCCAGCTCCTAAGGAGCATCGGCCCACAACGTCAAACATCTCCTCATTGGCAGACTCACTCTTCAAGGTTACGGGTGATTGGTGTAGGAAATGGATAAGTGTCACATGGGTGCAATAGGGGGCAAAATTCTGAGACCAAGAAGATTTACACTATACCTAACCCGTGTTGTACCTGCCCTGGGGGTGTTTGATGGGGCAGTGCAGAGGGAGCTTTACTCTGTATCTAACCCGTGCTGTACCTGCCCTGGGAGTGTTTGATGGGGCAGTGTAGAGGGAGCTTTACTCTGTATCTAACCCGTGCTGTACCTGCCCTGGGAGTGTTTGATGGGACAGTGTAGAGGGAGCTTTACTCTGTATCTAACCCGTGCTGTACCTGCCCTGGGAGTGTTTGATGGGACAGTGTAGAGGGAGCTTTACTCTGTATCTAACCCGTGCTGTACCTGCCCTGGGGGTGTTTGATGGGGTAGTGTAGAGGGAGCTTTACTCTGTATCTAACCCGTGCTGTACCTGCCCTGGGAGTGTTTGATGGGACAGTGTAGAGGGAGCTTTACTCTGTATCTACTGAGTTTAAAGCAGGGGTGGGGAGCGGGCGAGGGAACAAGAATGTGGAGACCAGGGGCCTTTAGGATGAAAATGGGGGGAACTTGACACGCAGGAGACGGGGGTGACTTAGGTGCTGCTCCCCTACTGCCGCCAGCTTGTCTTTGCGAGGAATGATTTACGTCCCATTCCATAATCCGTTCCCCTCACCTTAGCCCCCATATTATTGTGGGGTGTATATAATGGCTCTTTTTAATTGAGCGATTTCCTCCCTTCCCCCAGCTCCTGGTCCAGTCAGCCCCATGGAGACATTGAAATAGCTTCATGGCGCAGCATTCCTGTTGGAGCATTTCAGGCGGGAATGAGTTAACAGCTGCAGCACCCGCAGGGAGCAAGGAAGGCTTCCTCTGGGTCCTAGTGCCCACTTTTTTTTTGCTGCAGGTGGTCCTGTTCAAATGTCACAGACTCTTACAGCACAGAAGGAGGCCGTTCGGCCCATCGTGCCTGCGCCGCCTCTTTGAAAGAGCAGCTTGCAAGACTTGATCCCAGCTTGTAAAAGTGACCGACGGCCCCTCCACCGGGTGCAGCGCGAATCAAAAGGGTTCCTGGTTTAATGCCGGGTCTTTTGCAAACTCCACAAACCCAGTTCAGTGAATCATCCTCTCCGTGATCAGCCTCCGAAGAGACCGTGACGACTGATTTGTAGTTTGTGTTTCCCTCGATGTTCTGGCCTCCTCCAGTCTGGAACCGCTCGGTCACTTCCCAGAGATTGTCGTGTTTTTTTTAGATTAAAAATGTGATTTGTTGTTAAATCGAGGAACTATACTTTGTGCAAAGTTGATTTAAAATTCACCACAAGGGTCTGAAATGAGCAAACAAAGCAATTTACTTGACAGGAAATGCTTTCATTGACGGTATGGGTGGATGCCTGAGGGAGGGGAGGAATCCTTCGGAGGGTCTGTGGGGTGACTCTATCCCTCACCTTGATGAATTATATGTTTGAGCTGGTATTTTTTCCCCCCCCCCCCATCCCCCTCACAAAGTGCTTTTTAACTCTACGGGGATTTTGAAAATCGGTGGAGTTGGGAGAGCGAGGGAGAGGCCCAGTGATTTGCATTGAAGTCTCCATTAAAAAAAAATAAGCTCCAGGCAAATCCATCGGAGCCTCGACCGTCGCTTATGGGAATATTCGCTGTCTGCGGCTGAAGGAGCAAGTTGTTCATCAGCTGCTTCTCTCTTCTGCCCCCCCCCCCCCCCCCCGGCCCAAACTCCTGGTATCTGCTGATGTGTTGCTAACACCTGTTGAAGACGATTGTTACCAGCAGGTGCAGCACAGTCACGTCCGATGGTTCGAAACCCAGAGCAATCCAGCCAGCAACAAGTGAACTGCTGCCAACTTATCCGCGAGCCCCCTTTTTTTTAGAAGCTCAAAAAAACAAGTCCAGCTCTTGTTTAAATGGTGTCTGCCGTCACAGACCAATCTTCGGTGAGTCGTGTGTGGGATAGAAGCAGGAAGGTGCAAAGGAGCATATGGTCTGGTCACTTACCTCATTGCTGTTTGCGGGCTGCTGCGTTTTCTACGTTACAACAGTGACTACGCTTCAAAAAGTGCTTACTTGGCTTAAAGAAAGACTTTTATAAGAACATAAGAAATCGGAGCAGGAGTAGGCCATCCGGCCCCTCGAGCCTGCTCCACCATTCAACCAGATCACGGCTGATCTTCAACCTCAACCTCAACTCCACTTCCCCGCCCGATCCCCGTATCCCTTGATTCCCTTAGTGTCCAAAAATCTATCGATCTCAGCCTTGAATATACTCAATGACTCAGCATCCACAGCCCTCTGGGATAGAGAATTCTAAAAATTCACAACCCTCTGCGTGAAGAAATTCCTCCTCATCTCAGTCTTAAATGGCCGACCCCTTATCCTGAGACTATGCCCCCTAGTTCTAGACTCTCCAGCCAGGGGAAACAACCTCTCAGCATCTACCCTGTCAAGCTCCCTCAGAATCTTATATGTTTCAATGAGATCACCTCTCATTCTTCTAAACTCCAGAGAGTATAGGCTCATTCTACTCAATCTCTCTTCATAGATCAACCCTCATCCCAGGAATCAATCTAGTGACCCTTCGTTGCACCGCCTCTAAGGCAAGTATATCCTTCCTTAGATAAGGAGAACAAAACTGTACACAGTACTCCAGGTGTGGTCTCAGCAATGCCCTGCACAATTGTAGTAAGACTTCCTTACTCTTGTACTCCAACCCCCTTGCAATAAAGGCCAACATGTCATTTGCTTTCCTAATTGCCTGCTGTAGCTGCATGCTAACTTTTTGTGTTTCTTGTATGAGGGCACCCAAGTCTCTCTGAATACCAACATTTAATAGTTTCTCACCATTTAATAAAATATTCTGTTTTTCTATTCTTCCTACCAAAGTGAATAACCTCACATTTCCCCACATTATAATCCATCTGCCACCTTCTTGCCCACTCACTTAACCTGTCTATATCCCTTTGCAGACTCTTTATGTCCTCCTCACAGCTTACTTTCCCACCTAGCTTTGTATCATCAGCAAACTTGGATACATTACACTCGGTCCCTTCATCTAAGTCATTAATATAGATTGTAAATAGCTGAGGCCCAAGCACCGATCCTTGTCGTCCCCCATTAGCTCCAACCTGAAAATGACCCATTTATCCCTACTCTCTGTTTTCAGTCCTCTATCCATGCTAACATGTTACCCCCAACTCCATGGGCCCTTATCTTGCGTAACAACCTATGGCACTTTCATCGAATGCCTTTTAAAAATCCAAATATCCTACATCCACTGGTTCCCCTTTAACTACCTTGCTAGTTACATCCTCAAAAAACTCTAATAAATTTGTCAAACACTATTTCCCTTTCATAAAACCATGTTGACTCTGCCTAATCATATTATGATTTTCTAAGTGCCCTGTTACCACTTCCTTAATAATGGATTCCAGCATTTATGTGGCGCCTTTCAGGACATCCCAACACGATTTACAGCCAATGAAGTACCTGTTGAAATGTAGCCACTGTCGTAATGTAGGAAATGCGGCAGCCAATTGGTGCACGGCAAGATTCCACAAACAGCAATGTGATAATGATGCGATACTCTGATTTTTAGTGATGTTGGTTGAAGGTTAAATATTGGACAGAACACCGGAGAGAATTCTCCTGCTCTTCATCAAAATAGTGGCCACGGGATCTTTTACGTCCACCCGAGAGGGCAGACGGGGCCTCGGTTTAACATCTCGTCCGAAAGGCGGCACCTCTGACAGCGCAGCACTCCCTCGGTACTGGGCGCGTCGGCCTGGATTATGGGTTCGAGTCTCTGGAGCGCTTTGGGACATCCCGAGGTGGGGACAGGGGGCTCTGTGAATGCAAGTTTGTTCGTTCTTTCCATCTCGCCCTGGCTTGAGGCCCTCGGTCAAGCTTTAACCCTTTGACACGCTTTGCCCACTGCTCCTTTCGGAGGCTGGAGAGGTGGGTTGCCGGAGAGCGCTGGGCTATAAACACGGCCCGAGAGGGCGCTTGAAGTCCCGAAGCTCGGTCCTGTTTCGGTCGGGCGATGGAAAGTGACTCCCCCTCCCCCAAAGAAAGCACAACAAAAATAACATTTGAAGGCCTGCAGCTGGCCCCTGGCAACAGTTAACAATCAGGTGACCCTGCTTCCTGTGTTCAGGCCTGAAAACCAACCCGTGGGTCAGGAACCTTCTCTCTTAAAGGGGCAGAGCATCACCAACTGACCAAATATTAATACGGTACTTTAAAATAAAGGACCTTGAGAAGATGCAGCATCTGAAAAGACCGTTGCAATTTAACTGGCCGGTCTCTGTGTCCAGGAAGTATAATTCCACGGTACCCGTCTTAGGTTTTTCTCCAGGTTACTTCTCGAGCTCCCTGTGCGACCCGTTCCAAACCCTCGCCACCCTCTGTGGGCAGTAGTTAAATCTTATTTGTAGCTGCAACGCATCTCCCAAGTGCTTCACAGGAGGAACCGAAGGTTGACTGCTGTTATATGGGCACAACGCGGCAGCCATTTCGTACACAACAAGATCCCACCGACAGCAATGAAGTAAACACTCAGTAAATCAGCTCGATTGTATGAGGGGCAAAGTTGGTCAGGACACCGAGGGAGAACATTCTTCTCTCTGCATGTCTTTTTTTTTTGTTCCCTTTCTTTTACATAGAATTTACAGCACAGAAACAGGCCATTCGGCCCAACTGGTCTATGCCGGTGTTTATGCTCCACATGAGCCTCCTCCCTCCCTCCTTCATCTCACCCTATCAGCATATCCTTCTATTCCTTTCTCCCTCATGTGTTTATCTAGTTTCCCCTTAAATGCATCTACACTATTCGCCTCAACTACTCCTTGTGGTAGCGAGTTCCGCATTGTAACCACTCTCTGGGTAAAGAAGTTTCTCCTGAATTCCCTATTGGATTTATTAGTGACTATCTTATATTTATGGCCGCTAGTTTTGGACTCCCCCACAAGTGGAAACATCATCTCTACATCTACCCTGTCAAACCCTTTCGTAATTTTAAAGACCTCCATCAGACCACCCCTCAGTCTTTTTTCTAGATAAGATAGTCACTAATAAATCCAATAGGGAATTCAGGAGAAACTTCTTTACCCAGAGAGTGGTTAGAATGTGGAACTCGCTACCACAGGGAGTAGTTGAGGCGAATAACATAGATGCATTTAAGGGGAAACTAGATAAACGCATGAGGGAGAAAGGAATAGAAGGATATGCTGATAGGGGGAGGTTCGTGTGGGACATAAACACCAGCATGGACCAGTTGGGCCGAATGGCCTGTTTTCTGTGCTGTACATTCTACATCATAGTGTTGATTGGTGCTACCATGTTATCCTGCAGTGCAACTCAATCATTGGCCTCTGGTATTATGGGAATGGGCAAGGAAGATGAAGGTCTCTGTGAGCAATCTCTTCGATCTTTTCCGGCCTACGATGTGACCACAACACCTTGCTGCTCCAAAACCCAGACCGAGAGCCAATGTCGGTCAGCGAGCACAGGGGTAATGGGAGAACGGGACTTGGTGCGAGTTAGGATACGGGCAGCAGAGTTTTGGATGAACTCAAATTTAATGGAGAGTGGAAGGCGCTTGACAGGAGAGACACCTGGTTTAGGGCCTCTTCCCTCCTGGTTGACGTGTTGAACTGTTTAACAGTCCTGGCTGAGCTTTGATTGGGTCCCTTAACGTCACGAGCAGTGGGTTGCCCGGTGTGCCTGTTGCCTTGTTTCTGTGCGTCTGAAGATTGTTGACACAAGGCCCAGAAACCTGCCCCTGGAGCTCCTTGTCTGCTGGCTGTAAGGGTCCCAATGTGAAAGGAGTCTCAAATCCAGTCCCTGCTAGCCATGGGGCTCCCAACCACAACCCTCCCCCACCCCACCCCCAATTTGGCACTTAACTATGAGCCTCCCTCCGAGAGGGCTGATGTTGAAGGACTTTGTTAGGGGAAAGTAAAGGGAGCTTTACGTTGGATCTAACCCACGCTGGAGTGACCTGGGAGAGCTGGATGGAAACTATTCCAATTGCCACAGCAAATGTCCATCACTTAAAATCTGCCTGACTATTAAAGTGCTCGAGCTGCATTGGGAGACTCTGAGAGGCCATTGTTGGGTTGGGATGGTGCTGTTTAACACCAACGTAATTCACCGATAGGGCAGAAGAAGGGGTCCAGTTGGGACGCAATGGGGCTTCTGAGACTAGACTGCAGCAGAGTTCAGGATGCACATGTGGCGTGGGGCAGGATAGGCCGGGCCCTGTGAACAGACGCTGAGTGTTCGAGGGGCAGCTACAAACTCGATAGTGAGGCCCCAGCTCGGCACTGCCACCAAGTGGGGGTAACGGGGAAACTGCAGCTCGGGAATGGACCCGATCGAACAATGCAGCAGTGTGTTGAGGGCAGGGCGATGGAGAGGGGTGCGGGAGGGGGAGGGAGAGGGGAGGTGGGGGCAGGAGAGGGAGGGGAGGTGAGAGGGGACGGGGGGGTGGGGGCAGGAGAGGGAGAGGGGGGTGCAGGAGGGGGGGTGGGGGCAGGAGCGGGAGAGGAGAGGGGCGGGAGAGGGGAGGGGGGGACGAGGGGGCAGGAGCGGGAGGGGGGACGGGGGGTGCGGGAGGGAGAGCGGAGGGGAGGGGGGGACGGGAGGTGGTGGGGAGAGAGAGATGTGGGGGGTGGAAGAGGGTGAAAAAGGGGGAGAAAGGAGGGGGGGGGGAAGAGAAAGAGAGAGGGGAAGAGAGAAAAAACTAATGGAGTAAAGTAGAAATTGTTTGAAGTGGGACAGTAACAGGACCTCAATGCCCTGGATTAGGGAGTGTGGCAAGAAATGGTCCAGAGTTCATGTGTCTAATGACTCCTGCAACAAAATACTCCTGCAACAAAATACTCCTGCAGGTATTGGGTGAGGAGAGAATCTGAATCGGGTGTGGTGCCTCCCATGGTCTGATAGCTGGTCAGTCGTCACTATCTGGGCAGCAGCTCCTGTTTAAATGTTAATCTCCGGGCAGGAGCGGGGGGAGTAGCAGATACGGAGAAGACCTATCCGTCTGTTGCATCTGTTGAGGGATGGGTGTGACCGGACTCATGACCTGCCTGCGTGGAGCGGAGGTGGCGAATTAGCAGGGACTGTTCTCTCGATTTGTACACGCACAATCTGGCAGCTTCTCTCCGCAGCTCAGCCGCGCACCCAGTGACCCGGAGGAGAGCGGCGACTCGTGAAATTGGCCTCCAATTCTGGCCTCTTGCGCGCACCCGATTTCCATCGCCCCGCCATTGGCGGCCGTGTCTCCAGCTGCCTGGGCCCTAAGCTCTGGAATTCCCTGCCTAAACTTTTGTCTGATAATCAGTCGCTCCTGTGAAGCGCCTTGGGACGTTTTCCTACGTTTAAAAGCGCTGTGTAAATGCAAGTTGTGTGTAGGTTGGCTGCTCGACTGTGAGAAGCATCACAGCCCGGCCAGCTCCTGTATTCTGCGAACGTACTAGAGCAGTGTTCGTCCCACAATCTCCTCCATTTCTCCCTTCCCCCACCCCGCAGCGGAAAAGGGACACAGAGGCCCAGTTGTCACTCCCCGACTGAGACCCATCTAACTCGGCACAGACTGAGACTGGAGTCTGGGATCATGTCATCTGTAGGGCCCAGTCCCACCAGAAAGTCACATCGGCAGTTGCTCAGCTGAACTTGTAGGCTCAAAAGCGTCAACTGCAGAGTTGTCCCTTTGAAAAAAACTCTGCTGCCCGTGTCCTAACTCGCACCGAGTCCCGTTCACCCATCACCCGCTGTGCTCGCTGACCGACATTGGCTCCCGGTCCAGGAACGCCTCGATTTAAAAAAAATTCTCGTCCTTGTTTTCAAATCCCTCCGTGGCCTCGCCCCCTCCCTGTCTCTGTAACCTCCTCCAGCCCTAAAACCCTCCGAGATCTCTGCGCTCCTCCAATTCTGGCCTCTTGCGCATCCCCAGTTTTCATCGCTCCACCATCGGCGGCCGTGCCTTCAGCTGCCTGGGCCCTAAGCTCTGGAATTCCCTCCCTAAAACCTCTCCGCCTCTCTCTCCCCTCCTTTAAAACATTCCTTAAAACCTACCTCTTTGACCAAGCTTTTGGTCACCTGTCCTAATAACCCCTCGTGTGGCTCGGTGTCTGATAATCGCTCCTGTGAAGCGCCTTGGGACGTTTTTACTACATTTAAAGGCCCTGTATGAATGCAAGTTGTCGTAGGGTGTTGAGTTCGAAAGCTCTAACCTCAGCAGCCTTCTCCCGAGGACAGTTCCCACTTCAACTGTGCAATCGCGGTGGCTAAGAAATCAATCAGCAGCAGCCTGTTCAGAGGAAGCGGGGGGGGCCTTGAACGCGTTGGCCACGGCAACCCGACTCGCTTTACGTTGCGATGGTTAGCTGGCCGTGTCAGCGGGAGATTTACTTGACACTAGGTGTGGGGTCACTAATGGTGTCAAATCAGTTGAAGAGCAGGGCTCCAGTAATGATGTTTGTAATAACCAGGTGCCTGGAGGGGGGTGGGTGGGGGGAGGGAAAAAGGGCCTGCCTTTAGAATCCTGAGGTCGGCCTTCAAAAGGCTTCTGCCATGGCAACACCCCCTGATGATGAACGACTGCAGTTAGTGGTTTCCCTTGCGGTTTTTTTGGATCCTCTCTGAAGGTGCAGTGAGTCTTCTGATGCTGCGGTTTGTGGGGCCGTGCACGCTGAGGCCTACAGTGACTGAGCAAACTTCAGAAGCCTTGCTGTGCGGAGCCGCTGACCCGGGTTGTGAATTAGCCCCGCGGGCCTGCTCTGTAAATGGTGCAGCGTTTTCGCAATCAGTCGGAGCGATGACGAAGATGGCCACCGCTGTTTCCTGCGTGGTTTGAACTCCCCAAGGGAGACCCCCACCTTCCCGCCGTCCCCAATCCTGTCCCTTCTCAAAGGCACGGCCTCGTGCTCCACCGGGTACCGGCCCGCTGCAGTACCTCGTCCGATTTTTGCGATTGATTTTTTAAAAATATATTATTCGTTCATGGGATGTGGGCGTCGCTGGTGAGGCCGGCATTTATTGCCCATCCCTAATCGCCCTTGAGAAGGTGGTGGTGAGCCGCCTTCTTGAACCGCTGCAGTCCGTGTGGTGCCTTTTTAGAAGTAAGTGTGAGCTATTCGACTATGGGGAACATCACAAGGGAGCCTAAGGTCCACGTCTGTGCCGACAGGGATCACCCCCTAATGGGTAAGGACCCTGGCTGATGTTTGCTCTCCCCAGCCCAGTAGGGTTGCCAACCCTTCAGGATTGTCCTGGAGTCTCCAGGAATTAAAGACTAATCTCCAGGATTCTGCTGCGAGCAAAAATCCAGGAGAAAAATCATAGCGGTATTAATTAATGTGGGGTTTTTTCATTTTCTAGGACACTTTTGGTTATCGTGAAAATATTGGACATGGGTTGGGGGGGGAATGGAGGCCATTTGACTGGATGATTTTTGACCATCAATCAGGTAACAAAGAGCTTATTCACTTTCCGATTGGCCATGCCCCGCCTTCCCCTAGCCAATCGGAAAGCGAGTAGACTCTTTGTTGTCGGGCGACCAATGGCGGGGGTGTGTTGTGGGGGGGGTGCGGTTGGTCATGTGATGAGACCTCCTGGAATACGTCCAACCAGAGTTGGCAACCCCAGTCACCGAGTCCGCCTGTCGTCCACCTGGCACGGGCCAGGGACTGCGCGTGGGATCTTCCTGAACTGTGTGACTCGCCTGCTCGTTGGGCAGTTTGCTTCCCTGCTGTGCCATTGCAGGAAACTCCTGCTTCTTCCAAACTTTGAGAGTCGGAAGGGCCTGTTTCTTGGGTTATTGTGATTGATATTTAACCTCTTTCCCTCACTCCATCACCCTCATCTTCTAACCTCATTTTTTAATCGTGGTTGCTTGTTTTTTTTTTAATTGAACCTGTATATCACCATTCGATATGAACCTTTTGTTTTTTTTTTAAAGAGTGCAGATATATTTGTATAAATAAATCAGCAGCATGTCCCCTTCATACAGCCCTGTTTGAATAGTTGAGGTTTTCAAAATGGTGGACGTGTTTAAATGGAGAATTTGCATTTATATAGCGCCTTTCATGACCTCAGGACGTCCCACAGTGCTTTACGGTCAATGAAGTACTTTTTGAAGTGTAGTCACTGTTGTAATGTAGGAAACACAGCAGCCAATTTGCGCACAGCAAGATCCCACAAACTGCAATGTGATAATGACCAGATCGTCTACCTTTTAGTGATATTGGTTGAGGGATAAATATTGGCCCAGGACTCTGGGGAGAACTCCCCTGCTCTTCTTCGAAATAGTAACATGGGATGTTTGATGTCTACCTGAGAGGGCAGATGGGGTTAACGTCTCATCTGAAAATCGGCATCTCCAACAGTGCAGCACTCCCTCGGTACTGCACTGGGAGCACGGCCTAGATTTTGTGCTCAAGTCTCTGGAGTGGGACTTGAACCCACGAAGAGGCGAGAGTGCGACCCACTGAGCCACGGCTGACGCGCACACACAGCCCTTAACTTGTTCTCTGAATAAAGAAACTGGAAGTTATCTTCATGGTTTAGCGAGTGTGGCACTCAGCCATACACACCAGGAAGGCCCCAGGATGCCCCTGGTCCCGACCTTGGTTAGCGCCATTGGGCACTAGGGGTTCGACAATTAACCTCCGCTCCCCTGGGTGGAGATTCCTGCTTTTAATTTGCGTACCTCTGTCGCGCAAGGACCGGATTGTGTTCTGCCGATGCCTCCCACAGTTGAATAAACCCCTGCCCCTTGCTGCCTAGATTCCCGTTAAAGAATGGGCACTCGGGGGTCGCTGTGCTCTGGGTGGGGGAGGGGGGGGGTGGAAACTGACCCTGGAGCCGGGAGGGGGAGGGGGTGGGCGGGAGGTAAGACTGGGAGGAGATTTATAACAGAACAAATTAATATATTTTACAAACGAATGTCAAACCACAATTCATTTCCTCTTGGTTTTTTTTTTCCAGGCAAAACGCAAACTGGACCTGGAAGGCAGCGAGCACCAGTATTTACCGGAATTTCGAACTCCGAAGGGAAAAGGGAAAATGCCGGCCAGGATTCCCAGTCCGAAAAGTAAGAACAAAAGAAATAGGAGCAGGAGTAGGCCATTCGGCCCCTCGAGCCTGCTCCGCCGTTCATTAAGATCATGGCTGATCTGATCCTAACCTCAAATCTAAATTCATGTCCAATTTCCTGCCCGCTCCCCGTAACCCCTAATTCCCTTTACTTCTAGGAAACTGTCTATTTCTGTTTTAAATTTATTTAATGATGATGTAGCTTCCACAGCTTCCTGGGGCAGCAAATTCCACAGACCTCCCACCCTCTGAGTGAAGAAGTTTCTCCTCATCTCAGTTTTGAAAGAGCAGCCCCTTATTCTAAGATTATGCCCCCTCTTTTTTTTTTTTTTTCCCCCCCGCCCCCGGCTCCCCCAATGAGGGGTGCTGAAGCCAATGGTAACCTGCCACTGGTACAACTACCTCAGATGAACTGTCTCGGCACGGACCAGGGATCAAACCTGGGGCCCTCCTGGTCTCCAGATCGGAGCTATTCAGCGAGTATCGAGTGTTAGTTCGGAAAGTGCCAATTGACTAGAATGGTATCGCGGATGAGGGACTTCAGTTAGGTGGAGAAGCTGGGATTGTCCCCCTTAGAGCAGAGAAGGTTACGGGGAGATTTGATGGAGAGGGCTTTGATAGAGTAAATAAGGAGAAACTGATTCCAGTGGCAGGAGGGTCGGTAACCAGAGGACACAGATTTAAGGTAATTGGCAAAAGAACCAGAGGGGAGAAGAGTAGAAATTTTTTTACGCAGCGAGTTGTTCTAATCTGGAATGCGCTGCCTGAAAGGAAGCAGATTCAATAATAACTTTCAAAAGGGAATTGGATAAATACAACAACAACTTGCATTTATATAGCGCCTTTAACATATAGTAAAACGTCCCAAGGCTCTTCATGGGAGCGATTATCGAACAAAATTTGACACCGAGCCACATAAGGAGATATTAGGACAGGTGACCAAAAAGCTCGGTCAAAGAGATGGGTTTTAAGGAGGAGAGAGAGGCGGAGAGGTTTAGGGAGGGAATTCCAGACCCTAGGGCCGAGGCAGCTGAAGGCACGGCCGCCAATGGTGGAGCGATGGAAATCGGGGGATGCGCAAGAGGCCAGAATTGGAGGAGCGCAGAGATCTCGGAGGGCTGGAGGAGGTTACAGAGATAGGGAGGGGGGGGGCGAGGCCATGGAGGGATTTGAAAACAAGGATGAGAATTTTAAAATATACGGAAAGGAAACGTTTGCAGGGCTGTGGGGGAAGAGTAGGGGAGCGGGACTAATTGGATAGCTCTTTCAAAGAGCCGGCACAGGCACGATGGGCCGAATGGCCTCGCCCTGTGCTGTACGATTCAGTGAGTTGCCGCCCTGAGTGCGTCGGGATTTCTCCGAGGTTTGGCCGCTCGATTTGATTTTGAGATCTGACCTTTTCTCTTCCCCTGCCCCCACCCCCCCCGCAGCTCCCAAGTCCCCTGGGGAGAAGACTCGGTACGACACCTCGCTCGGGCTGCTGACCAAGAAATTTGTCCACCTGCTCAGCGAGTCCCCCGACGGAGTCCTGGACCTGAATCGCGCGGCGGAGGTCCTGGAAGTCCAGAAAAGGCGGATTTACGACATCACCAACGTTTTGGAAGGAATTCAGCTCATCAGGAAGAAATCCAAGAATAACATCCAGTGGATGTAAGTCGTCTCCCAGGGATCCTGACGGGGGCCGAGCTTTCAAAAAATAGCCATTGGGTTGTGAGCTCGAGCTCCTTGGTCTTGGGGTCGCAAACTCTGTGGTTGGACGTATCCCTGGAGATGTCATCACATGACCTCCAACTGCTCCGCCCCCACACACCATTGGCCGGCCAACATGTCCACCCTCGCATCCCACGGCCAATTGGAAAGCAAGTAGGCTGATTTGGATGGTTCTTAACTATCAATCAAACCCCCCTCTGCCATCTCCAATATATTTATATCGAATAAACAAAATTGTTACAAATAAGATGGAAAAATTACACTTTATAATTTAACACCCCCAATGATGTTGCTCCCAACAGTGTCCTGGAGGATTAATCTTCAATTCCTGGAGACTCCAGGGCAATCCTGGAGGGTTGGCAACCCTGGGGTGGAGGCGGGGTATTTTGTGCGCAGTAAATGGCGGCTGCTGTCCCCTCCTAAACTTGGGGGTTTAGGATCAGGGAACCCTAAAAGTCGAGTGTCGGGGCTCAGTGGGGTCCAAGCATCCTGAGCCGCTAACTGAGGGGCCGTCGCTGACTGACCGACCGACCGACTGACTGCTTCTCTCTTGCAGGGGCCGCAGTCTGTTTGAAGACACGTCCGTCGTGGCGAAGCAGCAGTGCCTGAGGCAGGAGCTGACTGACCTCGGGCAGAAGGAGAGGTCACTCGATGACTTGATCCACAACTGCAGCACGCAGCTGAAAATGCTGACGGACGATGAGGAAAATCAGAGATATCCTTTTACCCGTTAGCGGGTTGCACTGAGGTCCCACCCTCTGTGGGGGAGGGGGGGGTTTGCCTCCCGCCCTCTGTGTGTCTTTTTTCCCCTTCCTCTCCGCTCTAGTATCATCACTCTCCGCTCCTGCCTGGCCGGGCCCCCTTGTGCCAGGATCCCCCTCCCCGCTGTCCCCTCTGTCTGCGCTGCGGCGGCTCGATGTTGCCCGTCACCCGGCTTTTTATACAGTTTGGAGGCAGCTGCCTCCCAGCGGATGGGGCACCGGGGCGGGGCGGAGATTGACTCTCTCAAACCTGTCTCCTAACTGTCCCAGGAAGCCGATCGGGATGGTGGGAACGGGGAGGCACAGCCCAGAAAGGTGCTGGCACTGAACTCCCGATCGGCCATGGTTTTGCGATGACGAGCTCTCTTCTGGAGGAAGCTTTGCTGACTAGGACAATCCCAGGCTTTAAATTCTGGGAGAGATGAGATCATTTCTGTGGTTGCCAGAGCAACCATGCCTCGCGTCTGCTTCACTCTCTCTCTCTCTCTCTCTCTCTCTCTCTCTCTTTCGTCCGTCCTCCTTCAGTATCTCTCCTGGGCTCCTCACCGCCTTTCTGGAAAGAGAATGGAGAGGCGGGAGGAGGATAGGGGCTGAAGGGGACAAAGCCTTGAGGGGAGGGAAGCTTTAACGAACGTTGAATTATTAATCTCTGCTCAGGTGTCGGCCGTGGATCAGTGGGTAGCACTCTTGCTCTGTGAGTCAGAAGGTTGTGGGTTCAAATCCCACTCCAGAGACTTAGGCACATAATCTATACTGACGCTCCCAGTGCCAGTGCTGCACTGTCGGATGAGACGTTAAACCGAGGCCCCGTCTGCCCTTTCAAGTGGACATAAAAGATCCCATGGCACTATTTTGAAGAAGAGCGGAGAGTTCTCTCTGGTGTCTTTCAACCAACCTCACCTAGACAGATTATCTGGTCATTTATCGCATTGCGTTTGTGGGATCTTGCTGTGCGCAAATTGGCTGCCATGTTTCCTACATTACAACAGTGACCGCACTTCAAAAAAGTTCTTAATTGGCTGTAAAGCGCTTTGGGACGTCCTGAGGTTGTGAAAGGCGCGATAGAAATGCAAGTGTTTCCACGGTAACCGGGGATTGGGGGGGCATTGCCAGTGAGCTGGTCCATGAACGATTGGCGCAAGGCGGGTGACGTCCACGGTGTCTGCTCCGTGCTTTTGCCATGGGGAACGTCAACGACTGCGTGCTCAGTGCGACTTGGAATCCGTTTTTGCATTTTTCTGCCTTAACCTCCCACTCACGCTGGCTTACGTCACGTACCAGGACATCCGCTCGATCGGCAGTTTCCAGGACCAGACGGTGATCGCGGTGAAAGCTCCGCCGGAGACCAGGCTGGAGGTGCCCGACGTCCGTGAGGTAAGGAACGGTGTCCTGGTCGCGTCTTTCAGTCAGCCGTGGCTCAGTGGGTAGCACTCTCACCTCGGGGTCAGGAGGGCGCGGGTTCGCAGTCCCACTCCAGAGACTTGAGCACATAATCTATACTGACGCTCCCAGTGCCAGTACTGAGGGAGCGCTGCACTGTCGGAGGTGCTGACTTTCAGATGAGACTTTAAATTGAGGCCCCCTCAGGAGGACGAGAAAGATCCCATTGCCCTATCGGAATAAGAGCGGGGGAGTTCTCCTCGGTGTCCTGGCCAACATTTATCCCTCAACCAACATCACTAAAAACAGATTACCTGGCCATTATCACATTGCTGTTTGTGGGATCTTGCTGTGCGCAAATTGGTTGCCGCGTTTCCTAAATTACAACAGTGACTACACTTCCAAAAATACTTCATTGGCTGTAAAGAGCTTTGGGATGTCTTGAGCATTTGACAGGCGCGATATAATTGCACGTCTGTCTTTCTTTATATAGTGCCTTTCAGGACCTCAGGATGTCCCAAAGCGCTTTACAGCCAATGAAGTACTTTGAAGTGTACTCACTGTTGTGATGTAGGAAACGCAGCAGAGAATTTGTGCACAGCAAGATCCCACAAACAGCCACGTGATTATCACCTGTTTTAATGATGTTGGTTGAGGGATAAATACTGACCGGGTCACCAGCCAAGGTAGCGTCGCTAAACGATCGGGCCGCTGACTCGAGGGTGCTGGGACCCAAGCGGAGGCTGAGGGAGAGGGTCTGGGGAGTGGGGGAGGTCCAGTGATGTTGTCCTCGGGGCTCGATGCATCACCAGCAAGGCTCCCTCCAAAAGAGAGTGGCGGGTCAGGAATTGGGCCCAATACCGGGGGCCAGACCGGACGTTGGGCGAGAGAATAGGGTCTGCTTGTCAAAAGGGATGCGGAGGGTGGAATCGAACGATGGCCCCGCACACGGAATAAATCCAAGTGCATTAATTTGCTAAGAATGGAGACTTGGCCCAGTTTCTGGAATCCAGTGGAAGCGCTGTAGAGCCACCTGGTGACCAGGGATGGAAGCACGATGCTACGGACAGCGTTTATAAAACTTGTAACGTTACAGCCAACTTTAACCGTGAGATTTTAAAATTCTCATCCTTGGTTTTCAAAACCCTCTGTGGCCTCGCCCCTCCCTATCTCTGTGACCTCCTCCAGCCCGACAACCCTCCCGAGATCTCTGCGCTCCTCCGATTCTGGCCTCTTGCGCATCCCCGATTTCCGTCGCTCCACCGTTGGCGGCCGGGCCCTGAGCTCTGGAATTCCCTCCCTAAACCTCTCCGCCTCTCTCTCCTCCTTTTTAAGACGCTCCTTAAAACCCACCTATTTGACCGAGCTTTTGATCACCTGTCCTAATATCTCCTTATGCGGCTCGGTGTCAAATTTTGTTTGATAATCGCTCCCGTGAAGCGCCTTGGGACGTTTTTACTACGTTAAAGGCGCTATATAAATGCAAGTTGTTGTTGTTGTTGTCCCGCCGTAGCGCCACCTACGTGTATAACAGGTACTGCGGGGGGAGTGTCGCGATCCTCCTTGTGTTTCTGATCAAGTAACTGGCTGCAATCTGAGGTTCTCGCTGAACCGTCCACTCTCTGGGCCGCACAGACTGACCGATGCCCCCCCCCGGTTGTGCCTCGACAGGAGAACCTGCAGATTTACTTGAAGAGCACCAACGGGCCGATCGAGGTGTACCTGTGCCCGGAGGAGGTGGCGGAGGAGAGCAGCCCAGCGAAACACAGCACGCCCAAGAAGGAGGACCGGGGCTTCTACTCGTCCGTCCAGGGGGCCGACCCCGGGACACAGCCTCAGGCCCAAGCTGAGATCGACTGTCTGAAAACCATCTGCAAGCTTGAAATTAAAGAGGAGGGTGAGTTCAATGCGGGGGGAAGGTGTGGGGTCATCCACTCTGGACCTAAAGAACAGGAGATCAGAGTATTTTCTAAATGGCGAGAAGCACGGGAACTGTGGAGGAGCAGAGAGATTCTGGGGTCCAAGTACAGAAATCACCAAAAACTAGTGGACAGGAACAAAAAATAATTAAAAAGGCGAATGGAATGTTGGCCTTTATCTCGAGGGCTGGAATACAAAGTAATGGTACAGTTTATATGAAGCTCTGGTTAGACCCCATTTAGAGAGACTGGGTTCGGGTCTGGGCACCGCACCTCAGGAAGGATATATTGGCCTTGGAGGGGGTGCAGTGCAGATCCACCAGAATGATACTGGGGATAAAAGGGTTAAATTATGAGCACAGGTTGCAGAGACTGGGCTTGTATTCCCTCGAGTACCGAAGATTAAGGGGTAATGTAAATTGAGGTGTTTAAGATGATTAAAGAATTCGATAGGGTGGAGAGAGAGAGAGAAACTACTTCCTCTGGTGGGGGGGGGGGGGGGGAAGAGTCCAGAACAAGGGGGCATAACCTTAAAATTAGAGCCAGGCCGTCCAGGGGTGATGTCAGGAAGCACTTCTTCACACAAAGGGGAGTGGAAATCTGGAACTCTCTCCCCCAAAAAAAGCTGCTGAGGCTGGGGGTCAATTGAAAATGTCAAAACTGAGATTGATAGATTTTTGTTGGGTGAGGGGATTAAGGGTTATGGAACCGAGGTGAGTAAATGGAGTTAAGATACAGATCGGCCATGATCTAATTGAATGGTGGAACAGGCAGAATGGCCTCCTCCTGTTTCTATGCCAAAACATACCGAGAATTAACAAACAAACAACTGGGATACAAAAATTAACGTTCACTTTTTCTTTGCTCACCCCCCCAACCTCGTTGTTACAGAGTCTCTGAAGCCAGTGTTGCCGAGTTCCTTGCTGGACTGCGAGGATGGTGTCCTCGATCTATCTCATCACCTCCTCCAGCAGACCGAGGACCAGCTCCCCTCCACCTCCTACGGTGATGCCCCTTTCGTCAGCTTCTCGCCACCCCTGGACCGGGAGGACTACCTGTGGAGTCTGGAGGACGGGGAAGGGGTCAGCGACCTCTTCGATTCCTACGACCTGGACGAACTGCTCCGCAACTAACCCACGACCCCCCCCCCCCCTGCTCCCATCCCCGCCCCGCCCCCCCCAACACACACACCCTCCATCGTCAAACAGTTTTATTTTCCTAAAGGTATCGGTGACGGCATCTAACCGGCCGTAGAGGGATACGGTTACCCGGTAGTTTACCCTTGAACGTGACCACTTAAAAAGGGCAACAGACTTGCCACCATCACCGGGAGTGGCGCCTCGGGAGTTGCCTGGCGTTCCGACGAGAGCTGCTGGAATCTAAAGGACCGGGTACCGGCTGGGAGGGGAGAAGGAATTGATCCTCGTCACTCGGGGTCCGCGCTGAAACGCCGTGCACCCGTTGTACTCTTGAGTTTCAAAGAGGGAGTCTCGCCATCTGTTTTATTCCGCGATCACTTGGGTCTGTTGGCGGGGGAGGGGGGGGAGGTAGTAAGAGGAGTAAAACTGCTCTCTGCTTCCCCCCAGTTTAAAAACTTCTGCCCCGTTTCACACTCTCTCTTTATTGCTGCGTTTCTTGCTCCGACTAGATTTCGATATGTGCATCCCCCCCACCCCCGGTTGAGTGATGCGATGATGTCACTGTGCAGCTCCGTTTAGAAACCAAGTGACACAGATTACCGGGGCGGTGTCCCTTTAAATCTTTTGCCCCGGACTGATTGGCTACCGACCTGAGGTCACAAAGGGATCAGTCGATTCCGTTTAGTGTGTTTGGGATTCTCGGGTTCTACTTAATGCCCGTCCAATCGAAAGGAGATATTTTCCGAGTGTCGCCGGCCAGGATTCCGATTGGCTCGTCCACCGTCAAACATAAATTGTCATTGGGTGGAGTGAGGAATGGGCTGGGAGGGGTCACTGAGATGGGGGACTGAATTAACCTCGGTGAATAATCCTGACTATTATCGCTGTGACGTCGCTGTGACCTGAGAGGGACAGGCCTGTGTTGTCCGATTGGGTATCGAGTTACTCAATCAGGTTATCCAAATTCACTGTAATTTAACTACTGTGGAGGAACTTAAGAAAAGGGCCCTAGACAAAGTGATTTGGTTTGCTAAATGTTCTGTCAGTGTGACGCTGAGCGACATTCTCCGGGTAAGGTCCTCGGTTCAGTCCCTGATCTGTTAAATCTCGGCCGCTCGGATACTATAAACTGGCTACGTCGTCCCAGGAAAGGGGCGCGCTCCTACTCCTGATGCCTCCTGCAGTCAAATAGCCTGCTGAGTCTCGAGCTCCAATGAAGAATGGCCGCTTGAGTGAGGTACCAGTGGGTGTCCTCGGAGCCGTGTCCAGCAGAGAGGGTGGCGGTGGAATGGGTTTGCCGATGGCCAGACTCCCCTCTTTAGTTCCATGTGCAGTGTTGGGGTGATCGTTCCTATTGAGAGAATGTTTACTGATCTGAATCGGATTTTAGATGGATTTCTATGGTGCTTTTTTTAAAAAAAAAATATTTTTTTTTAGAACGATGCAGGTTTAAAAACTCGGTTTATGCTTAACAAGTGTAACCTACCGAAATCTGTGTTTCTCAGGATGGGTGGACACTGGTCACTTCCTGTGGGGACAGGAAGTGGACACTCGATTGTCTTGTTAAAAAACCCACTCAGGGTGTATCTGAAATGTTGGAAACCGAGTTAACTCTTTGTTTTCTGTCATCTGTTCTGAAGGGCCCACTTGCTCGACCTGATTTATCACCACCACCCCCCACAAAAACAAAAAAAGAAGAATCTTTTACTATTCCAAAGCAACGTTACGTCACAAAAATGCAAGAACTGTATGACTGAAGCTGTGGTGCCCAAACTCTGCCTCCCGAGTCTCTGCTCTCCGTCCGTCTGCAAGCAGGGTCCTGGCGGAGACCCCCTCCCCTCCCGCTTTCTGTTTTGCACTTCCGTTACTTTCTCGAATTTCCGCAGGCTGGGAGCGGAGAGTCTGTGCTCCAACCCTGCTCCCTCGCTGGTGGGCCAATCCCAAATAAGATCCGCTCGTCTCGGTGGCTTGAGATACGTTCACGGACGAAACGTTCGTTTTAAGTTTACGGTCGAGTTTTGGCAGCAGGCCGTCCGCTCTGTTGTGCCTGTGCCGACTCACTGAAAGAGCAGTCCCTTTTCCCCCCTTTCGGCCCATCGTCATGCCTGTACTGGCTCTCTGACCGAGCTATCCGTAGTCCCACGTCCCTGTCCGTGTGTGTCAAAGAACAATGCCTGACCAAAGCAATGTTTGGACATTCCCTGTTTTAGAACCAACCAGCACCTGATGAATTGCCAAAAATAGGAGTTGGTTAAACTGTAAATATTTTTTTGAGACTTTAAAAACTATGTTGATGTGTACAGAGGAGAGAAAAAAAAGAGAGTTTTTAGTTGTAGGCTTTTATATAAAATATGTATAGTTGTGTTTGAGGAGATGTGAGTTCTGTGTGCATGTGTGTTTGTGACAAGTGGTGTTTGAATTAAACGTGTTGTACAGTCCCGATTATCCACTGAGAGTTTTCACAGGAGACCAGTGGATTGCACAGTAGGGATCTGCGGGAGGGGGAGGGAGGGGGGACGGGACGCACTGACGAGCTGTTTTAGGGCAAGGGGTGTGTGTGTGTGTGCGGAGGTTCCCCTCAAACGTAGCTTCCCTTTTAATGGCACCTTTTCTTTTCCCAATCTTTCAGCGGGTTATTCTCAAACTGATGGCCAAAAAAATTGGAGAGTTGGTGTAAGGATGAGCGAGCACCTCACCTCCCCACTCCCCTGGCCTCCCTCCCCCTCCCTGCTCTGGTCACCGATGGAACTTGTGTTATAAATGCCAGCTTCCATTACCTGTCGAGGAGAAGGGAGGACATTCTCGCTGTGTTGGATAATTATGGTGTTGCTATCTCCGAGAGCTTTGCACTTGAAATTGTTGCCTAGTTTTGTCCTAACACTGAGATCTCGGTGGCTCTGAACTCACTGGCCAATTCTTTGCCAGGTCAATGTGATCTCATTGATCTGATGTCACCCTTGGTCTAAGCTCGTGGTTTAACAAAAGCTCCTCCATGTGGTTCTGCTTTTATCTATTGGGACATGGTCCGAGGGGATGAGGGATTTATCTGACCCAAAGTTGCCCTATTGGTTCTGAATGGAGCCCATTCAAGTTGTCTGCCTTGATGAGTGTCATTCGGGGCTCCCTGATGGTTCCATTGGAAAGGCATTGCCCAGTTACCGTACAGACCCAAGTCTTTTTGTTGTCGGTGGGATACCTGAGGCAGAACGTGAAACCCACTGCTGTGATTGAGTCTCCCAGTGACTGGTCTCCCCCTCCCACCGTGAGACCTTTTACGGCACCTTCTCTTTTTCGAATCTTTCATTGGGCTATTCTCAAACTGACCACTCCCGTGTCAGGGCAAATTGGGCTCCTCCCCCACCACCTCAGCAGCCGGTCCCCGCTCTGGCCCTGATGGAACTTTCATTGTAAATGCCGATTACCGTTATCTATCGAGGGGAGGGAGGAACGCTCGTGTTGGACAATGAAGGTTGTTTAACCATTGACGCTACCCTGGAGTCTGTGGGTCTGCCTGGTTCCCGTGTTGGATGGGCCGAGGACTCTATTAGATTAGTTCCAAACTCTTGGAGCTTCTCTGACCTCCCCACCCCCCCACCAAACACAGACACGTCCTCCCTACATCTCCCCAGGTTCCATCCCTCCGACTGTGGCGTCGACTTCCTCTTAGCTGGACTTGCAGTAGGGGCCTCTGAACTTGGCTTCGCAGTCTGAGTTAGGGATTGGGAGGGGAAAATCAGGTTGGGTTTATGCCCCTGATCAGTGTCTAAAGACGCCCCCGCCCCCAACCCCACCCCTTCAAAAGGTACATGGCTGGACATTGGGCGAACTTTGTGGTGATGCCTTTTGTGGTAGAATAGCCTCTTGGTGCACTGCTGCTGTTTGTGCATGAAAAATGGCCTTGAGGGGACACTGGAGGGCGGCCAGCTTTCATATACCTGAACCCCATCAAAAGAGCACATTCAAGAGGGGAGGGATTGAGCAAATTGGGTCCCACTGGACCAGGCTTTATCCTTGGGATCTGGGTAAATGAAGGAATATCCATGTTGAACTGGTGGGGAAAATCAGGATGTCCTGCAAACACTAAAATGGGATGAATGGTCTGAGATCCCCTCTCCCCCCACCCCCAAAAGTTAATTCATTGGATTTGCAAATCCAAATTTGGCCAATCAGAACACACTTTTACAAAGCTGTTGCTTGGTTACAGTGCTGCAGGGCCAATGGTAAATTGTACTTGTGCAGCATCTGCTCCTCGCCACCAGAGAGAGCTCTGATATTTCCATGGCACTTGCTCTGGTACATCTGCCCAGGTCCAAATCTAATCCTCTCCTGGGGCAGGGGATGAGATTTGGACCTGGGCAGATGTGTGCCTTGTTACCATGGGAGCACTTTGTTCCCCCTGTACGTGAGCAGACTTGTGTCTGCAATCTCCTTTATCCAATTTTATTGACTGCATCAACTCCCTCTCAGGTGTTGCTAGGGTTCCCAACTCTGGTTGGATGTATTCCTGGAGATTTCATCACATGACCTCCAACCGCCCCGCCCCCATACTCCCGCCATTGGTCGCCCAAAATGTCCATCCTCGCGATGCCCCACCTTCCCACGGCCAATTGGAAAGTGAATAGACTCTTCATTACCCGATAGACAGTCAAGAATCATTCAGTCAAACAGCCTTTTCTCCCATGTCTGATATTTTTATAACTAATAAACAAGTGTTCAAAGAAAAACAATTTTTAAAACATTTTTTTAAACGCCCCTATGATTTTCCTCCTGGGTTTTTGTTTGCAGCTGTGCCCAGGAGATCAATCTTTTAATTCCTGGAGACTCCAGGGCAATTCTGGAGGGTTGGCAACCCTACATGTTGTTGATAATTGGATCCCTAACATTTGTGCGGAAAGTTTGCCCCAAATATATGGGAGGTGTGAGAGGGAAGGCGGTTTCCTTGTGACCACCGCTACCAAGTTTCCCAGTGCTTGTCCCCTTGACGTCTCCCAGCTCTCCGGCATGTTCAGAGTTTCCTTTCGACTGTTATGTTGAGTTTTCCTTTCCTCCACTGGCTCCTTGGGCCGAGTGATTTTGGTATTTTAGTTGTCGGGATTGAAAAGGATTTCACCCCTACAGGCCGTTGCCATCTTTAACTTTCATGGCTCGGGTCTCTCAAGATGTTTGTGGGCCTTGAAGCAGGTGGGGACCAACTTTCAACTTGCCCTCCATCTTCCAAACCTAATGCACTGTAGAGTTTTGTGGTGAGTTTAAGTTGAAGGGAAGTTTCTGCTCTCGAAGTGCAACAAGACTCACGTTTACAATAGTTTTCTTTGCATTTAGGGGCAGGTTGGTGTTTGCATCCTGTTATAGCTGGGCACATTGCAACGTTCCCACGCTCTGCTCTTGTGTTGAAAGGGGTTTTCAGGTATTTTCCTTTAGATCTTGTACAGTGTGACTCCCAGGCGATAGTGCATTCACTCCTCTGCTCCAATTGTTCTGCCCTGCACTCTTTTCCTTCTCCCTATGTCCTTGCGTGATGAAATTAAGACTCATCCCACCATCTCCTACTCTCCTTATCTGGGGGGGGGGAGGGGGTCTCAAAACTTGTGGCTGATCCTCTCCTCCAGTCTCCCCTTCTTGGACTCTCGCTCTGGTGTACACTGTCTGTCTGGTGTACACTGTCTAGCCCACCCCCGCAGGCTGGGCCCTCTTGTTAATAAGCATTAGACAAACTTGTTGGTTTTAATAGCACTGACCAAAAACAGTATCCTCAATATTTTTCAGGTTAGTGGATAAATGTGTGTGTTTCTGTGTAAAGAGTTTCCTCTGATGGGACCAATTGTATTAATACAAGTTTACATAATTCTAAGGGAATGATTCAGGCTAAAGTTTGAATTAGGAAAGTGGGTGTGTTATTAGTTTGTTTCTCACTCCCCTCATCCATTATTCAGACTTGGATATAATCCAAACTTAATTATCAATTTTGCCTCTTGACTCTTTTTATTGTCCTTTGTGTTGATGATTGCCCATCAATCTCCTAACTGATTGGGGCAATCCTCAACTTGTAAATGTATGTTAATATTTTAATAACTTTATTTTTTTTGGTTGTGAAATGATAAATAGCATAAATATCACCAGCCGGTGTATCGTAGCATTTTGTATCAGGGTTTAAGAGTTTAACTCTAATGGAGGTTTGTGTGTGTGTGTGTGTGTGTGTGTGTGTGTGTCTCAGATTAAATTCCACTTTTTCTCTACATTTTCTCTTTAAACCGTCTCGATGATTCCACAAGGAAAAGTATTTTAACCCTCCTGGTTGACAAATGAATGGCCCAGTGTGCAACTCAAACTCAGTTTCAATCTGTGGTGTGGCAATAAGTTAGAATCGGAACATTATAGCAGGCCATTTGGCCCATCGCACCCCTGTGCCAGCCCACTGAGCGAGCGATTGACCTCTGTGCATATTTAAATATTTCTTTTTTAAAATATTTATCCATTTCTCTTTTTTTTAAAAAAGCCATTACAGATTCTGCTTCCATTGCAATGTCTAGTAAGACACTCCCATGTCCTAACAACCCTCTTGTGTATTTAAAAAGTAAAATCAGCCAGTACTTCTGTTCTTCGTCACTATGCAGTGACTTCTACACGTGCAGAATTTTCTGTTCCCCCCCCCCCCCCTCCAAAGACGGGCTCTTGCTGTGATGCAACCAGTCGGTAGACACTGGTTTCGCTCCGGTGCTTTAGCCCAGTGCCCACTCCTCATGCTCGGGCCTAGACAGTGGGTTATTTGTCCTTGGAGAGGACATCACCGCTGAGCCTGATCCCCATCCCCCACCCCCTCACTTAATTCTACACCGGACACCGGCGTTTGATCCGAGAGGTCAGAGGGGATGGTGCTGTGCTTTGCAGATCTAACGTGTAGCTGATTTACTGAAATGTAGTGGCAGAATATTACATAGAATTACCCATCAGGAAAGATTGAACTGGCTGGGGTTCTTTTCCCTGGAAAAGAGAAGGCTGAGGGGTGACCTAATAGAGGTCTTTAAGATTATGGAAGGGTTTGTTAGGTTAGACATGGAGAAGATGTTTCCTCTTGCGGGGGAGATCAAAATTACGGACCATAAATATAAGATAGTCACTAATAAATCCAATAAGGAATTCAGGAGAAACTTCTTTACCCAGAGAGTGGTGAGAATGTGGAACTCGCTACCACAAGGAGTAGTTGAGGCGAATAGTATAGATGCATTTAAGGGCAAGCTAGATAAACACATGAGGGAGAAAGGGTTAGATGAAGTAGGGAGGGAGGAGGCTCGTGTGGAGCATAAACACCGGCATAGACCAGTTGGGCCGAATGGCCTGTTTCTGTGCTGTACGTTCTATTTATTTGGCAGGACACTTGTTGGCAGATTGTCCAATTATTGTACTTTTTTTTTCCTGTGGTATCTAGAGTATGCAATGTTTATTTGGAGACTGATGCTGGTTGGACCTTACCACTGCTTCCTGTCGTAGCATTTGGCCTCTTGTGGTCTAATTTTTTGTACGGAGGCAGGAGTGCTGATAGTGTGTTGTCATCAGCTGTTGCCGCCTATGCATTATAAAGCTAATGGGGCATAGTGAGTGCGATCTAATTGCTGTAGCTGGACCTTGGACAGTTTTAACTGACGAATCTCATAGCCACGCTGCATCACAAGTCGAGTTGCTTACATTACTGTGTTGTTTGAGTGATCAATTTTTTTGTCCTGGTTTTTGTGGCTTCCCCTCTTTCCTTCGCTCCCCTCCAGCCAGGTTCTTGTACACCTCTTGTGTCGATGAAATTATAGCTGACTGAATCACGGTGATTTTTTTTAAAAACAAATTGAAAGAAAAAGTAATTTGAGGCTAATTGAAATTTAATCGTCCTTTTCGGATCTTGTATCTATGCCCAGGAGCTGGCATTCACTAAAGAATGCCTGAAGCATCCTCTGTGCTCTCTCGGGAGAGTTTGGACTGGAAATCAAAGCTGAAACTCCCAATCCATGGCCTACCTACCAACCACGCCGTGTTTTGGGGTGAATTGGTCTCTTGCTACTGTGCTCACCACATGCAGGGTCTAATCCAGCGCTGCTGCAGATTGGAATTGTGCATCTGGTCGCACTCCCTAATCAATATCCTGCTGTTGGCATCATTTACTTAATGCATATTTATATTTTTCTTTTCGAGGCCCCTCTCCCCTGTGTGCAGATTCCATTCCGCTGTCGGGTGGGGGAGATGCGAGCTCTGTGCCCGGCCGGCCTGTTCAGAGCCGTACAAAAGTTGCGCGACGTTGACTCGCTCTCTCAAATTGTGGGCACAGAGTGTTGGCACACAAAGGCGCTGTGCCACTGAGGCAACAAAGCAGCGAGTTGTGATGATCTGGAGTGCGCTGCCTGAAAGGGCGGTGGAAGCAGATTCAATAATAATTTTCAAAAGGGAATTCGATAAATACTTGAAGGGAAAAAAATTTACAGGGCTACGGGGAAAGAGCAGGGGAGTGGGACTAAATTGGATAGCTCTTTCAAAGAGCCAGCACAAGCGCAATGGGCCAAATGGCCTCTTCTGTGCTGGAGCTACTACGAACTGTGATCACCTCGTGGTCAAACAGCCTGCTGACGCTCGACACCCAGGCTCACACATTGAGGAGTGACTCGAGGACCAACTCGAGACCTGTCGGCACCTTTTTAGAAGTTGGGGGGGGGCGTTGGAAGAGGAGAGAATGAGAACGGGGAGTGGCTGGAAACTCTTTGTTGTCCCATCAGCTTTTTGCACCTTAGTACAAATGACTTTCCAAGTTGAAGGGCTGGGCACTGCCTTGACTCCAGCACTCAGTCTGTGCCCACGTGAGACGACAAAGGAGAGACTTGTCTATTTAACAAAACGCAGGGAGACGGGAACGGAACGATTTGGGAGATCACAGATTGGCCTGAATTTGTCTTTTTGCGTAAACGAGAATGGATTCTCCCTCTAATGGAGGTGAAGGAGGCCTGTAATTGTAAAATTGTACATAGGAATGACTGTATATTTACCCAGGTTTGAACTGTTGCCTTAGTTTCCACTAATGTATTTAAATCTTTTTGGTTTCCTTTTTAAACAACAAAAAAAGGACTGCTAGGATATTGAATGTGTAAAAGTTGTGTGCGTGTTTTTAAGATGGAAAAAAAAAAGTGTGGCACTTGATTTAGTACAAAAAAAATTGAAAATAAAAGATTGATTCTCCAAGTCTTTGAGCCTCCAATTTGGGAGACTTGTTTGTCCCTTCTCATGCTCAGACCTGTTTATCTCTGTCTCCTACCCTTATCTCTCGCATCTCCTGAAGACTCTCCTTGCTGAGGTTGCAGTTCCACGGGCACTGATTTACCTCTCTCCCTCCCACCCCGGCTCTCACTAAGTGATTCCTCGTGTGTCAACTGAGATGCTTTGCATCAAAATCTTATTTGACTGGGGAGATGGGGAAAGAGCTTCAAAGCCTAGCCCAATAGCAAGAAAGGCTTGCGTTTATCTAGCGACTTTCACAACCTCAGGGCATCCCAGATCACTTTCCTGTCACTGAAGTACTTTTTGAAGTGTTGTCACTGCTGTGATGAGGAAACGTGGCAGCCAATTTGCGCACAGCAAGATCCCACAAACAGCACTGCGATATTGACCAGATAATCTGTTTTAAGTGTTGGTTGAGGGATAAATATTGACAAGGACACCAGAGAGAACTCTCCTGCTGTTCTTCAGATAGTGGACGTGGCATCTTTTATGTCCATCTGAGAGGGCAGGCGGGGCCTCGCTTTAATGTCTCATCCGAAAGACGGCACCTCTGCCAGTGCAGCACTCCCTCAGTACTGCCCTGGGACTGTCAGCCTAGATTTTTGTTCTTGAGTCTCTGGAGTGGGACTTGATCCCACGGCCTTCGTTATTCCGAGATGCGAGTGCTACCCACTGAGCCATGGTTGACACAATACTGTTCTCACCTAATATCTGCACCAGGCGCACACTTTCTGGGGTGGGGGGGTGTCACCAGATTGTGATCAGAAACAGGAAATTGAGTTGATTTTTTTTTTTTTCCTACCCATTTATCATCACCACCCCCCCAAAACCAATGTTTTATACAGTTCTAGCTCCCTACTCTTATATTCTATGCCTCGGCTAATAGAGGAAAGTATCCCGTATGCCTTTAAACCACCTTATCTACCTGTCCTGCTACCTTCAGGGATCTGTAGACATGCACTCCAAGGTCCCTCACTTCCTCTACACCTCTCAGTATCCTCCCATTTATTGTCTATTCCCTTGCCTTGTTTGCCCTCCCCAAATGCATTACCTCACACTTCTCCGGATTGAATTCCATTTGCCACTTTTCTGCCCACCTGACCAGTCCATTGATATCTTCCTGCTGTCTACAGCTTTCCTCCTCAGTACCAATCATATGGCCAATTTTTGTATCATCTGCAAACTTCTCAAGCATGCCCCTTACATTTAGGTCTAAATCATTAATATATACCACAAAAAGCAAGGGACCGAGTACTGAGCCCTGCGGGACCCCACTGGAAACAGCCTTCCAGTCACAAAAAACACCAGTCGACCATTACCCTTTGCTTCCTGCCACTGAGCCAATTTTGGATCCAACTTGCCACTTTCTCTTGGATCCCATGGGCGTTTACTTTTCTGAACAGTCTGCCACGTGGGACCTTGTCAAAAGCCTTGAAAATATTCAATCACTCAGCATCCACAACCCTCTGGGCTAGAGAATTCCAAAGATTCACAACTCTGAGTGAAGAAATTGCTCCTCATCTCAGCCTTAAATGGCCGACCCCTTAACCTTGTCACTCCGCCCTCTAGTTCGAGACTCTCCAGCCAGGGGAAACAACCTCTCAGCATAAGCTGCCATTCCTGCTCCACTTTAAGCCATGTTTCAGTAATTGCTATGATATTGTACTTCACGTGTCTATCTGTGCCTTCAGCTCATCTGCCTTATTCACCAGACTCCTTGCATTGAGGTATACACCATTAAGCACTGCCAATCTCCTTTGATGTCTTTTTTCTAACCTTTGTTTCCTCTTCCTTCCAAGCTCGCTTACTAATTTTCTGCCTTCCATTTCCAACTCTGCTTCTCTCCCTTCGAAACCTATGCTCAAGTTCCCATCCCCCTGCCAAGCTAGTTTAAACCCTCCCCAACGGCACTAGCAAAACTCCCTGCGAGGATATTGGTCCCGGCCCTGTTGAGATGCAACCCGTCTGGCTTATACAGGTCCCATCTCCCCCAGAACTGGTCCCAATACCCCAGGAATCTAAAGCCCTCCCTCCTGCACCATCTCTCCAGCCACGCATTCATCTGCTCTATCCTCCTATTTCTATACTCACTAGCGCATGGCACCGGGAGTAATCCGGAGATTATTACCTTTAAGGTCCTCCTTATTAATCTCTTTCCTAGCTCCTTAAAATCTGCCTGCAGGACCTCATCCCTCTTTCTACCTATGTCATTGGTACCGATATGGACCACGACCTCTGGCTGTTCCCCCCCCACCTCAGAATGTTAAGCAGCCGCTCAGTGACATCTTTGACCCTGGCACCAGAGAGGCAACATACCATCCTGGAATCACGTCTGCGGCCGCCTGCCTGTTCCCCTAACTATTGAAACCCCATCACTATCGCTCTCATGACCTTTCTCCTCCCCCCTGTACAGCAGAGGCACCCATGGTGCTGTGGACTGTGGCTGCACTCCCCAGAGGAACCCTCTCCCCCACCAGTGTCACCGGTTAGAGAGCGAGATGCCCTCAGGAGACTCCTGCACTACCTGCCTGGTCCTTGTCTGTCTGGCGGTCACCCTGTCCCTCTCTGCCTGCACTCTCTTAATCTGTGGGGTGACCACCTCCTGAAACGTGTTATCCCCGTGGCTCTCAGCCTCGCGGATGCACTGCAGTGACTCCAGCTGCTGCTCAAACTCCGAAACCCGGAGCTCGAGCTCCTCCACCTGATGACACTCCCTGCACACGTGGCCGAGAAGTGTCCTGGAGTTCCCACATGGCACAGGATGTGTATTTGATGGGACGGAGGTCCCTGCCTCACCTCCATTCATTAGATTACTACTAAGCCTACGAAAAACACAAAAATCCCACTCACCAGCTACTCACCAATCAGCTCCTTCCTTGTGCTGACGTCACTTTAGGTTTTTTCTTTTACCTGCTTGCCCGCTCCTCCCTTTATCCCCGCTCTCCCTCTCCGTGCTCTCTCTCTGCTCTCTCTCTCCGCTCCTCCTTTTAGCCCCGCTCTCTCTCTCTCTCTCTCTCTCTCTCTCCGCTCCTCCTTTTAGCCCCGCTCTCTCTCTCCGCTCCTCCTTTTATCCCCTCTCTCTCTCTCTCTCCGCTCTACCTTTTATCCCCACTCTCTCTCTCTCTCTCCCCACTCCTTTTATCCGCTCTCTCTCTCTCTCTCCGCTCTACCTTTTATCCCCGCTCTCTCTCTCCGCTCCTCCTTTTAGCCCCGCTCTCTCTCTCTCTCTCTCTCTCTCTCTCCGCTCCTCCTTTTAGCCCCGCTCTCTCTCTCTCTCTCTCTCTCTCTCTCCGCTCCTCCTTTTAGCCCCGCTCTCTCTCTCTCTCTCTCTCCGCTCCTCCTTTTAGCCCTGCTCTCTCTCTCTATGCTCTCTCTCTCTCTCTCTGCTCTTGTGCTGGTCTTGGTGGCCTGTAAGTCAACTGGACAACAACTTGCATTTATATAGCGCCTTTAACGTAGTAAAACATCCCAAGGCGCTTCGCAGGTACGTTACCAAATAAAATTTGACACCGAGCCTCATAAGGAGATATTAGGACAGGTGACCAAAAGCTTGGTCAAAGAGGTAGATTTCAAGGAATGTTTTAAAGGAGGAGAGAGAGGTAGAGAGAGGCGGAGAGGTTTAGGGAGGGAATTCCAGAGCTTAGGGCCTAGACAGCTGAAGGCACGGCCGCCAATGGTGGAGCAATTAAAATCAGGAACGCGCAAGAGGCCAGAATTGGAGGAGTGCAGAGATCTCGGAGGGTTGTAGGGCTGGAGGAGGTTACAGAGATAGGGAGGGGGTGAGGCCATGGAGGGATTTGAAAACAAGGATGATAATTTTAAAATTGAGATGTTCCCGGAGTCAATATAGGTCGGCGAGCACAGGGATGATGGGAGTACGGGACTCGGTGCGAGTTAGGACACGGGCAGCAGAGTTTTGGATGACCAGGAGCATTGCCGTGACCAGACTTGGGAGAGGGAGGTGAGACGAATGTATTAACTTTGACATAAAGGCTGCGTAGGAGGACTAAAGACAGGCAGAGACACAAAAACAGCGAGTGCCGAATCAAGGCTGGGAACAGGTTTGACTGCAGGTCAGAGGTCAGCGTGCAGTCACTCAGCAAAAAGGGCGGCATGTTAAAGTAAAATTCGTAACAGCTGTGACTAATCGCTTTCTCTTCCACACCTGCCAGTAAGGTGCAATTCTCACCACACCTGCAATAGGGAGGCACTTCCACCTCGCTTCTCAGTACTGGCCCTCCTATCTCCACAGGTTAATGCATCACCCAGTGTGTGACTGACCCATAGAGTAAGGTTACCAACCCTCCAGGATTGTCCTGGAGTCTCCAGGAATTGAAGATTAATCTCCTGGACACTGCTGCGAGCAACACCCAGGGAGAAAAATCATTAGGGGCATTAAAAAGAATTGTGTTTTTTTTTTCATTTTCTTTGATTAGTTATAAAAATATTGAAGATGGTGGGCGGGGGGAGGAAAAAACACTGTTGACAGACAGCCAAGAATCATCCAATCAGGTAAGGAAAGAGTCTGTTCGCTTTTCAATTGGACGTGGGAAGGCGGTGGGCCGTGAGGATGGACTTGTTGAGCAACCAATGGTGGGGGCAGGAGGTCATGTGATGAAACCTCCTGGAATATGTCCAACCAGAGTTGGCAACCCAACCATACAGACCTGGGATGTCCTGATTTTGATCTCCCCCGGCCTTGGTTGTAGTTGTCTGACCTTGCCTGAGGCAACCCTTAGAGGTGTTCTGATTGGGCTCAGTGGGCAGGATGATTTTGTTTTCTGCTTATCAGTAGACTTTTGTTGGGTAAGAGTATAGGAACAGGAGGAGGCCATTCAGCCCCTCTTCCGCCATTCAATTAGATCATGGCTGATCAGTATCTCGACTCTATTTACAAGCCTTTGTTCCATATCCCTTAATACCCTTGCCTAACAAAAATCTATCGATCTTGGTTTTAAGTTTTTCAATTGACCCCCAGCCTCAACAGCTTTTAGGGGGACAGAGTTCCAGATTTCCACTCCCCTTTGTGTGAAGAAGTGCCTCCTGATATCTCCCCTGAATGGCCTGGCTCTAATTTTAAGGTTATGCCCCCTTGTTCTGGACTCCCCCCACCAGAGGAAATAGTTTCTCTCTATCTACCCTATCAAATCCTTTAATCATCTTGAACGCCTCAATTACATCACCCCTTCATCTTCTATGTTCAAGGGAATACAAGCCTAGTCTATGCAACCTGTCCTCATAATTTAACCCTTTTAGCCCTGGTATCATTCTGGTGAATCTGCACTGCACCCCCTCCAAGGCCAATATATCCTTCCTGAGATGTGGTGCCCAGAACTGAATGCAGTCTCTCCAGATGAGGTCTGACCAGAGCTTTATACAACTGTAATATAACTTCCACCCCTTTGTATTCCAGCCCCCTTGAGATAAAAGCTAACATTCCATTAACCTTTTCAATTATATTTTGTACCTGTCCACTAGCTTTTAGCGATTTCTGTACTTGGACCCCTAAATCCCTCTGCTTCCCCACAGTTCCTGGCTTCTCGCCATTTAGAAAATACTCTGATCTATCTTTCTTGGGTCCAAAGTGGATGACCTCACACTTCCCCACATTGAAATCCATCTACCACAGTTTTGCCCACTCACTTAATCTATCAATGTCCCGTTGCACTTTCTACTCCCGTCTGCGCTACTTACTGTGCCTCCTAACTTGGTGTCATCAGCAACTATCTGGGAAATGGATTGAAGGTGAGTAAATGGAGCTGAGGTACAGATCAGCCATGCTCTTACTGAACGGTGGTATAGGCTTGAGGGACTGATTGGCTTCCTCTTCCTATCCTAAAAATGCAAACAAAACATGGGTTCATTTCTAGAGAGATAGAATTCAAAAGCAGAAGTTATGTTAAACATATAGAACCTTGGTTAGACCACATGTGGAGTACTGTGCACAGTTCTGGTCTCCATTTAACAAAAAGGATATAGGGGCACTGGTGAAGGTGCAAACGAGATTTACAGGGAAGATGCCAGAACTAAGATGTTATAACTATCAGGAAAGACTGAACAGGCTAAGAGGTGACCTGATAGAGGTCTTTAAAATTATGAAGGGGTTCGATAGGGTAGACGTAGAGAAGATGTTTCCACTTGTGGGGGAGACCAGAACTAGGGGCCATAAATATAAAATGGTTACTAATAAATCAAATAAGGAATTCAGGAGAAATGCCACTACTCAAAGAGTGGTTAGAATGTGGAACTTGCTACCACATGGGGTGGTTGAGGCGAATAGCATAGATGCATTTAAGGGGAAACTAGATAAGCACATGAAGGAGAAAGGATTAGCAGGATATGTTGATAGGGTGAGATGAAGTAAGATGGGAGGAGGCTCGTGTGGAGCATAAACACCGGCATAGACCGAATAGTCTGTTTCTGTGCTATAAATACTATGTAATGCTATCTATCTGTATGGATTAGGCACCCAGGGTTGTTTGCTATTTGAAGGGCTATGGGGAAAAAGCTGGGGAGTGGGACTATATTGGACAGCTTTTTCAAAGAGCCAGCACAGGCATGATGGGCCCAACGGCCTTCTTTTGTGCTGTAAGATTCTATGATTCTATGTAAGTACATGCAAGGTCGTGGAAAGGGTACAGTATTGCTAAAGTAACTTGTTTTCTGTCTTAATTATTTTTGTAGCATTTGATAGCGCAGAAGGAGGCCATTTGGCCCATTGTGCCTGTTCCCTCTGTCTGAAAGAGCCAAGCACTTAGTTCCATTCCCCTGCTATTTCCTCAAACCCTTTAAAATTTTTATTTTTGATATATCTATTTCCCTTTTAAGAGGTCTTAAGAATTCTGATTCCACCACTGTTTCTGGTTGGGCATTGCATGCCCTGACAACCCTCTATTTAAATACATATCTCCTAACCTCTCCCTTTTGTTCTTCTGGTGAATATCTTAAATTTATTCCCTCTCATTACTGACTCATATTTACCTTGTCAAAGCCATTGGAGCACCTCCTTTCTGAACCTTCTCTGCTGTAATGAAAAGAGCCCTCTGATTCCATAGTCTTTCCCCATAACTGAAGCCTGAATTAACTCATTCATCCACCCGTGTGTGAAATTAACCGAAAACCCACGGTGAACTTTGGGCTCCCCAGTTTCCGCGAGGTTTCCCGATCTCCCGTCGTAACTTCTGAAGTGGGAGAACCTCTCGCAGAAATGACCCACGTTTGCCTCTTAACACGCCCGCTCTTACTGTCTCTCCCCTTACTTAGCAAACCGTTAGCACTGGTTATCTGCTGAGATTAATGTGTCCTTTTACACGCTCACAGCAACAGTCATTATCGTTAATGTGTCTTATTGCTAAAGGAGTTGTAAGGAGCTTAACAACGATTTGGATATATCAATACTTCGAATATATCATTGTGTCTTCTCTTTACAGTCCACTCTTCAACTTTCATAGCACAATAAATGACTGAGTCATCAGGAGTGGACTATAGCTCTCTTGCCAAGTATCTCCTCTCCTGATAACATGGGCAAAGGGTACCCTCTGGTACCCCACTCTTCGTGCACCCCACTCTTCGTGCACCCCACCCCTCATGTGATCCCAAGCGGTGAGCATCTGCAGGCTAATTTGGGTGGGTGGGTGGGTGGGTTTCTCATAGCCAAAACCCATCCCTATCCTTCCCTGGTAGCCATAAGCCTACAGTAGAGAGGAGAAGGTGGGGGGGGGTCACTGGATAGCAATTAGGAGCAGGAACTCTGTCTCACTTCTCCCCTATCTGGAGTACTGCATTCAGTTTTGGGCACAGCACCTCAGGAAGGAATTATTGGCCTTGGAGTGGGTAAAGTGCAGATTCACTAGATTGATACCCAGGTTTGAAGGGTTAAATTATGAGGACAGTTCGCATAAACTTGGTTTGAATTCCCTCGAGTTTAGAAGGTTTGAGGGGTGATCTAAATGAGGTGTTTAAAATGTTAAAAGGAGTTGATAGGGTAAATACTGAGAAATTCTTTTCTCTGGTGGGGGGGAGATCAGAACAAGGGGTCATAACCTTAAAATTAGAGCTAGGTAGTTCAGGGGTTTCTTCACACAAAGGGGAGTGGAAATCTGGAACTCTCTTCCCCCAAAAGGCTGTGGATGCTGGGGGTCAATTGAAATTTTCAGGACTGAGATCGGTAGATTTTTGTTGGGTAAGGGTATGAAGGGATTATGGGGCAAAGGTGGGTAAATGGGGCTGAGGTGCAGATCACCCATGATCTAATTGAATGGAGAAACAAGCTTGAGGGGCTGAATGGCCTCCTCCTGTGCCTATGTCTCCTGTTGATACATCCCAGATGGACATGTCACCGTGTCATTTGGCCGACAGGCCTGTTAGAAGAGGAAAAAACGTAAACTTTTAAATCTGCGTTGCCTAGTCCAATCCTGCTCTTCTTCGAAGTAGTGACATGGGATCTCTTGCGTCCACCCGAGAGGGCAGACGGGGCCTCGGTTTAACGTCTCATCCAAAAGACGGCACCTCCAACAGTGCAGCACTCCCTCAGTACTGCTCTGGGAGTGTCGGCCTGGATTATGCGCTCAAGTCTCTGGAGTGCGGGCTTAAACCCACGACCTTCTGACTCAGAGGCGCGAGAGCTACCAACTGAGCCGTGGCTGACACCTAAACAAGAGCATCGTTCCACACGTGTAACTGACGGTCTGCAAAAACGGCTGATATATTCCACCGTACTGCAAAGGTCCGACAGAATGTGATGCCCTCCACAGTCGGTCAGCCCGCATTGCATTCACTGCCTAAGGTCACCACGTGGGAGTAGTAACAAAGTGCGCCTGCTGTCTTTGGAATAGTAAAAAGAAAGAAAGAACTTGCATTTATATAGCGCCTTTCACGACCTCGGAACATCCCGAAGTGCTTCTTTGCCAACAAAGTACTTTTCTTGAAGTGTAGTCACTGTTGTAATGTAGGAAACGCAGCAGCCAATTTGCGCACAGCAAGATCCCACAAACAGCAATGTGATAAATGACCAGACAATCTTTTTTTAATGATGTCAGTTGAGTGATAAATATTGGCCAGCACTCCGACCCCAGCTGGAGTCAACACCTCCAGGAGAGGATTGGGGGTAAAACAACAACAGAGAGATTCCCTGTTGCTGGTTATTACTGTACAGCAGATGTTGACACATGTTGTGTCTCATATTTGCACTGCCCACAACACAAGCCCAGACACAATTCCAGAATAACCAGTCGGGCTTATTGGAAATAGATGTCAGAGTGTAGTAACCACAGAATTATTCTGGGAAATTCACCCTGCTCAAGAGACAGACACTCCTTGCCCACTGTCATTTTAGAAACATAGAGTCTTACAGCACAGAAGGAGGCCATTCGACCCATTGTGCCTGTGCTGGCCCTTTGAAAGAGCTAAGCAATTCATCCCACTCCCCTGCTCTTTCCCCCCAGTACCGCAAATTTTTCCCTTTACAAGTATTTATCCAATTCCCTTTTGAAAGTTATTATTGAATCTGCTTCCACCGCCCTTTCAGGCAGCGCATTCCAGATCGTAACAACTTTTTGCGTTAAAAAAAAAATTCTCCTCACCTTTGTGTCCATAAATTGGACAGGGTGTTTTAATCCCAACCAGTGCAAAAAGCATCTTATTCAGTCAAGACCAGGGCTGAGGAGTTCAGACATTGCAAACCCTCCACTAATTTGCCCACGTGACCATTCTTCATGTCAGGAGACTGAGTTTCAGCAGGCTGTTCGATTGTGGAGTGCATCACAGTCATGATCCGCACATACTTGGCATCAGGAGTGACCGGAGAGAGAGCAGGAGGGGAAATCCTGGCCTAATCTCCTTCTCCCTAGCCCAGGAGCACTGACACGGATCAGAACAGCCCTACCTCCGACTGATCACACCAGGGATGGAACCTGGGAGCTTTCAGTCCATGTGGGCTCAGGACAGAGCAATAAACTAACACCCAGAAAGAAAGAACTTGTGTTTAACCTTAAATGCAGGCTTTGTTTCACCAGAGTTCAGCTTCCACAGGCCACAGGCACACTCTCCAGTACATTGTCCAAGTAACCAGAAGGCACAGGTTCTTTGGTCTATGCTGATTTAGCCCATCTTAGTCATACAAGATGGGCTAAATCCCAACTGGTAACACCTTTACCCACCCAGTCAGCAAGGGAGTTTCAGGACAGAGTTGTGTTTATGAATTTAACTCAGCTGATGCATCAATAACTTTAACCCTGAAAAGTAGGGAGCTGCTTGCAGTTATAACAATCACCCCTGTGCTCGCTGATCTACATTGGCTCCCAGTCCAACAATGCATCAAATTTAAAATTCTCATCCTCGTGTTCAAATCCCACCATGGCCCCCCCCCACACCACCCCATCGCTGTAACCTCCTCCAGCCCTACAATCTTCCGAGATCTCCGCGCTCCTCCATTTCTGGCCTCTTGTTCATTCTCCGCTCCCTTCACCCCACCATTGGCGGCGGAGGGAATTCCCTCCCTAATCCTCTCCGCCTGTCTACCTCTCTCTCCTCCTTTAAGCCCCTCCTTAAAACCCAATTCTTTGGCCAAGCTTTTAGTCACCCATCCTAATATCTCCTTCTTTGGCTCGGTGTCAATTTTTGCCTGATAACGTTCCTGTGAAGCACCTTGGGACATTTTCCTATGTTAAAGGCTCTGTATAAATGCAAGTTGTTGTCGTTATTCAATCAGCCACAGCATGTCTAAACACTCCTGTGGACATAGGTTTAAATTGAGAACATGCCTCCCATAAACCTGTCAGTATAGCAAAAACAAGCTCAGGGACTTTAAATTTATTTCTAAAATTAAATAAAATATAATCTCACTACTTCCACTTTTCAAAATCCAAACTCAGGTATTTGGATATTTTTTCGACCTGAGGTGAGGGAATCTTCTCACAGAGAAACTCTCTTGTTTCACAAATACTGTAATGATAAAAATCTTCCTAGGGGCACGAAGAAAGCTTGTTCAGTATGGAACGTTCTTGTCTTTGCATTCTCTTCTTAACCTCTGGTTCGCTTGTATTGTGAGCAAAGCAGGGAGTGATACAAAGGCAGCCATGGAGGTTTGACACTAAAGAAAGGAACTTGCATTCATGTAGCACCTAATCGCGTCTCTCAGCAACAACTCCAAAGTGCTTCAGATACCAGGAATTACTTTGATGTGCAGCGTCTGTTGTTACATGGAGGCAAACACACTTGTGCCCACCTGTAGTTCTGTCACAACATGATCTTTCCTGGTCAATCCTCACCTCTATGTTTACCTGGAGATCAACACAAAGCAGCAGTACAAATGCAGGAGGGTGGTGCCAATGGATCACGCTCCCTGTCACCGACTTCCTTGGATAGTCAATACCTTAGTATCTTAGGATTTTACAGGACTGGCAGTAACAACAACAACAACAACGTGCACTTAACATAGTAAAATGTCCCAAGGCGCTTCACAGGAGCGATTATCAAAAAGAAAGTGACACCGAGCCACAAAAGGAGACATTAGGATAGGTGACCAAAAGTTTGGTCAAAGAGGTAGGTTTTAAGGAGCGTTTTAAAGGAGGAGAGAGAGGCGGAGAGGCAGAGAGATTTAGGGAGGGTATTCCAGTACTTAGGGCCTAGGCAGCTGTGCTAAAAGAACTGCACATGAGCAGTTCTTGAACGGTTAAATTTGCGACCAATTTTCTGGTAGCAACAGCTCCCTGCAGTTAGGGGAAGGCCTCTTTAACAGAAGTAAGAATTCCTGTCCTTAATTTTATCCACTTTAAAGTAGCTAGGGTTGGGAAGGAAAATGGCCATGGTTCCTACTCCAGATCACTATCCAGGATAGATGTGGACATCAAGGTGAGATTGAAATTGGATTCAGCCATGATGGACCCACAATCTTTTTTTTTTCAAAAAATATACTTTATTCATAAAATTTGCAGCAATACATACAATACAGTTGTCATATCACATTCCAAACGTACACAATACAGATTATACAATTTGCAGGTTACATCAAGTACAGTTCAATGAACACATTGGACATAATTACAGTTCATGACACTCTAGGGTGCCTCATTGCAATACACTCAATACACATTTTTGATAACAGGTACGTTACAGATTCTTTCCAGGTTCATTACAGATTCATTACAGTTACATTACATCAATTAAAATTTTACATTCTGCCCGAGGGGGTTTTTCTCTGATTGCAGCCCCTCGGTATACAATGGCGGGAAGGCTCTAAACGGTTGCCTTTCCCCACAGAGCCTTTGCGGCGGCCGCACCCACCCTCAGTGTGTCCCTCAGCACGTAGTCCTGGACCTTGGAATGTGCCAGTCTGCAACACTCGGTCGAGGACAGCTCCTTGCACTGGAAGACCAGCAGGTTGCGGGCAGACCAAAGGGAGTCTTTCACCGAGTTGATGGTCTTCCAGCAGCAGCTGATGTCCGTCTCAGTGTGCGTCCCCGGGAACAGCCCGTAGAGCACAGAATCCTGTGTTACGGAACTGCTCGGGACGAACCTGGACAGATACCACTGCATCTCTCTCCAGACCTTCTTTGCAAAGGCACATTCCAGAAGGAGATGGCTGACGGTCTCGTCTCCACCGCAGCCTCCTCGGGGACAGCGCGCGGTGGCGCTGAGAGTCCGGGAGTGCATGAAGGATCTGACGGGAAGGGCCCTTCTCACCACCAGCCAAGCTAGGTCTTGGTGCTTGTTTGAAAGCTCTGGCGATGAGGCGTTCTGCCAAATGACATTGACAGTCTGCTCAGGGAACCAACCGACAGGATCCACCATCTTCTTTTCCCGCAGGGTCTCGAGGACGTTACGTGCGGACCACTCGCTGATCGCCTTGTGGTCAAAGGTGCTTTTCTGCACAAACTTTTCCACGAAGGACAGGTGGGGCGGAACGGTCCAACTGGACGGGGCATTCCGTGGCAGCGTGGCCAGGCCCATCCCTCACAACACCGGGGACAGGTAGAACCTCAGCACGTAGTGACACTTTGTGTTTGCGTACCGAGGGTCAATGCACAGCTTGATGCAGCCGCACACAAAGGTGGCCATCAGGATGAGGGCCACGTTGGGCACGCCTTTCCCCCCTTTCTCTGGAGATTTGTACATCGTGACCCTGCGGACACGGTCCATTTTTGATCTCCAGACAAAGTGGAAGATGGCTCGGGTGACTGTCACGGCGCACGAGTGAGGTATGGGCCAGACCTGCGCCACGTACAGCAACACCGAGAGCACCTCGCACCTGATGACCAGGTTCTTGCCCACGATTGAGAGGGATCGTCGATCCCACAGTCCCAGTTTCTGCTTAACCTTGGAAATACGCTCCTCCCAGTTTTTGGTGCACGCCCCGGCCCCCCCGAACCAGATCCCCAGCACCTTCAGGTAATCCGACCTGACGGTGAAGGGGACAAAGGATCGGTCGGTCCAGTTCCCAAAGAACATGGCCTCGCTCTTGCTACGATTTACCCTGGCCCCCGAGGCCAGTTCGAACTGGTCGCAGATGCTCATCAATCTGCGGACCGACAGCTGATCTGAGCATAAGGCGGTGACGTCATCCATGTACAGGGAGGCCTTGACCTGAGTGCCTCCGCTGCCTGGGATCGTCACCACTCTTATGCCTGCATCCCTCCTGATGGACCCGGCATAGGGTTCGATGCAACACACGAACAAGACGGAGGAGAGAGGACAGCCCGGCCTGACTCCAGATTTGATCGGAAAGCTTTCTGATTCCCACCTGTTGATTGAAACTGCGCTACTGATGTTTGTGTAGAGCAGTTGGATCCAATTGCGGATTCCCTCCCCAAACCCCATTTTGGAGAGCACGTCCATCATGTACGTGTGGGATATTCTGTCAAAGGCCTTCTCCTGGTCCAGGCTGATCAGGCAGGTGTTCACCCCCCTGTCCTGTACGTAGGCGATCGTATCCCTGAGTAGCGCCAGGCTATCAGAGATCTTCCTGCCGGGTACGGCGCAGGTCTGATCGGGGTGGATCACCACCTCCAGGGCTGACTTGACCCGATTGGCGATGACCTTGGACAGAATTTTGTAGTCCACGTTAAGTAGTGAGGTGGGTCGCCAATTTTTGATTTCTTCCCTCTCCCCCTTCTGCTTGTAGATGAGGGCGATGATGCCTTTCCTCATGGAGTCTGACATGCTGCCTGCCAGGAGCATAGCCCCGTACACTTCCAGCAGGTCTGGGCCTATCCAGTCCCACAGAGCCGAGTACAGCTCCACCGGTAAGCCGTCGCTTCCGGGAGTCTTACTCTTCTCGAAGGAACGGACGGCCTTTGTCAGTTCGTCCAGAGTTAGCGGGTGATCCAGACTCTCCCGCTTGCTGTCGTCTAGAACCTCCGTGATGGACCCACAATCGAACAACCTTCTGACACTCATTGTCTGGGTACTTGAGTGAGGTGCCAGAAGACAGCTGGTGTCTTGGTAGCATGGTGTCAGGATTGGCCTGGAGTGTCCAGGAATTAAAGATTAATCTCCAGGACTCTGCTGCGAACAAACTGAGGAGAAAAATGATGGGGGCATTAAAAAATTGTATTTTTAAAAATTTTCTTTGAACACTTTTGCTTGTTGGTTATAAAAAATATTGGGCATGGGGGAAAAAGGCTGCTTGACTGACAGTCAAGAATCATCCAATCGGGTAATGAAGAGTCTGTTCGCTTTCCGATTGGCCATGGGGAAGGCGGGGCACCACGAGGATGGACGTGTCGGGTGACCAATGGCAGGAGTGTGGGGGTGGGGCGGTTGGAGGCAGGAGGTCATGTGATGAAACCTCCAGGAATACGTCCAACCAGAGTTGGCAACTCTACGTGGCACCTGCACACCAACATCAGTCAGTCTCTTCAAGAGAGATGGGGATAAGATTGGGTAAAGCTGAATTGGGCGTTCCGTCAACCTAACCGGTCTACCTGAGTAACCAGAACTCCAGCTGCAGGACATCAGTTGTTCAAAGCACAAGGCGTAGGCCGTGTTCTCAAACATGGAAACGCCAGTGTGAAGGGTGTGGTTAATGAGTCATTCTATCATATATGAGAGAGTTCATTACCAAACCAAATTAGACAAGTGGCCGGGCATTGGGTGCTGACAAGTGTGAAGAGCAACCAGCTACTACAGGAAGGTAAATTTACACATTCTCAACCCCAGCAAAAACCACAAACCTTCCAGCAGAAATTCACAGCTTATAAAATGACAGCACTGTGCGTGTGAAACAGCAACAACTTGATATATACAGCACCTTTAACATACTAAAACGTCCCAAGGCGCTTCGCAGGAGCAATTATCAAACAAAATTTGACACCGAGTCACATTAGGACTGGTGACCAAAAGCTTGGTCAAAGAGGTAGGTTTTAAGAAGCGTCTCTAAGGAGGAGAGAGAGGAAGAGAGGGCAGAGAGGTTTAGGGAGGGAATTCCAGAACTTAAGACCTAGGCAACTGAAGGCACGGCCGCCAATGGTGGGGCGATGGAAATCGGGGATGCGCAAGAGTTCAGAATTGGAGGAGCGCAGAGATCTCGGAGGGTTTTAGGGCTGGAGGAGGTTACAGTGATAGGGAGGGGCGAGGCCATGGAGGGATTTAAACACAAGGATGTGAAAGCTGCTGAGACTCTCACCACGAACTGTTCGCTGCTGAACTCCATGGGGATTCATTTCCTTTGTTCATTGGTTAATGCGTTCAGATTAAATTGCTTTCTGTGTTATTTTAATGCAGTTGTCCTTTTCTACCGTCTTTTTGCCATTTCTCACCTTCAGTAGCTTACGTCTCAGCATGGCGTCTGGGTCTGGGACCAAGCTGAGCCAGGTGAACACCCAAGGGGAGAAATACTCTGTCCCGTTGACTTCAATGGAAAAGAAAATCAGAACGGGATGTAAAACAGGCTTTTCCCGATCCACTGTCGCTCGTTTTGCGTCATTGCCCAAAGGCGGATTTCACCCCCTGTTCATTATTAACCAGGAGGGTACAGTAGCATAGTGGTTATGTTACTGGACTAGTAATCCAGAGGCCTGAACTAATAATCTGGAGTCATGAGTTCAAATCCCGCCATGGCATCTGGGGAATTTAAATTCAATTAATAATTAATTAAATAAAATCTGGAATTAAAATACTAGTATCAGTAATGGTGGCATGAAACTACCGGATTGTCATAAAAACCCATCTGGTTCACTGATCCCCTTTAGGGAAGAAAACTTGCCATCTTTACCTGGTCTGGCCTATATGTGACTCTAGACCCACAGCAATGTGGTTGATTCTGAAATGGCCCAGCAAGCCACTCAGTTGTAAAATCTCGCGAAAAAAGTCATAATAAGAATAAAACCGGACGGACCACCCGGCATCGGACACGACAAAGGCAAACCAAGCCCAGTCGACCCTGCAAAGTCCTCCTCACAAACATCTGGGGACTTGTGCCAAAATTGGGAGAGCTGTCCCACAGACTAGTCAAGCAACAGCCTGACATAGCCATACTCACAGAATCATACTTTTCAATGTCCCAGACTTTTCCATCACCATCCCTGGGTATATCCTGTCCCACCGGCAGGACAGACCGACCAGAGGTGGCAGTACAGTGATATACAGTCAGGAGGGAATGGCCCTGGGAGTCCTCAACATTGACTCTGGACCCCATGAAATCTCATGGCATCAGGTCAAACATGGGCAAGGAAACCTCCTGCTGATTACCACCTACCGTCCTCCCTCAGCTGATGAATCAGTCCTCCTCCATGTTGAACACCACTTGGATGGAAGCACTGAGGGTAGCAAGGGCACAGAATATACTCTGGGTGGGGGACTTCAATGTCCATCACCAAGAGTGGCTCGGTAGCACCACTACTGACCGAGCTGGCCGAATCATTCAGCCCCAGGACATTGCTGCAGGAGTTCCTCAGGGCAGTGTCCTAGGCCCAAACATCTTCAGTTGCTTCATCAAAGACCTTCCCTCCATCATAAGGTCAGAAATGGGGATGTTCGCTGATGATTACACAGTGTTCAGTTCCATTCGCATCCCCTCAAATAATGAAGCAGTCCGAGCCCGCATGCAGCAAGACCTGGACAACATCCAGGCTTGGGCTGATCAGTGGCAAGTAACATTCGCGCCAGACAAGAGCCAGGCAATGACCATCTCCAACAAAAGAGAGTCTAACCACCTCCCCTTGACATTCAACGGCATTACCATCACCGAATCCCCCACCATCAACATCCTGGGGATCACCATTGACCAGAAACTTAACTGGACCAGCCATATAAATACTGTTGCTAAAAGAGCAGGTCAGAGGCTGGGTATTCTGCGGCGAGTGACTCACCTCCTGACTCCCCAAAGCCTTTCCACCATCTACAAAGCACAAGTCAGGAGTGTGATGGAATACTCTCCACTTGCCTGGATGAGTGCAGCTCCAACAACACTCAAGAAGCTCAACACCATCCAGGACAAAGCAGCCCGCTTGATTGGCACCCCATCCACCACCCTAAACATTCACTCCCTTCACCACCGGCGCACCGTGGCTGCAGTGTGTACCATCCACAGGATGCACTGTAGCAACTCGCCAAGGCTTCTTCGACAGCACCTCCCAAACCCGCGACCTCTACCACCTAGAAGGACAAGAGCAGCAGACACATGGGAACACCACCACCTGCACGTTCCCCTCCAAGTCACACACCATCCCGACTTGGAAATATATCGCCGTTCCTTCATTGTCGCTGGGTCAAAATCCTGGAACTCCCTTCCTAACAGCACTGTGGGAGAACCTTCACCACACGGACTGCAGCAGTTCAAGAAGGCGGCTCATCTGCCCTCTCAGGTGAATGTAAAAGCTCCCATAGCACTATTTGAAGAGCAGGGGAGCTCTCCACGGTGTCCTGGCCAATATTTATCCCTCAACCAACACCTAAAAACAGATGATCTGGTCATTTATCTCCTTGCAATTTGTGGCAAATTGGCTGCCACGTTTCCTACATTACAGCAGTGACTACACTGCAAAAATACTTCATGGCTGTAAAGCACTTTGGGACATCCTGAAAGGCACTATATAAATGCAAGTCAGTCTTTCTTTACGACCACTTGAACAAACAGACGAGGCCTCAGTTGAAGATCTTATCTGATATATAGTTGACCCTCGGGGTAGCACTGACTGGTCGGCCTCGTCCTGGCGAGGATTACAAACCAACTGAGCCGAGGACACACGTTTGCTTTTCATTACATTGTCAGCGTGTGAAAAGGGTGTTCCTGCCCATGGTTGTCACTTAACTGCCCTCTGAAGTGGCCCAGTAAGCCACTGAGCTGTATCAAATTTCAAAGCCTCCTAAACTGCTACAGCACTGTGGGAGAACCTTCACCACACGGACTGCAGCGGTTCAAGGCGGCAGCTCACCACCTCCTTCTCAAAGGGCAATTAGGGATGGGCAATAAATGCCGGCCTCGCCAGCGACGCCCACATCCCATGAACGAATATTTTGCCGTTGAATGTCATGGGGAGGTGGTTAGACACTCTCTTGTTGGAGATAGGCATTGCCTGGCACTTGTCTGGCGCGAATGTTACTTGCCACTTGTGGATACTGCGGATGTGTTGTGGATATTATGGAGGGAACTTCAATTGCCTCCACAGTATTCCTGGGAAAAGGCTGTGCAGGGATTTGAAGATAAGATATATTAAATTTGATGCATTGGGAAGCAGGGAGTCAGGACTGACCCAGGGAGTATGCGGGCGATGGGCGGGACTAGAATTCTGTAACAAGCAGAAGCATTCCAGCAGAAGAAAGCATCGTCTCCATACCCCGGAGCAGTCAGACAATTAAGTAGCAATTAAATTAATAGAGTGTCTCACCAAAGGGCGGTGTGACTAGGGCGATACGCTGTAGCCGCATTTAGTGGAGGTGTGCGCACAGGCCTGTTGTGTAAGGTGCTGAATGCCTTGTCATTAAACACTTTCCTTTGGCAGATGCCAAAGGCACATACCATTGTTATCTCCAGACTCGACTATTCCAATCCTCTCCTGGTCGGCTTCTCGCCTTGCACCCTCCGTAAAATTGAGCTCATCCAAAACTCTGCTGCCCCGTATCCTAACTCGCACCAAAACCCGTTCACCCATCACCTCTGTGCTCGCTGACCTACATTGGCTCCCCGTCCGGGAACACTTTGATTTTAAAATTCTCATCCTTGTTTTCAAATCCCTCCGTGGCCTCGCCCCCTCCCTATCTCTGTAACCTCTTCCAGCCCTACAACCCTCCGAGATCTCTGCGCTCCTCCAATTCTGGCCTCTTGCGCATCCCCGATTTTCACCGCTCCACCATTGGTGGCTGGGCCTTCAGCTGCCAGAGCCCTATGCTCTGGAATTCCCTCCCTAAACCTCTCCGCCTCTCTACCTCTCTCTCCTCGTTTGTAAGTCGCTCCTTAAAACCTACCTCTTTGACCAAGCTTTTGGTCACCTGTCCTAATATCTCCTTATGGGGCTCAGTGTCAAATTTTGTCTGATAATCGCTCCTGTGAAGCGCCTTGGGATGTTTTACTACGTTAAAAGCCCGATATAAATGCAAGTTGTTGTCGTTTATTCTCTGCTGGATCCTCCACCAGCTGGAATGTTGTTCCACTGGGACTTTGCTGATTGGTGCAGGCAGAGCCAGATTAAGAATTCTTGCGGTCCTGGGCAGCAGGAACATTCAGGTCCCCACCGCATCCCTGCCCCCTCTCCCCCAGCCCTCCCCCCACACACAACCCCGCCCCCGATCCAGTAAACACAAAACTAGTAAAATACATGAAGAAATAAGCCTGTAGAATGTTTAAACACTGCGTTGATAATAAAGCAAATTGTATCACAATATACTGTGCTTAAATTAAATGATCCAGTGGTTTTATGTAGTTTTACTGCATTGTGGTGAGTTTTACTGGGGGCTCCCATATTTGGCCAGTGTACATGGGCACAGACCCCCGTGTGTTAATCTGCCCCTGGTTACTGGGCACAGACCCCCGTGTGTTAATCTGCCCCTGGTTACTGGGCACAGACCCCCGTGTGTTAATCTGCCCCTGGTTAATGGGCACAGACCCTCGTGTGTTAATCTGCCCCTGGTTACTGGGCACAGACCCTCGTGTGTTAATCTGCCCCTGGTTAATGGGCACAGACCCTCGTGTGTTAATCTGCCCCTGGTTACTGGGCACAGACCCTCGAGTGTTAATCTGCTCCTGGTTACTGGGGGCATGTTATTTGATGCAGAAGTGAGTGCTCTCACTGCCACTCATTAAACGATCTAAAACACATTTGTTAACTTGTTGAAGACTCTGGGCTGGAATTGCTGAATCATTTGCACGAATTCCTTCCTAGAATTCCACCCACCAGTGTTGATATCCCCACCCTCTCCCATCCAGAATGATCAGCACAGCTCCAGCTGGTTTGGAGCCATTGTAGAGTTTACTGTATGCAGTCCCACTAATCAGCAGTTCTGACTTAAGTCATTGCACTGTACAGATTCTTACCATATTAGAATTACGTCATCTCTTTATCTTGCTTTCTAGTTTCCTCCCCTCGTCTAAAGGCACTGACCTTTGCTGGGGCTATGGCTCCCTCGATGATGACTGCCCTCCCATATTTCACTCAAGTGGCCATTCTTCCTGTGTCAGCCTACACGGTGAGTGCCAGCAGGCTGTTGAACTGAGGGGTGGCGGGGAATGGGGTGGGGGGTGGTGGGCAGTGAGGGGGTGGAGAGAGAGGAAGGGGGAATTCACAGCTCAGCCCAGAGCCTGTCCTCGCTCAAAGTGCACGCACACCTGGAGGTACCAGCAGGAGTCACAGCAATAGCCTGCTAACTATTTTTCCATTCTCTGGAATGCTGTGCCTATACTGCTGCCTTGGGTGAGATCAGCTGACTCATCACAGATTGTAGGTGGTCAGTGGGTAGCACTCTCGCTTCTGAGTCGGAAGGTTGATGGGTTACAGAGACTTGAGCACGTAATCTAGGCTGACACCCCCAGTGCAGTACTGGCGGAGTGCTGCACTGTTGGAGGTGCCATTTTTCAGATGTGACATTAAACTGAGTTTGCCCTCTCGAGTGGACGCAAAAGATCGCATGGCACTATTTCGAAGAGGAACAGGGCAGTTCTCCCAGTCTTCTGCCCGACATTTATTCCTCAGGCAACATCAATAAAACAGATTAGCTAGTCATCTATCTCATTGCTGTTTGTGGGACTTGCTGTGTGCAAATTGGTTGCTGCATTTCCTACATTACAACAGTGACTACACAGCAACAAAGCTAATTGGGACGTCATGAAAGGCACTATGTAAATGCAGGTTCTTTTCTTTCTATTGGAGATGGAACATAGGAACAGGAGGAGGCCATTCGGCCCCTTGAGCCTGTTCCGCCATTCAATGAGATCATGGCTGAACTGTATCTTAACTCCATTGGTTCTGTAATCCTTAATATCCTTAGCTAGCAAAAGTCCATCGATCTCAGTTTTGAAATTTTCAATTGACCCCCAGCCTCAACAGCTTTCTGGGGGAGAGAGTTCCAGATTTCCACTACCTTTTGTGTGAGAAGTGCTTCCTGACATAGAAACATAGAAAATAGGAGCAGGAGTAGGCCATTCGGCCCTTCGAGCCTGCTCCGCCATTCAATATGATCATGGCTGATCCTCCAGCTGAATATCATATTCCCGCTCTGACATCACCCCCTGACCTGCCTGGTCCGTGGAACTAGGTGAAGATCGTACTCACACGTGATTCAATAATTAGCGCTGATGTTGCTGCAAGTCTCCCATCGTCAGTGCTACGCTCATGGTGTAAGGGACAGAAGCAGAACGCACGCGTTTGTTTATGGAAGGCTGTTAGCAGCAAATGGAGGCCTTTTTTTTTTGGTATTTATTTATATAGTGACGGCACACCATCTGTGTGGCTGACTGTTGAAATATTCTGTGTTCGGGGCCATGACCTAGTCGGGTTGCCAGGAACTGAAGGAGGGGGCCTGCGGGGGGTGGACGGGCTTAGATCTACTTACTGAGACCAGGGGGTGATTCTGAAAGTAACGGCAGTTCCTGCAGCTGAGAACTGTAATAAGTGTGGAAATATGAGTAGTGTTATTCCAGGCCCAAGACCACACGTATTGAGTTGGGAAGTCGGGAGAGAGGAGCTGAATTGAATTACAGAGAGATTTAACTCTTGCATCACTGGCCTCTACTGGGAGAGAACTGGGCCTCATAACAATCCAAGTTTAAAGACGAAAGAAAAACTTGCATTTATATAGCACCTTTCATGACCTCAGGACGCCCAAAAGCACTTCACAGCCAATGAAGTACTTTTCAGGGTGTATTTACTTTTGTAATGTAGGGAAACGCAACAGCCAATTTGCGCACAGCAAGGTCCCACAAACAGCAATGTGATAAATGATCAGATAATTTGTTTATTTTTGGTAATATTAATCGAGGGATAAATATTGGCCAGGACTCCCCTGCCTTTCTTCGAAATAGTGCCACGGGGTCTTTTACATCCATCTGAGAGGGCAGACAGGGCCTCAGTTTAACGTCTGAGTCCGAAAGACGGCATCTCTGACAATGTAGCACTGCGCTGGAGTGTCAGCCTAGATTTTGTGCTCAAGTCTCTGGAGTGGGACTTGAACCCACGACCTTCTGCCTCAGAGGCGAGAGTGCGACCCAACGAGCCACGGCTGAAAGCTAAACTTTGGACTCAGAATATTATTTTCTTATCCAGTTTTCTTCCCTCCTGTCCTGAAGGCGCTGACTCTTGTGATTCCACGGGCATCGACTGCACACCTATATTTCTTCTTGTGTGAATAATTGGGCTATTCAACCATTGGGGTCTTAGCAGACTGTCCTCACCCAATTTCCACACACAGAGCAACCACTGGACAATGATCAGGTTGCAGGAACCCTGACCTTTATCCCCTCTCTACCTTGGGGCATTAAATGCTGCCTTGGCCGGGATTGGCTGAACCAACACAGACTATTACCTCCCAGTTTAAGAAATAGTAAGATTCTGTTAGAGTGGGGACTGTGGGGCGTTTGTGGATGGACCAAATAGTCTTTCTCATGGGTATCAGTCTTGTGATATTGAGATATCTCGCAGCCCAGTGGGCGTGTGTACAACCTTGGGCTTTTGCAACAATTTCCCCTCCCACTCCCCAACCAGCTGGGACCGGGGACCTCCCAGGTGGTCTCTCCTCTTCTGATTTTCCCTCCCTCCTAATGAGAGATGCCTCAGCCTCTATTCAGCTGTGGAGTCTTAGCAGAGTAAAGGAATATGATAACTTCAACCTCAACTCTCTGTACTGTGCCCGACAGTGAAAATGGTAACTATCCCTGGGAATGTGTCTAGTTGCCTCAAGGGTGCGGATGCTCTCTCCTCAATACTAATTATAACATTCTATTGATGCCACATTTTTAATATGTATATTTTTACCCTTAAAGTTTTCCCTACAATTTTTTTCCGTTATCTCAGCCACATGGTCGTTTCCGGAGGGATGGAATTGAAAAGCGGAGAAGTTATGTTGAACTTGCATGGAACCTTGGTTAGACTACGCTTGGAGCACTGAGCACAATTCCGGTCTCCATATTACAAAAAGGATATAGAGGCACTGGAGAAAGTGCAAAAAAAGATTCACAAGGATGATAGCAGAACTGAGAGGTTATACTTATCAGGAAAGGCTGAACAGGCTGGGGCTCTTTTCTCTAGAAATAGAAATGTAAGGAATCTTACAACAGTTTAATTTGAAAATCACAAGCTTTCGGAGGCTTTCTCCTTCGTCAGGTGAATGTGGGAATCCTTGAACGTTTCGCATTTATATAGCACCCTGATGAAGGAGAAAGCCTCCGAAAGCTTGTGATTTTCAAATAAAATTGATGGACTATAACCTGGTGTTGTAAGATTCATTATAAACAGCTAGTTTTTATACATTCCTCACTCCCCTCTACATAACAATTCACATATTTCTGCACTACATGATTATATAAAAGTTAAAATACAATTCCATATAAGGAGAATTTAGTTGACGTAGCCCTAATCAATAACTTTAGTTTTCGTTACTTAACAAGCTCTTTTCCCATTGGGTTAACAAGTATAAATTCCCTAACATCATTATCTTTATTGGTAGTTTCACTCTTGTTCCATATAATTGCTGTTCTACCAAGTGAAACCTTTAATTATAAGTCTGTCTTTGTTTCTTTATCATTGATACCAATTAAAAAGGATGGTGTATGTCCAGGGGTTTCCCTTTGCAGTACTAACTGTTTGCCCACAATTTTATCCAATGATTAAAGTTCTCTGAAACTTTATGAACCAGTGTGCAATGGCACGTCTTTAATTAAATATCTTATTACTTCATCCTGAAACTGACCATTGCTACAGGGTCAGTGCTCGTCCAATAGCCCACTCACCACCCCAAGCTGACTCAGAGCTCCCTGCTTAACAGGCCAAGGTTAAAGGTTAAAATTACTATAATATAAAGAGAGTCGTATATAATAGTCGTCTAACATTGGTAGACTTCAGGACAGCCTGATTAACCCTTTCCTTACATGGCTATAGTTGTAGCGAAATCCTCCAAACACTTCACAAGGTCAAAGTGTGGGTTTAAAAACCATAGCCAGGGCATCTCTGAAATCCGCTCAGAAACCCACGGGATTTGGTCGCCCTCTCTCCTCTGAGTCAGAAGGTTCAAACACCAGCCCAGGACCTGAGCACGTAACCCAGGCTGGCACTGCAGTGCCCCCATTGACAGAGGCGCCTCCCGTTAGGTGAGATGTTAAACCAAGTCTACCTGTTCCAGTGGTTCAGGTTAGAGAGTCTATGGCACTATTTGAGGAAGAGCAGGGAGTTTCTCCTGGTGCCCTGGCCAACATTCCACTCTCAATCAGCACCATCAAAATAAAAGATTGCTACCTGTGGGATCTTGCTGTGCAGATAACGTCTCCATAACTCAGGCCGCTGCACTGCAGAGTAATTCATTGTATGTGAAGTGTGTGGAGATGTCTCTGAGGGTTGTGATAAGGTGCTCTACAAATGCAAGCCTTTCTTTTCATTTGACATAAATTATTATTTTAATATCGGAAGCGACACATTAAACAAAAAGGAATTTAATTAGAAGCAATAATATAATTACTGCTTTTATGACAGGAGAGGGAAACAATTAACGTTACAATAACATTTATGAATGAGACATAGTAGGAAAATGGTGAAACGGTATTTAAAAGTAGCAGATTCCGCAAAAACTCTCAATTCTTCCGGTAGGAAAAGAGAAATTATCACGAGAGAGCTTGACATGTTGCATTGTCTGATGTGCTGCTTCGCTGTAATAAATTCCTTTTCAGCTCTCCCGGTGGCCTGGTGTGTAATGACACCACCCTGTGCAGTGCAGAGATGTGTAAATCAGAGGGTCTCCCAGTTTTTAGCCCTAGTTGGAGAGCTGATCAAACTGCACCTGGATTAGGGAGGGGAGAGAATCAGCCGGGGCTCCTGCTTACTATTCAGCGATCCCCCCCCCCCCCCCCCTGCTGTAGAGGGTCAGACTCGATTGCGATTCCCCCTGCAGTTGAATAGCCCCAATCAGCATCATTGCCTAAACTCACGCCTGAAGATGAGACCCGAGGACCTGCAGACTGCCCCCCCCCCCTCCCAAAGAACCGTACCCCAACAAGAGTCAGGAGAGGAGGAGGGGGGAGGGAAACATTGGAAAAAGAGTTTGTGTTTTTTAAAAAAATGGACTGCGTTTTACAAATATTAAAGCTGAAACTGTATTTAAAAGAGTTTTTAAAAAAGTTGATGCTGGGAAGCAAAGGTGGGGGGGGGAGGGGGTGAAGAGAAAGATATAAACAAAAACCAAACAAAAGGGAAAACACACACAAAGAGAAAAAAAACTCCCTGATTCTCCTCCCTCCCCTCCCGGCACAGTGTTGCTTTAAGTTGGATCCAACTCGACCCCACGTGATTGTGGCGAAGAGTTTGATACAAAGTGACCCTGGAGCTGGAATTAACTCGGATCCTTTCGCTGCTCGTCGCTCTGCGCCTGTCCGGGCAGGAAAATTATTGTACTTTCTTTTTTTGGTTAAAGCAAAAGTTGTATCTCTTCTTGTGAGGATGCCGGAACAGATCAGCGTCTCCGAGTTTGTGAGAGAGACTTTAGAGGACATCAGCTCCCCAATCACCTCCAACTTTACTTCGAAAATGATTAACTGCAGGAACACGGTGACTGCCCTGGAAGAGGTGGGTGTGATTTCAGAGAGAGAGGGAGAGAGAGAGAAAAGTAGCAAAAAAAAAACCCCAGGTCTTTTTCCAGCGGGATAGTATTTAGCGTCAGTGTATTTCCCAGTTCTGTGAATCTCCCGATTCTTTGTGTTGGATCGTGTGATTTTTGTTCCGAGTTTAGGTTGGATCATTTCCCCCCCCCCCCCCCCCCTCCTAATCTGGACCGGGTCAGGTGAATGGGGATCAAGGTCTCCAATGACCCCGTTTCTGAGAAACTTTCCCTCGGGCAGGTGCCCGTCTCCGGGAAACTTTCCGTGTTGAGTTGCGATCGGGAATAAATGGCAGAGGAAGAGGGGCGGAGCGGTGATCGAAAGCTCCTGTTCCACTTTCACCGAGTGATTGCACTCCTGCCCTCCGCTCACATTGAAGGCTGGTGAGCTCACCTTGTTCAGAAACAGGAGCCAGAAGGTGAAGTCATCACCGTTAATATTATCTTTTGTGTTTTCCCCCTCCTGTGCTCTCCCACATCCTCTCTTTCTCCCCCCCCCCCTCCTCCTCCTCCCCCCCCTCCTCCTCCTCCCCAAAGTGTTCTGCCTGGTGCTGGTATTCTGTTCTATGGGCTCTGGTGTCTCAGCCCTTCTTCACTTGTGACCCTGCACAGTGAGTGTCAGAGGGCTAACCGACCTTGGGGGGCATCGCAGCCGAGCGTGCTCCCGTCCGCACATGCACGAGTCACTTGATAACAGCCTGGAGCAGGAACCCTGCCTGATTTATCTTTATTTTTTGTTTTCTCTCTCTCTAGGAACAGGAGGAGGCCATTCAGCCCCTCGAGCCTGTTCCGCCATTCGGTTAGATCATGGCCGATCTGTATCCTAACTCTATCTACCCACCTTGGTTCAGTAACTGTTAATACCTTTTGCCTAACAAAAATCTATTGCTCAGTTTTGAAATTTTCAACTCAACTCAGCCTTAATAGCTTTTTGGGGGAGAGAGAGTTCCAGGTTTCCACTTCCCCTTGTGTGATGTGTTTCCTGACAACACCCCCGAACGGCCTGGCTCTAATTTTAAGCTTATGCCCCCTTGTTCTGGACTCTCCCACCAGAGGAAATAATTTCTCTGTCTATCCTATCAAATCCTTTAATTATCTTGAACACCTCTTCGGGCGCTGCTGAAGCCAGTGGCGTCTCCTGGCTCAGCTCAGACCGGGAGTTGAACCTGGAGCCTTCCTGCTCTGTCTTGGGGTTCAGTTCCGTGCTGGGGCAGTGTCATTCCCAATTGAACCATCAGGAGCTATTGATGAAACTTGAAATGTATACAGTGTGATGGTACTGGACTAGCAACCAAGAGGTCACGTTCAAATTCCACCACAGCAAGTTGTGAAACTGAATTCATTAAATCTGGCAATTTGCCGGCTGACACCAGAAAATGATATACAACTCAACTGGTTCACTAAGTTCCTTCAGGGAACAGAGCCAGGTGACCCTTACTTGATGTGGCCTACATGTGACTGCATATCAAAACAACTTGCATTTATATAGCACCTTTAACATAGTGAAATGTCCCAAGGTGCTTCAAAGGAGCGTTATCAGACAAAATTTGACACCGAGCCACGTTGAGATATTAGGACAGGTGACCAAAAGCTTGGTCAAAGAGATAGGTTTTAAGGAGCGTCTTAGAGGAGAGAGAGAGAGACACACAGACACAGAGAGGTTTAGGGAGGGAATTCCAGAGCTTAGGGTTCAGGCAGCTGAAGGCACGGCCGCCAATGGTGGATCAGTGAAAATCGGGGATACGCAAGAGGCCAGAATTGGAGGAGAGCAGAGAACTCGGAGGGTTGTAGGGCTGGAGGAGGTTACAGAAACGGACTACAGTATGTGCTGACTCTAAAATACACTCTTCTGTAGTGGGTCCCACCACCACCTAAAGAACCCAAGAATGGGCGATAAATAAATGAAGGAGAATGTCCCAAGAATAAATAATTAAAGAGAATAAAACTTCAATTGCCTGCCCACTCAGCACTACATGGGGTGCTGACACGGGCTGTCTTCATGGCTCCTGTTGTCACACTCTGCCATTGAATTTTCAGGGTTCACTAAAAGGTGTCTTCCCCCCCCTTTCATGTGAGGTTGGTTTGAGTGGTGATCTGTCACGTGATCCACTTCTGCGACTGCGTGCACGTCTGTGCGTGCGACAGACCTCTGACATCGCTGCGGCCAACCAGCAGACGGCAAATAGCGAGCTTTATGTGTTCCGTGCCTGTGGAATTTCCCTGCAACTGACATCATCAGTGAGAACGGTGATTTTAAAAACCTCTACCTACCCATAGTGCAAATTAAAAAGCGCAAAGAACATCTTAAAACTATGTACTGCAGCTCGAATGTCATCATTTCAGTCCGGTTTCTAATCCAATAATCCACACCAATAAATATTGGCCAGGACACTGGGCAGAACTCCCCTGATCGTCTTCAAAATAATGCCATGGGATCTTTTACATCCACGAGAGGGCCTCTGTTTAATGTCGCGTCCGAAAGACGGCACCTCCGACAGTGCAGCACTCCCTCAGTACTGCACTGGGAGTGTCGGCCTGGATTTTGTGTGCCAGTCTCTGGATATGGAAGTTGTTGCTGTTGGAGCCTGACCCAACTGCAGGGAGAGGCTCCCTGTGTGACGTGAAAACACTTTGCAGCAGCACTGCCGTCTGTGCTAAAGAAAGGAACTGCTTTGTAACGACATCAAGGAGAGCTATGTGGGAGGAGCAGGATGACTTTCCTCTGCTGGTCCCTTCCCTGTGGGGAATGCCTCCTATACAGCCCAGAGCAGCTAAGCTAAGGAAACCTCAGCGACCAGAGCGATGTGTTGGTCCTCGTTGAAATTGCTGTGCTGAGTTAGCTGATCTGTGCTTTCCTGAAGGCACTGACTCGTGATTGGGTGTAGTTCCACAGGCCATTGGCAGCCCTGCAGTACCATGCCAAAGCTCTTTATGTGCCAACCGAGGCTGAGAGTGGCACTGGACTATTCAACCACAGGGGGCGTCACAGCGACGCTTGATCGTCTCCTGACCGTACCTGAACCTGCACTTACAGCAAAGGTCAACTGGATAGCAATTGGGAGTGGGAATTTTTTTTAACCCCCCCCCCCCCCCCCCCCCCATTTCCCCAGCCCAGGGGTTGCTGAGACCAATTGCAGTGGTCATACTCTGCCCACTACTGAGGCAGAGGCTGACTATCTGCGTTTGATAAATCAACTGATTCAAAACATCCGTCTATTCGTGTCTTTGATTTCCTGCCATTGTGGTCTCCTGATATAAAAAAAATCATGAATGGTTTTGATAGAGTAAACAAGGAGAAACTGTTTCCATTGGCAGAAGGGTCGGTAACCAGAGGACACAGATTTAAAGTAATTGGCAAAAGAACTGGGGAAGATGAGAATTTTTTTTTTTAGGCAGCGAGTTGTTACGACCTGGAATGCGCTGCCTGAAAGGGCGGTGGAAGCAGATTCGATAGTAACTTTCAAAAGGGAATTGGATAAATACTTGAAAAGGGAAAAATTTGCAGGGCTACGGGGAAAGAGCAGGGGAGTAGGATTAACTGGATCGCTCTTTCGAAGAGCCGGCACAGGCACGATGGGCCAAATGGCCTCCTGCGCTGTATTATTCTCTGATTCTAAGCCGCCACACGGTGGAGTGAGATATTTACCACGTGGGGGAATGCTGGTCGGGGAGTGAGAGAGCAGAGAGGACAGTCCTCCATCGTGCCCGCTTGTGTTTCTCCTAGACGCTGGTTACCCGGTGGAGCAAATTCCCATCGAGTCTCGTTATTAAGATTGAGAATCGTTGATTTTTTGCACCACAGAACCTGAAGAAGGGAAAATAAACTCATAATGGTTTTGTGTTTTCACTTCCCAATGCGTTATTAAATGGCTGAGATCGAATAAAGCATTAAGATCATGAAGATATTTAATACCCCTTGTGTATTACGGGGGAAAGAAAAGAAAGCTCCCACCTCCCCAGACCAGCGAGCCGACCGTACAGTGCTATTAGTGAAAGGTAGGGGCAGATTGACTGTCGTCTTCCTCACGTTGTACATGGTGTGGTAAGGGAGGGAGGTGCTGGGGGGAGCACAGAAAACACTGAGGATTGGGGATAGGGGATCGTGTCTGGAATAAAGAGAAATCCACCCTCGTTAGCTGATGTGCTGAAAGTGTTGTTTAGTGTGGGACTGAGCCTTGCAGACCAGGAAATGCCAGGGGCCCATCCCTGGTGTGAGCTGAGTTGGACGATCTCGGTTGGTACTAGAGGTTTGCAACCCTCCAGGATTGGCCTGGAGTCTCCAGGAATTGAAGATTAATCTCCAGGTCACTGCTGCGAACAACACCCGAGAGAAAAATCATAGAAACAATAAACAAAATTGTAGTGGTTTCTCATTTTCTTTGAACACTTTTTCATTTATTAGTTACAGAAAATTTTGGAGATGAGGGGGGAAAAAAGGCTGTTTCGCTGACCAGTCAATATTAATCCAATTGGGTAACAAGAGCTTGTTCCCTTTGCAATTGGCCATGAGAAGGCAATGCGGCTGTAGGATGGGAGTATGGGTGTGGCGGGGGCAGCAGGTCATGAAACCTCCAGGAATACACCCAACCAGAGTCGGCAACCCCTAGTCACAGCTGGGAACAGGCTGAGTCGGAACAAAGGACCGGAGATGGAGACTAAAATACACAGGGGTTACTTGTAGACTGCTGGGTGGCTTTTGGCTCGCTGCAGCTAAATTGGCGACTTCAGTTACGTGGCAAGACTAGAGAAACTGGGGTGAAACCTCCCTGGGATGCACCCAACCCTAGTTGGTGCAGCGGTTGGGACACTACAGTTGGCCTCAGTGCCACTGAGGTAAGGAACGGGAGAAAGTTAACCCTGCTCCTGTTTGCTGTGCAGTGACTCCTGCTGGAAAGAGTGCGTATGTGCTGGGGTGAAGGTGAGTTTGGGCTCGGCTGCAGTTCAGATATCCTGCTGGCACTCAACTGAACCAGCCCACGCGTGAAGAGTGCCGGCTTAGGTGAGGCATTAAAGAAAGAAAGGACTTGCATTTATATAGTGTTTTTTGTGACCTCAGGACACCCAAAGACGCTTTACAGCCAATGAAATATTGGAGGATACCTCCAACAAAGTGGAGAACAAATGGCAGTCGTATTGGACCTTTACATTGGGGTTTCTCTTCTCTAGGATCATTTCCATTGGTTTGGGCCCTAAGCGCTAGGATTCCCTCCCTAAACCTCTCCACCTTTCTGTCCTCTTAAGATGCTCCTTAAAACCTACCTCTTTGACCAAGTGTTTGGTCACCTGCCCCAATGTCGCCTCCTTTGACACGGTGTTAATTTTTGTCTGATTACGCACCTGTGAAGCGCTCTGGGCTTGTTTTGCTACGTTAAAAGGTGCTGTATAAATGCAAGTTATTTGCTTTAGTCGGATCTTCTGGGAGGGGCAGTGGAAATTGGCCAGGTCCATTTAAAAGTCCCTCTCCTTCCTAGTCAGCCAAGCAGTGATCTCGGTCGTGTCCAATTGAGGAAGGATGATTAGTTAGCACGGGGGAGACATGAGTCATGGGCCTGTCTTGGGGAACAGGCTGAAAGAAAGCCCTTATGTAGTCGAAATTCAAACATGACATTCAGTCACTTAATTTCCTCCACCTTGGCCCATTTTTTCCAGATAAACAGTGGCATAAACCTCAGACACACCTGTCTAGTACATTTGAACAGAGCAAGGCTGTTTGATTTCCAAATATTTAAAATCATTGGTTATTGCAGTTTGTGTATGAAAGCCCTAAAGTTACACGATTAGCACATTTAAAAGCAGACTTTGCCAACTCCCAGAATATGGCTTGGGCTGATAATGAGCGCCCAACAATTCAGGGAGCTGAACTAACATCGGAACAGATATGGTCACTGACTTGGGGAATTTCAGCAATTGTCATTTGTGGATATGTCTCGCTGTCTGATTCAGATAATTCTTCTAAAACAATTGAATGGAAAGGAAAGAACTTTGCATTTCTACAGCACCTTTCATGACCTCAGGATGTCCCAAAGTGCTTCACAGCCAATGACAACAAAGAAACAGGCCATTCGGCCCAACCAGTTTGTGTTGGTGTTTGATCACTATCTACACTCGCATGGAGGACAATATTTAGCATTTTTTAAAAAAAGACTTGCATTTATATAGCGTCTTTCACGCGGCGGGGTGTCCCAAAGATGCTTTACAGCCAATGATGTACTTTTTGAAATGTAGTCACTGTTGTAATGTAGGAAACACAGCAGCCAATTTATGCACAGCAAGATCCCACAAACAGCAACGTGATAAATGACCAAATAATCTGTTTTAATGATGTTGGTTGAGGGACACCGATGAGAACTCCCCTGCTCTTCCTTGTAAAAGATGCTGCGGCACTATTCCAACCACCTGAGAGGGCAGATGGGGCCTCTGTTTAATGTCTCATCCAAAAGATGGCACCTCTGACAGTGCAGCACTCCCTCAGTACTGTACTGGAGCATCAACCTGAATTATGTGCTCAAGTCTCTGGAGTGGGACTTGAACCCACGACTTTCTGAATCCGAGGGGAGAGTGCGCCCCACTGAGCCACCGCTGACACTAATTGAGTTTATGACGTCATTAATTCTAACCCGCCTGAACAAGTGTACAGTAAGAACAAATAAAAATAATAGTGTCTGGATAGCTCAGTGTGTGAATGCACCATCGGTTATAGGTCGGTGCTGAGCCAGTTACTTCTGGGGTAGCGATGGGGGCATTATACATTGGCTCAACACTCCTCTACTTTCGGGGTGGGGGTGAGGGAGGAGTGAAGGATAGGGTGAGGGTTGTAATCCTGTGACTTCCACTGAACAGTGTGGATGTCAGCTGGGGGCAGGATTGTTCTCGACTGTGGTGCTTTCCGTGGTAGAATAGCCTGTCCCACCTCCCTGCCTTTCCCCCCCGGCCCCTTTTCTTGCAGATGGAGAATGGGCACTTGGGTGAGATTTTGGCATCGCTGCCGCTGTACTCCAGGCAGGGCCACTACCTTCAGGAGAGAATAGGGGACTATGGAATAATAAGATGCATTTCATGGAATCATAGAATGATACATCACAGAAGGAGGCCATTCGGCCCATCATGCCTGTGCCGGCTCTTTGAAAGATCTATCCAATTATTCCCTTTCCCCATAGCCCTGCAAATCATTACCCTTAAAGTATTTATCCAATTCCCTTTTGAAAGTTACTACTGAATCTGCTTCCACCTCCTTTTCAGGCAGTGCATTCCAGATCATAACAACTCGCTGCGTAAAAAATTTTCCCTCCTCCCTTCTGGTTCTTTTGCCAATTACCTTAAATCTGGGTCCTTTGGTTACCGACCCTCCTGCCAGTGGAAACCGTTTTTCCTTATTTATTCTATCAAAATCCTTAATGACTTTGAATGCCTCCTATTAAATCTCTCTTTGTTCTACTCAGAGCAGAGAAGATTAATTGCAACTCCTCTAGTTTCTCCACATGACTGATTTAAAAAAAAATACTTCCTTATGGGAATAGCCCCTCTTTAAAGATTCTGGTCGTATTATTGCTACGAAAGAAAAACCTAATCAATGTTTGATTTTATTCACCTTTCCAATTAGTTTTGTGTATCAAGTTTTTTGCCTAATATTTTCCACCAAAGCTACTTTGGATTCCTCATCTGAAAATTGACCACGTACAGAGTCTGATTCCTCTGGCACACTGACTCTTTAAGAGGCTTGACCGCAAGTACACAAACATATCGAGGCGCCCAATTTTCCAAGCCTGGTTTCCCCAAGTACGCTGCTGATTGGTTCGATATCTGACCCGGTTTGACGTGTGCCATTCTTAGAAAAATAAATTATAAATGGCCCTCTCTATTGCTGGAGCGCGGGTGGAATTTGTCGCTCGTCCTGAAAAGCCAGTCCCCAGCGTTTGCCCGAAGGCTTTGGTTTACGGTGAGATTCTCTGCAAACTGGGCAAGGAGATGAATCGAAAAGCAAAATACTGCGGATGCTGGAAATCTGAAATGAAAACCGAAAATGCTGGAAACGCTCGGCAAGCCAGGCAGCATCTGTGGAGAAAGAAAGAAAGAGAGTTAACATTACAGGTCGATTGACCTTTTGTCAGAATTGACAAGGAGATGGATGTTTTCTCCGTGTAGGCATGGCATTTGCTTCAGGTGAAGTAAAGGCTGACTTTGAGGTGGTTGAGTGCGCAGTTCATAAGATTTGTTGAGCTACCAGGGCATTTTTAAAAAATAAGTCCATTTTATCTCTCTACTTCTGTGTCCCACAGTGTCAGTTATTAAAGGTTATCAATGTATTTGCATCAGCAGAAAATGCCTTTGATGAGATTGGAATGTTAAATCTTGGCAATTGTCTTCTATAGCCATCTTCCTCTCCCACTGATACTATAATGGAGGTCTGATTTTATTAATAGTTTGAATAATTGGCAAAAAAGCCAGGGGGGAGATGAGGAGAATTTTTTTTTTTATGCAGCGAGTTGTTATGACCTGAAATGCACTGCCTGATAGGGTGGTGGAAAGAGATTGAATAGTCCCTTTCAAAAGGGAATTGGATATAATACTTGAAGGGAAAAAATTGCAGGGCTATGGGGAAAGAGCAGGAGAGTGAGACTAATTGGATAGCTCTTTTTCAAAGAGCTGGCACAGGCACGATGGGCCAAATGGCCTGCTTCGGTGCTCTATGATTCTATGAACACATTGGTACCCGATCGGCTCAGTGACCATTCTCGCATGCCAGGCCCAAAACATCTGTTGAAAGTAAGGTATTTATGTTTTAAACATTTTCCCCTCCTCCTTGTTATCCCTTACCCACGCCTCAATATGCCTTATGGATGTTCCCTACAGCTACTTCTCTCTTGCTTCATCGTAGTTCCGAATATACAATTCCTTCCTCCCTACACGCTCGCTATGTTGAAATTAAAACTCATCACACTGACTCCTACTCTAAAGCATTCTTTTCCAGCACCTCAAAAATGCGCTGCTACTTGCACATCCTTGATTTTCATCACTCCACCATTGGCGGCCGTGCCTTCAGCTGCCTGGGCCCTAAGCTCTGGAATTCCCTCCCTAAACCTCTCCGCCTCCTTTTTAAAGTCGCTCCTTAAAACCTACCTCTTTGACCAAGCTTTTGGTCGTCTAATATCTCATGTGGCTCTGTGTCAAAGTTTGTTTGAAAACCGCTCCTGCGGAGCGCCTTGGGGCATTTTACTACGTTAAAGGCGCTATATAAATGCAAGTTGATGTAAGAGAGAGCAAAAGGTTTTTTTTTAAAAAAAAAGTGAGCGATAACATTTTAATAAGTAAAAATGCAAATTTGAAAAAGTTTCTCCGCCTTTTGGATGAGATGTTAAACTGAGGCCCCTGCCTGTCGTCTCGGGTGGACGGGGCGGATTAACCCAAGGACCCCTTGGAAAAAGGTCAAACTCTCTGTAACACAGAAAAACTGCGTACAATCGCTGGATCAAAATATTTTTCTAGCATTTAAAAATACTGTCGGAAGGAGGCAGAGTCGGCAGATTCGTTATAATGTAAATTCTGACGTTTGTGTCGCAATTTAGGGGTGTGGATGGGGGGAGGGTGGGGGTGCTGCAGAGGGGCCAGGGATGTTCTTTTTGCTTGGATCTGGGTGGGGATCCCATGGCACTATACGAAGAAGAGCAGGAGCGTTCTCCCTGGTGTCATGGCCGATATTTATCCCTCAACCATCACTAAAACGGATGCTAATCTCGTTGTGGGATCTTGCCGTGCAAAAATTAGCTGCTGTGTTTCCCTGCCGCAGTGACGACCCTTCAAAAGGACTTTGTTAGCTGCGAAGTGCGTTGGGACATCCTGAGGATGTGAAAGGCGGTAGATAAATGCAAGTTCTTTCTTTAAGATGGTCCTGTTGTGGACTACAATGCAGTAATATACCATACAAGGGTTCTGTGAAGGATAAGTTACGTCTTACTTGTACCGTAGACAGTAGTCGGTCCATATCCCCAGTGGTGAAGTGCCTTGGGGGAACTTTTGAGCAGATTCGGGTCCTGATAATTCTGCTTTTAGAGCAGCTGACATCTGTGAGAGAGCAATCCACAGAGGACACTAGATTAACTTTGAGCTGCCTTAATTGGTTTTGTAAATTTGAACTAATAAGTAAAACGTTATTGATTAGCAGACATTATTGGAGATGTGATGCCTTTGCATGTTTTCTATTTTAAAAAATATCCTGCTGAGGTATCTTCTGGCCAGTGAAGTTCGTGTATGAACCCTTGCACTCATAATTTGTTTGCTTTAAGGTTGATGTTAACCCATTTTAAATGGGTTCGTGTCTGCCTGAAAGAGCAGAGAGGAATGCAGCACTAGCCCTTGTAGCTGAACTTCACTGATTGCAGCTGCTGGCTGTTTTACATCGCTGCCTGGCGTGAAACTGAGCTACACTGACCCGAGAGTCACTTGCATCTGATTTCCCCCAGTCTGGGCTGAGCTCGGCAATCTCAGCTGGGGCGTTGGAATTGCCCTCAGCAGCCCTGGTCTGGGAGGAGGAAATCAGCGAGGGTTCCTGCTCCTGATTTACTACCCAGTGACTAGTGTGTGTTTGGGGGGGGAGGGCACGCCAGTATTGCATTCAGCTGTGAAGCCGCCTTGGTTGAATAACCTTGCCCGTGTAGAAGTTGGTGCTCGGGTGAGGCACAGGAGGACTGTTAGGGTAACAGTTCCAGGGCACTAACAAAAGTCAGGAGGGGACAAGAAAAAACTGGTAGCAGATCGCGCTTCAAGGACAAGTGTTTCTTTTAAACTCGGGGAAGTGACTGTGGGACAAAGGCAGCTCTGTATTGTTTTGTTTTATGAATCTGGATGGACTCCAAGTTGATGCAATAGGCTGTTGCCAGTAATTCTTTATTGACGCACAATAAATAATAAAGGGAATGTTAGTTTGTGTTTTTTTTTGCAGTCTTCTCTCCTTCGCTCCTGAAAGCACTGACTGGGTAATGTTTAGTGGATGCTGGTAGCCCTCTAGTGCCCTCCTGATGTGGCCGTTCTCACGTGTGAGCCTAGATCATTGCTATCAACCTGACCTACGCTAAACTCTTGTCTGAAACCAGTGAAGGTACACGGTCAGCAGGGATTGCTGGATCTCCGTCAGTAACGTGAACTCTGGATGAAATGGTCCTCTCCCATTGTTGGGGGTTTGGAGATTTTTGCACCCCTCCCTCCCTCCCAATCACTGCCACTCCAACTGGTATCAACTATAGGATTTTAGAATTGGGAATGAGAGGTGGGCAGGGAGCAAGAGGTTGGCATGTTCCGATGGAGTGGTGCGTTCTCCCTGTGTGAGACTATTCTATTCCTTTTTATGAGATGTTAGTTTCTTGTTTGTTTGTTTAGCTTTCAATTCAATGGGAGTAAGGAACGTGGGAACTTTGAACAAAGGTTGATATCCGGAGATGAGCACAGGGACATCCCAATATGCAAATTAGATGGCATATGCTATTGCTGACTTGCAAAGCACACAGTCAGAACCCTTCTAAAATTCACATCATTTTACAACAATGTAATTTTGTCAGGGAATAATCTGCTTGGAAGCATCTGGGTCGGGGTGGGGGGGAACCTGCGAGGGAGGTGCAGTGACGATGAGGGCAGAAGGATTTTAACCAGGAGGAGTTGCTTCGTTCTCCATGTTTATTTACAGTTCCAAATACAGCTGATAGCAAACTTGCAATTCTCCAGCTATCAGTTGCACGTCACCAATATAAAAGCTGTTATTTATTGCACTGCTTGACCTTCCTAGAAGCGACACGAGCAGACTAGACCAGGAGGTCACTGGTTCGACTCCCAGGCTTGGCCATGAGCCGGTGGTCGGTCCTCGACAGTAATTGGGTTGCAATTGGCCGCGGCCCTTCTGTGTTGGGAAGGGGGCCAAGCACTGGAAATTCTTGATCATCGACTATTGACTGCTGCTGGAAATGGGATGCAGTGACTCAGAGTAGCACTCTCGCCTCTTGAGTTAGAAGGTTGTGGGTTCCAGTCCCACTCCAGAGACTTGAGCACAAAATCCAGGCTGACACTCCGGGTACCAGTACTGAGGGAGTGCTGCACTGTCGGAAGTGCCATCTTTCGGGTGAGATGTTAAACCGAGGCTCGGTTTGCCCCCCTCGGGTGGTTGTAAAAGATCCCATAGCACTATTCGAAGAAGAGCAAGGGAGTTCTCCGTGTCCTGGCCAATATTTATCCCTCAACCACCATCACTAAAACAGATTATCTGGTCATTTATTACATTGCTGTTTGTGGGATCTTACTGTGCACAAATTGGCTGCTGTATTTCCTACATTACAACAGTGACTACACTTCAAAAAGAACATCATTGGCTGTAAAGCATCCTTGGGACGTCCTGAGGTCGTGAAAGGTGCTATATAAATGCAAGTCTTTTAAAATTTTTGCTAAATGAGAACAGGTGATTGTTCTCCGCCTGAGTATAGATGGTAATCAAACACCAACACAAACTGGCTGGGCTGAACGGTCTGGTTCCTTGTTGTAATTTCTATGTAATATTTGCTGTAGTACTGAATCTAGTCATTTGCATATTACTTTGAGCGATGTCGTTAAGTTGCTCTCAATACGTCTGGGTGCTGGGTGGATTGGGCTCAGCTTTATTTGAAGGGGCAATTGAATCTAAGAAAGCAACTTGGGGGTTGGAGAAAGAGTTGGGCCAAATATGTAAGTGGGTAGATCAATACCGGAGGGCATTTAGCACAGACTAGGGGTTGCCAACTCTGGACGTATTCCTGGAGGTTTTATCACCCGCGCGCTCGCCTGCAACCACCCCGCCCCCACACCCCAGCCATTGGTCACACGACACGTCAATCCTCACAATACCCTGGCCCCACACCCCCCGCCATTGGGCGCACGACACGTCCATCTTTGTGATGTCCCGCCTTCCCACACCAAGTGCAAATTGAACTTTGTTACTCAATTGGATGATTCTTGACTTGTTAAATAGCCAATTTTCCCATCTTACTATTTTTACAACTAATAAATGAAAGTGCTCAAAGAAATTGAAAACAACACTTTTTTTTAATGCCCCTACCATTTCTCTCCTGGGTGTTGCTTGCAACAGTGTACTGGAGATTAATCTTTAATTCCTGGAGACTCCAGGCCAATCCTGGAGGGTTGGCAACCCCTAGTACTGACTGGTGTAGGATAGTAAGTCACACCGTGAACAGTGTCAAAATCGCTAAAGATATTGAGCGACCGATGCTTCGAGATTTCTCAATGTGTCCAATCGCTGCCCAGCAATCAACAGAGCAAATAGAATTCAGAACTCTGTAACTGAAACAGCAGAGTACAAGCCACAGGAAGTTCTTACTCAAACTGTGCAGGGCTCTGGTCAGACTGCACCTTGGAGTACACTGTCCAGTTCTGGTCACTGTCCAGTTCTGGTCACTGTCTCCTTGTGTTACATTCAGGAACTAGAGATTGTGCTGAGAAAGGCCACAAGGAGAGACTGGGGAATCTTGAGAGCGGGTGTCTAGAGGATTATGGGTTAAGTTCAGTCACTTCTCATAGAAATTTTTTTTCATAGAAATTTACGGCACAGAAGGAGGCCATTTGGCCCATCGTGTCTGTGCCACTTCTGTTGTATTTGCGCTTGGTTTTGAGGTCTGCTGTGCGTCCAGCCTGTTGGAGTGGTGTTTCTCTGTGTTGCTGGGTTTGCTGTAAGTGGCCTGATGGTGCTCTTTTTTTTTTTGCCTTGCAGTCACTGGAGGCGGATCAGACTATCTTGCTGAAGATGAAGAAGTTGGTTAAAGCCATCCACTCCTCTGGACTCTGTAAGTCACAAATTAAAACTTTTGGTGATGGGATCACAATCCAAACGTGTTGATTTTTTTGAGACGGTCGGATGGACTAAAGCTGCACTTTGCAAGGGGGCAATCCTCTCCTCTCGGGTACAGTGGGTGGGAAGAGAGAAATGGAGGGTAATTACCTCAAAAGAGTTTCTTGTGTGAAAACATTTCCAAAGGGGAGAGTGAATGAATCTTTAGTATTACATTTAGCCTCAGTGATTTGCCATTTATTGAGCCAAGTCAGCAATGGACTGTTCTAATGTTGTGAAGCCACTTGAGGGATAACCTCCTGGTGAATTTTAACCTAGATAAATGTCCTTCCCTGCCCATCAACTCCTGTGTCTCCTGTTTGCATACATCTTCTGATGTTCTCTTTAGGCCTCAGCAGGTCATTGGATGAAGGTTCTTTCTCTTCGTCATCTATAATCTCCTTTTTCCTTTCTGCCTCTTTTTCCCCTCTCTCTTGATCCAATCTTTCTTTCCCTCTCTCTCTCTTATTTCTCATTCTGATTTGACTCTGATTCACCAGATTTCCTCCTCCGTCGTTCCTGTTTCTTTCTCGATCCTTAAATCTCATTGGTTAAGAAGAGAGACCGTTGGTCCCATCGTTCACTAAGGTCCCAGATGCCCTGTTACCAGCTCGCACTGCCAGCCAGTTATGGCGCAAAATTTTTTTTTGAGTTTAATGGTGCAGGAAAAAGTCTGACTAACCAAGCACGCTGTGAGATGCCCCACTCCAGCAAGACTTGGGCCAATAAAACAAACTTCAAATGACCTGGGGGCTAATTCTCTCTTTTCCCCCCCCCCCCATAGAATTTGTGGCGATCTAGAGTTTAACCCCCTTTCCTTTAGCCTCATGGCATTCTCTTCCAAGAATGAAACTGTTGCTTGGCGGGAGGCCCATCGTTTGTGTTGTACTGGGGGAAAAATGTGTTGCTTTCCTTTCTCGTAAGGCCCATAGCCAGTCAAAAATGTGACTAATCCCACCGCACAGCTGAAACTGAACGATGGGATGTCAATCATCTGAGCCTTGGTGGTGGGAATTATATTTACATTGGCTTAAGGGTGAATGGATTATCATCCAATTGTTGAAGTGATTTCCGCTCCCTGACGACCTCCTGAAACTTCTCTTGCTCTCTTTCCCTATTATACCGTGGACAGCTAATGATTTTTTTTTAGATGAACCCAGTGGGGCTGCCCTAATTTCACTTTCTTAAAATCCCCACTTTTGCCTCGGACCCAAATGTTATCTCCTGAAGCTGTTGACTCAGTGATTTCACTGAGCGTGTTTAGGAGCAATTTCTTGATGCAATGTTGTTCAATCATTGTAAACTTCTATGGTTCTATGACTTCTGTTAGGATAAAAGAAAGAAATAGCATTCATAGAACACCTTGCACGACCTCCGAACGTCCCAAAGCATTTTACAACCAATGAAGTACTTTTCTGAAGTGTAGTCACTGTTGTAATGTAGGAAATGCGGCAGGCAATTTGCGCACAGCAAGATCCCACAAACAGCAATGTGATAATGACCAGATAATCTGTTTGTGATGTTGGTTGTGGGATAAATATTGGCCAGGACACTGGGGAGAGCTCCCCTAGTCGTCTTTGAATCGTGCCATGGGATCGTTTACGTCCACTTGAGAGGACAGACGGGGCCTCTGTTTAACGTCTCGTCTGATAGACCTCACCTCTGACAGTGCAGTACTCCCGCAGTACTGCACTGGGAGTGTCAGCCTGGATTTTGTGCTCCAGTCTCTGGAGTGGGACTTGAACCCACGACCTTCTGACTCGAGGGGAGAGTGCGCCCCACTGAGCCACGGCTCAGTTCGGGGGTATTGTCACAGTTGATATGTAACGTTTATTTTGAATTGACTTTTTAATGGGGGATATCATTTACATATTCAAGTGTTTTCAGATAATAAAATAGAAGAATCCTACCATGGTTACAGCACAGAAGGAGGCCATTCAGCCCATCGAACCTGTGTCGACTCTTTGTAAGAGCAATCAGTTAGTCCCGTTACCTCGCTATAGAAATTCTATAAAATATAGATGAAATTCTTTGCTAGCTTCCTTGATGGTCCAGTTGGTCAATACACTGTGGTACTGAGACCCCTCTCACCTTGCCCACTCCCATTCCCCTCCCGGCCCAAGCATTTAATCCCTGACCTGTGCTGAGTTAACTGATCTGAGCTGGGCTAGATGTAGTGATGCCAGAGTTGGCCTCTGTGCTCCTGGACCAACGAGGAGATGAGTTGACCTGGGTTCCCCCTCTCCACCGTAGCTGCTGGAGAGTGCACGCTTGGGAGACCTTCCAACACTGGCTGTTGATTCGCTGTTTGAACATGGGGATTATCACAGGTGTGCCTGGCTATCCAGTGAATCTCTCTCTTTCTCACTCTCTCTCTCCTTTTTTGTTTTTTCTTGTGTTGGTGTCCAGCGCATGTGGAGAATGAAGAGCAGTACATTGAAGTTCTGGAGAGCTTTGGGAACCACCATCTATCTCAAAACAAGAACGAGCTGTCCACGGGCTTCCTGAACCTGGGCGTGTTCACGCGTGAAGTAACGGCACTCTTCAAGAATCTGGTAAGCTGGCTGAGCTCTCCATAACCACGGAGTTTATCGAGTGCGGTTGTAAGCGTAAGATTTTTGAACATTGAAGTCAGGTGTCAGGTTTATTGAGCACACAGCACGTGCAATAGTACTTAAACATACACTTAAAAGGTCGTACTTACAACCACCCCTGATGATGGTTGGTTGGCGATTCAAACGTGTTCTGAGCTCTGTACCTCAGGCCTTTACGAATCCAAATATTCATTACAGCCAGTTTTTATACATTTCTCACTCCCCTCTACATATTTCTGCATTACATGATTATATAAAAGTTAAAATACAACTCCGTTTAAGGAGAATTTAGTTGACGTATCCCTGATCAATAACTTTAAATTTTCCTTAATGAGCTCATTTACCATTGGGCTAATTCAATCTGTATAACTCCCATATTTTGTTATCTTATTCTACCAAGTGAAACCTTTAATTATAAGTCTGTCTTTGTTTCTTTATCATTGATACCATTTAAAAAGGATGATGTATGTCCAGGGGTTTTCCTTTGCAGAATTAACTGTTTTCCCACACTTTTTATTTGTTCATGTGATGTGGGCGTCGCTGGCGAGGCCGGCATTTATTGCCCATCCCTAATTGCCCTTGAGAAGGTGGTGGTGAGCCGCCGCCTTGAACCATTGCAGTCCGTGTGGTGAAAGTTCTCCCACAGTGCTGTTAGGAAGGGAGTTCCAGGATTTTGACCCAGCGACGATGAAGGAACGGTGATATATTTCCAAGTCGGGATGGTGTGTGACTTGGAGGGGAACGTGCAGGTGGTGGTGTTCCCATGTGCCTGCTGCCCTTGTCCTTCTAGGTGATAGAGGTCGCGGGTTTGGGAGGTGCTGTCGAAGAAGCCTTGGCGAGTTGCTGCAGTGCATCCTGTGGATGGTGCACACTGCAGCCACTGTGCGCCGGTGGTGAAGGGAGTGAATGTTTAGGGTGGTGGATGGGGTGCCAATCAAGCGGGCTGCTTTGTCCTGGATGGTGTCGAGCTTCTTGAGTGTTGTTGGAGCTGCACTCATCCAGGCAAGTGGAGAGTATTCCATCACACTCCTGACTTGTGCCTTGTAGATGGTGGAAAGGCTTTGGGGAGTCAGGAGGTGAGTCACTTGCCGCAGAATACCCAGCCTCTGACCTGCTCTTGTAGCCACTGTATTTATATGGCTGGTCCAGTTAAGTTTCTTGTCAATGGTGACCCCCAGGATGTTGATGGTAGGGGGTTTGGTGATGGCAATGCCGTTGAATGTCAAGGGGAGGTGGTTAGACTCTCTTGATGGAGATGGTCATTGCCTGGCACTTGTCTGGCGCGAATGTTACTTGCCACTTATCAGCCCAAGCCTGGATGTTGTCCAGGTCTTGCTGTATGCAGGCTCGGACTGCTTCATTATTTGAGGAGTTGCGAATGGAACTGAACACTGTGCAATCATCAGCGAACATCCCCATTTCTGACCTTATGATGGAGGGAAGGTCATTGATGAAGTAGCTGAAGATGGTTGGGCCTAGGACACTGCCCTGAGGAACTCCTGCAGCAATGTCGTGGGGCTGAGATGATTGGCCTCCAACAACCACTACCATCTTCCTTTGTGCTAGGTATGACTCCAGCCACTGGAGGGTTTTCCCCCTGATTCCCATTGACTTCAATTTTACGAGGGCTCCTTGGTGCCACACTTGGTCAAATGCTGCCTTGATGTCAAGGGCAGTCACTCTCACCTCACCTCTGGAATTCAGCTCTTTTGTCCATGTTTGGACCAAGGCTGTAATGAGGTCTGGAGCCGAGTGGTCCTGGCGGAACCCAAACTGAGCATCGGTGAGCAGGTTATTGGTGAGTAAGTGCCGCTTGATAGCACTGTCGACGACACCTTCCATCACTTTGTTGATGATTGAGATTAAACTGATGGGGCGGTAATTGGCCGGATTGGATTTGTCCTGCTTTTTGTGGACAGGACATACCTAGGCAATTTTCCACATTGTCAGGTAAATGCCAGTGTTGTAGCTGTACTGAAACAGTTTGGCTAGAGACGCGGCTAGTTCTGGAGCACAAGTCTTCAACACTACAGCTGGGACGTTGTCGGGGCCCATAGCCTTTGCTGTATCCAGTGCACTCAGCCGTTTCTTGATATCACGTGGAGTGAATTGAATTGGCTGAAGAGTGGCTTCCGTGATGGTGGGGATATCGGGAGGAGGCAGAGATGCATTATCCACTCGGCACTTCTGGCTGAAGATGGTTGCAAATGCTTCAGCCTTGTCTTTTGCACTCTCACGCTGGACTCCGCCATCATTGAGGATGGGGATGTTTACAGAGCCGCCTCCTCCTCCTGTTAGTTGTTTAATTGTCTACCGCTATTCACGACTGGATGTGGCAGGACTGCAGAGCTTTGATCTGATCCGTTGGTTGTGGAATCGCTTAGCTCTGTCCATAGCATGTTGCTTCTGCTGTTTAGCATGCATGTAGTCCTGAGTTGTAGCTTCACCACGTTGGCACCTCATTTTTAGGTACGCCTGGTGCTGCTCCTGGCATGCTCTTCTACACTCCACATTGAACCAGGGTTGATCCCTGGCTTGTTGGTAATGGTAGAGTGAGGAATATTGCGGGCCATGAGGTTAGATTTAAAAAATTTTTTTTTAAATTCGTTCACGGGATGTGGGCGTCGCTGGCAAGGCCGGCATTTATTGCCCATCCCTAATTGCCCTTGAGAAGGTGGTGGTGAGCCGCCTTCTTGAACCGCTGCAGTCCGTGTGGTGACGGTTCTCCCACAGTGCTGTTAGGAAGGGAGTTCCAGGATTTTGACCCAGCGACAATGAAGGAACGGCGATATATTTCCAAGTCTGGATGGTGTGTGACTTGGAGGGGAACGTGCAGATGGTGTTGTTCCCATGCGCCTGCTGCCCTTGTCCTTCTAGGTGGTAGAGGTCGCGGGTTTGGGAGGTGCTGTCGAAGAAGCCTTGGCGAGTTGCTGCAGTGCATCCTGTGGATGGTGCACACTGCAGCCACAGTGCGCCGGTGGTGAAGGGAGTGAATGTTTATGGTGGTGGATGGGGTGCCAATCAAGCGGGCTGCTTTGTCCTGGATGGTGTTGAGCTTCTTGTGTGTTGTTGGAGCTGCACTCATCCAGGCAAGTGGAGAGTATTCCATCACACTCCTGACTTGTGCCTTGTAGATGGTGGAAAGGCTTTGGGGAGTCAGGAGGTGAGCCACTCGCCGTAGAATACCCAGCCTCTGACCTGCTCTTGTAGCCACAGTATTTATATGGCTGGTCCAGTTAAGTTTCTGGTCAATGGTGACCCCCAGGATGTTGATGGTGGGGGATTCGGCGATGGTAATGCCGTTGAATGTCAAGGGGAGGTGGTTAGACTCTCTCTTGTTGGAGATGGTCATTGCCTGGCACTTATCTGGCGCGAATGTTACTTGCCACTTATCAGCCCAAGCCTGGATGTTGTCCAAGTCTTGCTGCATGCGGGCTCGGACTGCTTCATTATCTGAGGGGTTGCGAATGGAACTGAACACTGTGCAGTCATCAGCGAACATCCCCATTTCTGACCTTATGATGGAGGGAAGGTCATTGATGAAGCAGCTGAAGATGGTTGGGCCTCGGACACTGCCCTGATTGTGCTGGAATACAATTCTGCTACTGCTGATGGCCCACAGCACCTCATGGATGCCCAGTTTTGAGCTGCTGGATCTGTTCTGAATCTATCCCATTTAGCACGGTGGTAGTGCCACACAACACGTTGGATGGTATCCTCAGTGCGAAGACGGGACTTCATCTCCACGAGGACTGTGCGGTGGTCACTCCTACCAATACTGTCGTGGACAGATGCATTTGCGACAGGTAGATTAGTGAGGACGAGGTGAAGTAAGTTTTTCCCCTCGTGTTGGTTCGCTCACCACCTGCTGCAGGCTCAGTCTGGCAGCTATGTCCTTCAGGATTCGGCCAGCTCGGTCAGTAGTGGTGCTACCGAGCCACTCTTGGTGATGGACATTGAAGTCCCCCACCCAGAGTACATTCTGTGCCCTTGCTAACCTCAGTGCTTCCTCCAATGATTAATGTTCCCTGAAACTTTATGAACCAGTGTGCAATGGCATGTTTTTAATTAAATATCTTATTACTTCATCCTGAAACTGACCATTGCTACAGGGTCAGTGCAGGCCCAATAGCCCAGTGGTCACCACTCCAAGCTGACTCGGACCTCCCTGCTTAACAGGCCAAGGTTGAAGGTTAGCATTACTACAACATAAAGAGAAATCAATCGTAGTCTAACATTGGTAGACTTCAGGACAGTCTGATTAACCCTTTCCATACTCTGTGGCCTGCCCTGTTAAATTAATGACCGATGAATAGAGATGTCTATGAGGTGTTCTTGGATTAGATGAGACAGCAAACCATACAGAAAGGTAAATTTGGGAAATTACTTTAAATTCTGAGTGTTTGAAAAGTGGACACTGGATCAAAGTAATACCAGGCAAATCTGGGGCTGAATCTCTTCATCATAAAGAATGATGAAGAGGTGGCATGAGCTCCCGAATAGAGCAGTTGAGGCAAAAACCTCTCGCTTCATTTTATTTTTGATCCTAATTTTACATAGAATTTACAGCACAGAAACAGGCCATTCAGCCCAACTGATCTATGCCAGTCTTTTTGCTCCACACAAGCCTCCTTCCATCTTTTACGTCATCTCACCATATCCTTCTATTCCCTTCTCCCTCGTGCTTATCTAGCTTCCCTTTTTAAGTACACCTATGCTGTTCGCCTCAACTAGTCCGTGTGGTAGCAAGTTCCACATTCTCACACGTGCCCTCTCGTTACTGACTCAGTGGAACTGGTTTCTCCCTTTATCAAAACCCCTGATTAATCTTGTGCATTTCTATCTCATTCATTCTTGGCCTTTCCTGTTGCAGTGAATAGTCTCTCCTCGTATTTTTGGAGTCATCTTGCTGGATCGCGCCCAGCTCCAGTTACCAATTGCGCGAAGATAGCATTAGTTAAACTGTTTAAAGTTTACAGGTTTCAAAAACACATTTTAATCCATAATGTAGCCAGCTGGAGAACTGTGTAAACATCACAATTCACATGGCCTGAGACTTCAGGAAGATATTTATTTTTAAAGCACAATAACGTCCTTCAGGTTTGGGGGAAAAAAATGAATCTTGTTTTCCACATTAAAAAGAAAGTCCTTTCAGACTGTATTTCTTAGAACATGGGTCATGGTTGCTACAGCAACAGGCTTATATTTCCCTTTCATTAGGAATGGCCAAACTATGACTGATCTCTCTCAAATATCAGAGTGCAGCATCCTCACGGCATTTTTTTAAACCACATGATTGATCTTGTTGGGGTTCTTAATAATCCAGTAAAGAAAGACTTATATTTATATCGTGCCTTTCATGACCTCAGGATGTCCCAAAGTGCTTTGCAGCCAATGAAATATTTTTGAAGTGTAATCACTGTCGTAATGTAGGAAACACAGCAGCCAATTTGTGCACAGCAAGATCCCACAAACAGCAATGTGATAATGACCAGATAATCTGTTTTTAGTGATGTTGGTTGTGGGATAAATATTGGTCAGGACACTGGGGAGAACTCCCCTGCTCTTCTTCGAAATAGTGGCCGTGGGATCTTCTACGTGTATTTGGGGAGGGCAAACAAGGTAAGGGAATACACAATAAATAGGAGGATGCTGAGAGGTGTAGAAGAAGTGAGGGACCTTGGAGTGCATGTTCACAGATCCCTGAAGGTAGCAGGACAGGCAGATAAGGTGGTTAAGAAGGTATTTGGGATACTTTCCTTTATTAGCCGAGGCATAGAATATAAGAGCAGGGAGGTTATGCTAGAACTGTTTAAAAACATTGGTTAGGCCACAGCTTGAGTACTGCGTACAGTTCTGGTCACCACATTACAGGAAAGATGTGATTGCACTAGAGAGGGTACAGAGGAGGTTTACAAGGATGTTGCCAGGACTGGAGAATCTAAGCTATGAGGAAAGATTGGATAGGCTGAGGTTGTTTTCCTTGGAACAGAGGAGGCTGAGGGGTGATTTAATTGAGGTGTACAAAATTATGAGGGGGCCTAGATAGAGTGGATAGGGAGGACCTATTTCCCTTAGCAGAGGGGTCAGTGACCAGGGGGCATAGATTTAAACTGATTGGTAGAAGGATTAGAGGGGAGTTGAGGAAAAATTTTCACCCAGAGGGTGGGTGGGGGTCTGGAACTCACTGCCTGAAAGGGTGGTAGAGGCAGAAACCCTCATTACATTTAAAAAGTATCTGGATATGCACCTGAAGTGCTGTAACCTACAAGTGCTGGAAAGTGGGATTAGGTTGGGTGGCTCATTTTTGGCTGGTGTGGACACGATGGGCCGAATGCCTCCTTCTGTGCCATAAATTTTCTATGATTCTATACGTTCACCTGGAGGGCAGACAGGGCCTCTGTTTTAACGTCCCATCCAAAAGACGGCATCTCCGATGGTGCAGCACTCCCTCAGTACTGGCACTGGGAGTGTCACTCTAGATTTTGTGCTCCTGTCTTTGGAGTGGGACTTGAACCCACGACCTTTTGACCCAGAGGCGAGAGTGCCACCCACTGAGCCACGGTTGACATTTAAAGGTGGGCTTGCCTTTCATTTACTCCAGTGCGGTACTGAGGGAGTGCTGCACTGTCTGAGGGGCCGCCTTTCGGATGAGATGTTAAACCGAGGCCCCTCTGCCCCCTCAGGTGGACATAAGAAATCCTACGGCACTATTTCGAAGAAGAGCAGGTGAGTTCTCCCCGATGTCCTGGCCAATATTTATCCCTCGATCAACATCACTAAAAGCAGATGATCTGGTCATTATCACATTGCTGTTTGTGGGATCTTGCTGTGCGCAAATTGGCTGCTGCGTTTCTACATTACAACAGTGACTACACTACAGCGTTAGGGTTTGGGGCATCCTGAGGTGGTGGTTTTGTCCAGAGTCAGGCAATTTTGCAAAATGCTTTATTGCTGTGAAACCTTGTCTTTAAAAACTGTATTGTCCTTTTTCCATGAAGGATTCTAATGGTAGTTGATTATCTGCTTACAGACTCAAAACATGAACAACATCCTTTCCTTTCCGCTGGACAGTCTGCTCAAGGGGGATTTGAAAGAAGGAAAAGGGGTGAAGTTACTTGTCTTTTTATCTTGTCTTTTGAAGGATTGTAACCTTACTACTGGTGTTCAGCCAAGTTGTGTAACTGATCTTGGCTGTGGTGTAGGAGAACAGTGACCGTGCAGTTAGGAGACTTGATTTTGGATCTTTGATTTCATACTACGTGAGATGCCATTAAGTTTTGTCCTGTGAGTCAGGGTGCCCAAATTATGGGCTGCAGGCCCCCATCTAATACAGTAGCTTTGGCATTCTGGACCTAGGAGTGCTAACCCTCCTAGATTGGCCTGCAGTCTCCAGGAATTGAAGATTAATCTCCCGGACGTTGCTTCGAGCAACACCCGGGAGAAAAATCATTAAATACATTTTTTTTTTTCATTTTCTTTGAACGTTTTGTTTATTAGTTATAAAAATATTGCAGATGGGAGAGGGGAAGGCTGTTTGTTACCTGATTGACTGACAGTCAAGAATCATCCAGAGTCTGTTCGCTTTCCGGTTGGCCGCGGGAAGGCAAGGCTCCGCGAGGATGGATGTGTTGGGCGACCAATGGCGGGAGGGGCGGACGTCAGGTGATGAAATCTCCCGGAATACGTCCAATCAGAGTTGGGCCATCCCACTATGTATGCTAATATTTTTTTTGGTCTGGTTGAATTTTGTGGGCCTGGAGGTTTGAAAATGGACTATTTGTAGCATTGTTGTCTCACTGGTGGTTAAATCCTAAATCGGGGCATGTAGCGAGGTTCCGCTACAAATTCTTGCCCACCGCGGCCCGGGTGGAATTTAAATATTCCGCCCTCTCCAGCCCTGCAAATTTCAGGACCTCTGAGAGGCTCAGTGGTTAACTAAGTGGCTTACAGAGGCTTAGAGTCTGCTGCCGCAAGTGTGATACTAAGCGGGTGGTAGGTGGAGAGAACTATCCCACTAACCTATTGGCCTTCCTTTATTGAGTGGAGGATACTGTGTAGAATCTACACCAGCAATTAGTTCTGCCCTTCCCTAGCTCAGGGAGTTGAGCCCAATTATATCACAACCTACTGCAGTCCCAGCTAAGCTAACTTGGCCCAGACAGAGGATATTTGTTTCTTGTGTATGTGTGTGTGTGTGTGTCAGCTATTCACTGCATAGATTTATTGAGCCATTGGGAGCTCTTTTATGTTCCCTCTGTATATCCCTTTCACCCTGGCAACGCTTTATTGGAGTGAATCTGTAGCAGACTTTGTTTTGGAGTAGACTTGGCATGAGGTTGGGGGGAGGGGGAAAAGAGGATGGTGTGAGGCAGGGGGATGGTGTGGGGGTGCGGGGAGAAATGCTGCCAGTCTTCGGGTAGCACCTGGACTCCGTCTTCTGGAGTCACTCCGAGTACCGATGTGAAAGTGATATTACTCATACTCTGGGTTTAACTTGAAACATGGCACCCCTTTTTAAATAAAATGAAATGAATAAGGCTTTGTACTTGGGCAGAATTCCGAAATGAAATTGTCGCCTCTCTGAGCCACGGCCTGAGATGGCTCAGTGTGCCTGTAATACAATGTTTGATGTCCATTCTTTATTGGTTAGACAGCTATGTGCACTATCTGTTACATCACTGGAAATGGCAACACAAATGGAAATTATATCTGTTTTAATATTTCAGTGAAAGTCACCACTGGGACATGGAACATTTTCCTCACTTTTCCTACTCCATTTAATGTCAGTATTGAGGCTTTCCATGTCCAATCTATTGTGGCCAGATGTTCCCATTACTGTGACCCAACAATGTGCCTTAACCCCATGCCTCCTATGAGCTTTCCTTCCACCACCAGTGTGACATTTCCATTTTGTGCACTAGTATTCCCGATGACCTGTCTTGAGTAAGATTGCTAATTTGATGAGGTTTGGATTGATCCATGTTGTGAATTCATGGCCACTAAGAAAGGAGCTGAGTCTGCTTAATGTTGTCATGTGTTGGGGTCCTTTACAGCTGACAAGCGAGGGAGATATTTAGTCTCCTATTGAATTAATGCCCCCTTTAGTCAGTCTGGATTGAATTGCAGTCCAAGGAACACCACACTGGCCCATCTCATAAGAATCATACAGCACTGAAGGGGACTATTCGGCCCATTGTGCCCGTGCTGGCTCTTTGATCTCCACCCGACTTATAACTTGATTCCATGTATGTGGTTTCTCGGGTGATGGGCTATGTTATGAAAGTAACATCAAAGATCTCTGTCTGTTCTCTGGAGAAAAGCTGTTAAGATAAAGTACACTGAGAGAAGTGATTGTGCTTGCAAAGAGAGGAGGATGAAAAGATGTGGTCAGCAATGTAATATTGAGCCTGCTACTATGAATGTATTTATTCTGAAATTCTAATGATATTGTGTTGCAGCATTGTCTAACTGTGGTATTTTTGGAGTGTGTTTTCGGGAACTGAGCTTGAACACAGACTCCCCATTGAGTTGTCTGCTTCATCAGTTGCCTAAATTATTCAGCCCTGACCTCTGTGCTTTGTGGCTGTGATTGCAGGGAGAAGGGGGAGGGAGAGAGAAGGGGGACGGAGAGAGGGAGTGCGAGTCGCCTTCACACTTCTACAGGCTACCCATTCCAGTAGTGGCTGACATCATCCAGTGTGGCAGATGTATGTTCACTTTGCAACCCCTCCAGAGGTAAATTAAACTGGTCTTTATTCTATATTTACAGGACCCGAAGAAACTCATTGAAAAAGCCTGGAAGGACTATGAAACCAAAGTGTAAGTACCGGCTTTACAGAAGAAGCTATTGATCAAGGAATGTATGAAGGTCCATCCTTTGGTTAGCATTCTTCAGATGAGACTAAACCGGAGGCTCTGTCTTCTGACTGAAGATCAGTGTAGGGAATTCTCCTGGTGTGTTGACCAACTTTTCTTGACCAAAATTGAAACTGTTTAATTGGTCACTCAGCTCATTGCTGATGATGGACTACCTTGTTTTAAATCGCTGTACTTAGAATCATAGAATCTTGCAGCACAGAAGGAGGCCATTCGGCCCATCATGCCTGCGCCGGCTCTTTGAAAGGGCGATCCAATTACTCCCGCTCCCCCTGCTCTTTCCTCGTAGCCCTGCATTTTTCTCTCCTTCAAGTATTTATCCAATTCCTTTTGGAAACTTACTCTTGAATCTGTTTCCACCGCCCTTTCAGGCAGCGCATTCCAGATCATCATAACTCGCTGTGTTTTTAAAAAAAAAATTCTCCTCATCTCACCTCTGGCTCTTTTGCCAATTACCTTAAATCTGTGTCCTCTGGTTACTGACCCTTCAGCCACTGGAATCAGTTTCTCCTTAACTATCTAAACCCTTCATGATTTTGAACACTGGAATAAGATTGTTATAATCGTGTTTAATAGAGTTTTTTGATGAGGTAAGAGAGGGTAGATGAGGGCAATGCAGTTGATGTGGTGTATATGGACTTTCAAAAGGTGTTTGATAAAGTGTCATCAAGATTGAAGCCCACGGAATAAAAGGGGCAGGTAACAGCAAGGATACAGAAATCGGCTAAGTAACAGGAAGCAGAGAGTAGTGGCGAACGTTTGTTTGTCACACTGGAGGAGGTTCCTGGTGTTGCCCAGGGGTTGGTGCTGGGACCATTGCTTTTCTTGATCTATAGTTTGGACCTGGGTAAACAGGGCACAATTTCCAAATTTGCTCATGACACAAAACTTGGAAGTGTAGTGAACAGTGAGGAGGATAGTGATAGACTTCAAGAGGATATAGACAGGCTGGTGGAACGGGCAGACACGTGGCAGATGAAATTTATTGCAGAAAAATGCGAAGTGATACATTTCGGTAGGAAGAACGAGGAGAGGCAATATATTCTAAAAGGGGTACAGGAACAGAGAGATCGGGGGGTATATGTACACAAATCGTTGAAGGTGGCAGGGCAGGTTGAGGAAGTGGTTTTAAAAAAAGCATACAGGATCCTGGGTTTTATAAACAGAGGCAGAGAGTACAAAAGCAAGGAAGTCATGATGAACCTTTGTTAAACACTGATTCAGCCACACCTGGAGTATTGTGTCCAGTTCTGGGCACTGCACTTTAGGAAAGATGTGAAGGCCTTAGAGAGGGTGCAGTAGAGATTTACTAGAATGAATCCAGGGATGAGGAACTTTAGTTATGTGGATAGATTGGAGAAGCTGGGATTGTTCTCCTTGGAACTGAGATGGTTGAGGAGATTTGATGAAAGTATTCAAATTCATGAAGGGTCTAGACAGAGTAGATAGAGAGAAACTGTTCCCATTGGTGGAAGGGTCAAGAACCAGAGTACATAGATTTAACGTGATTGGCAAAAGAACCAAAGTTGACATGAGGAAAAACTTTTTTACACAGCGACAATGGTGAGGATCTGGAATGTACTGCCTGAGGGGGTGGTGGAGGCAGATTCAATCATGGCCTTCAAAAGGGAACTGGATAAGTACTTGAAAGGAAAAAATTTGCAGGGCTACGGGGATGGGGCGGGGGAGTGGGACTGGCCGGATTGCTCATGCATAGAACTGGCACGGACTTGATGGACTGATTGGCCTCCTTCAGTGCTGTAACCTTTCCATGATTCTCTGCTCTAAGAACAACCCCAGCTTCTCCAGTCTCTCCATGTGATCGAAGTCCCTCATCCCTGGTAGCAATCTAGTAAAATCTCCTCTGCACTGCCCCCCCAGGCCTTCAATTACTTCAAAGTAATTTGTCCTGTGAGCTGCCTTGTGATATGTCTGAGAGATATGATGAGTGCTGTTCTGAGCTGTTCCAAGAACCGGACCGAGTCTGACATGAGACAGGAGGTGGAATTGCTGCTTGTGTTCTGATGTTTGCTTTAATTGATTGGAATCTTCAGGAACCCTAGTGCATCACAAATGGATGGGAATAAAAACCGATTTTTGTTTTTTATTTCAAAAATCTGAATATTTGGAGTTCAGTTAACCAGTTTTTGAAGTTTCTAAAATCTTAACAAGCAGCCCTACCCAGCAAGCACCTGGGACCTGGTATGAGTAAGAGTTTCCTGTGCCTTTTTTAACCTGAATTTCCAAATGCTATAACTTCACCTTCCTGCCTAGGAAGCCGATCTCCCACTCACGCCAGGATGACTCTTTCCCTCCTCTTCTAAGGGTTTCCATTGGGAATAATTTGCATTGTTGGTTCCGGACATTGAGTTTTCTTTTCCATTGTAAAGTTACTTTTGACCTGAGCTTCTGTTACGAAGATTATGGAGTTCATCCTCTCTTGGCATCTTGGGATATTTTCTATGTTAAAGGTTGCCTGCGATTGCAAATTGCGGATTTATTGCATTGAAATGTACAGTTCCTTGAGGAGAGAGAAATCAAACCTGAAAACATCATCGTTAATGCGACCTGTTTTCTGTTCAAACTTCCTGTCCCTCGTATACAGTTTAAGAAATGTTTGGTGCACTGAGAAAGGGGAAGCAGTTGTGAAATTTAGCCTTGAGTCTTGAGGCTGAAAAAATTTGTTGTTTCACTTTTTAAGGAGAGCAAAAAGAAAAAAAATCTTGCTATTTCAGTTCCTTGGTATTTCTTTCAGTCAACAACTAATGTTCCTTGTTTTGTGTTTGTGTGGTGCATGACTGTACAGTACAGCAAAGTTACTAACTTGCACATAATATACAGTGCAACATCCTTCAGCTTAGCGGGAGGTGGGGTGGGGGGGGGGGTGGGAAGAAAGAGAGGACAAGGGGAGAGCGAGGTGCGGGGGGAAGAGGAGAGGGGTGGAAGAGGAGAAAAAGAGGAGAGGGGAGGAAAAGAAGAAAGAGGTGGGGGGGAGGGGGAGAGATGGAGGGGGTGGGGTTTGAGGGCAGGAGGGGTGAGGAGGGTTGGTTGCACATGCCACTGGGTTTGTATTATGACTTGCATCAAAAGGCAACACTGTGAACCAATATCTAACTGGTCACAGGAGATGACTGATGTTCTGAGGCAGATTATGACCTGTGGGTCTCCGCAGGCTGCGCAGAGTTTTTTTTTTGGCGGGGGGGGGGATAATTTTTGACAGGTGGTATCGGCTGTCAAGGGCCTTCACTCAAAGGGTAAGCACCTCGAGGTTGTCAGAAACCCTTCTCGTGTTGCAATGACTGTACTCACTTGGTACAGGCGGAGCCAGTTGCTATTGGCCAACTTTGAATGCCAGTTGGCTGAGCTCGCTCTTGTGCTTTTTTGCTTTTCAGTAACAAGATTGAAAAGGAGAAGAGGGACCGTGCCAAGCAATTTGGATTGAATCGTTCAGAGATCAGTCCAGCAGAAATTGCAGAAGATCTGGAGAAAGAGCGAAGGATGTTCCAACTCCAAATGTGTGAGGTAAACTGGGATGTGTGTTACTGTGCATTTTCTATCCTATAAATAAAGACTTGTACAACCTCAGGATGTCCCAAAGCGCTTTACAGCCCATGAAGTACTTTTGAAGTGTAGTCACTGTTATAATGTAGGAAACACGGCAGCCAATTTGCGCACAGCAAGATCCCACAAACAGCAACGTGATACTGACCAGATCATCTGTTTTTAGTGATGTTGATTGAGGGATGAATGTTGGTCAGGACACCGGGGAGAACTCCCCTGCTCTTCTTCAAAATAGTGGCCGTGGGATCTTTTCCGTCCACCTGAGAGGGCAGACGGGGCCTCGGTTTAACGTCTCATCCGAAAGACGGCACCTCCGACGACGCAGCACTCCCTCAGAACTGCACTGCAGTGTCAGCCTGCATTAAGCGCTCAAATCTCTGGAGTGGGGCTTGAACCCACAAACCTTCTGACTCCGTGGTGGGAGTGCTACCCACTGAGCCACGGCTGTCCTATTTACTGGATAGTCTTATTTACTGACTATATGTATATCAAAAGTTGTGTGTTTAGTACGTATCACACCAGAAAATGTTGCATGTTTGTATGTATCACATTTGCATCTGATTTAGTTCAAATGTCATTTATGAAATGGCAGCAAATCGCAAACCATTTTTAAGAGGAAAAAAATGTTTTCCTTGTCTTCTCTCCCCTCCTTCTGTGATGATCCCATGGCACTATTTGAAGAAAAGCTTGGCGTTCTCATGTTGTCCTGGTCCACATTTGTCCTTTTCAACATCACCAATAACAAATGTACTGGGAATTTATCTCATTGATGCTTGTGGTATCTTTTGAGCGCAAAATGGCTGCTGTATTTGCCTACAGAACAATCCTGCACTGTAAAGTAATTAATTCATTGAATGTGAAGTACTCTCACCTGTTTCTCAGATGTTATCAGACTCTAAGTTAACTGTAAGTTCCGTCTTTCTACCCACCTGCCAACCAACAGTACGGAACAAACCATCTCCAGCTCTCCCCTCCGGTTTTGCAATCTGTGTCACTTGCGACATTTCCCCACTGTTGACGGCTCCACGTCGTTGACCTGGGAATTTGGCAGAATCCCTGCTTCATATTTAATTAGGGAAGTGAGCATTGGGGAATTGCTCAGAATGTGAACTGTTCGCACTTTGTTTGTTTTGCAGTATCTCCTCAAGGCGAATGAAATAAAGATTCGAGAAGGACCGGACCTCCTCCAGAGTCTCATCAAGTACTTCCACGCTCAACAAAAGTGAGTCATTTTCTGCCGACCCCTGCCTGTATAAGGTTGACATCTCTGACCTAGGAATGGGAGGAGGCCATTCAGCCCCATGAGCCACTTCTGTCATTCAGTTAGATCATGGCTGATCCGTATCTTAACTCCATTTACCTGTCTTGGTTCCGTAGCCCTCAATACCCTTGCCTAACAAAAGTCTATCAATCTCTGTTTTGAAATTTTCAATGGGGATGGGATTGAAGATTATTTTAACACTGGTCTGATTTAGGCTGTGTTTTAAACAGGAACACTTTTTAAAAACTTACAAGAAGTTCTGTTTGCATGTTCATTGCTTGCTGTCTCACTCTCTGCTCTCCGTCTCTCTCAATGGCTGGTGCTATATACACACATTTACATATAAATTTCTAGACACGGGTAATTATTTACTCAGCCTGTACACTAGGCAGCTCTGTACCTGGAGACAGTGGCCCAGAAATTGCTCCGAGTAGTAAACCAACAGTGCTCGTCGCTGCATAGGTTTATACCAACCCACTAACGTACTGTCTTTACTGGGCGCAATTCCTCGAATAGGAAGCGGAGAAGAGCCCAGCGTTAGTTTCGAGCGAAGCTCGGACCCTTGGGAGAAGTGAGAGGATCACACTCTCCCCTCGACCGGTCAGATCGCAGCATTTTTGACAAGCTGCGATAGCTGTCTCTGCCGACTCGGAACACGAAATCCAAGAAGTGAAGGTTAATTAAAATCAATGTAAAAACAGTTATAGACAGTGGGGAAAAGAGGGTAAGAAATAACTGAATTAAATAAGAGACAGAAGGGAAAAGTTTTAAAAAAAATTTAATTTTTTTTATGACCAAAAACTATTAACATAAGGAGTAATGAGACAACACATTTTTAAAAGTTAATTTTTAAATGTTTGGTAGTTAATAAACTTATTGCACTATCAAAACTTAGTTTAGACCTGATATTTTTAAGTGTACCTGTTTGGTGTAATTACTTACAGCTTGGGCAGATAAGCAGGTTGGCCCTTTTTTTCAATGATTTCTCTGCTTGCAGCGTGTGACAGCTTCGAATTAAAAGTGTGTCATATCGCCGGTGAACCAATAGGAGCGCGTTCCGGATTTCCGCGTTTCACTGCGCCTGTACGAACACCGGAACTTGCTCCTCCATTTCGTGACGAACGACAGAGAACTCTGTTGAGCTCTCTGTTCTTTTCCAAGCAATTTCCCCGATATCTAAGCTAACCAGTTACTTCTGCCGAGCAATTCAACTTCCTAAAAAAAAAGCAGAATGTGTCTTTCCTTATCGCCACCAAAAAAATACAGATTTTTGGAAGCATTATTGTGTTGATCTTGTATCCCTACAAAACACACCCATTTATCGAATTTGCTTTATATGACCGTGGATATTTTTAAGCAGACTTGTTTTATATTTCCTTTGTCCGACTGGCCTGACTGTTCCCCTTTTTTCTCCCACACCCCCCCCCTTCTCCGACAGGCTTGACACTAGGGTTTCCAACTCTTGTTGGATGTATTCCTGGTGGTTTCATCACATGACCTCCTGCCTCTGACCTCCCCACTCCCCCCCCACACACTCCCACCATTTGTTGCCTGACATGTCCATCCTTCGCGTTGCCCCGCCTTTCCCCGCGAAACGGGAAATGAACAGACTCTTCGTTACCCCGATTTGTATGATTCTTTACTGTCAAATAGCCTTTCTTCCACCATGTCTGATATTTTTATAACTAATAAACACGATTTTTTTTAAATTATCAAATCTCCTCTTAAACTTCTCTGTTCCAAGGAGAACAACCCCAACTTTTCCAGTCTATCCATGTAACTGAAGTCCCCCATCCCTGGAGCTATTCTAGTAAATTTTTTCTGCATCCTCTCTAAGGTCTTCACATCCTTCCTAAAGTGCGGCGCCCAGAATTGGACACAATACTCCAGTTATGGCCGAACCAGTGTTTTATAAAGGTTCAACATAACTTCCTTGCTTTTGTACTCTATGCTTCTTTTATAAAGCCCAGGACCCCATATGCTTTTTTTTGTAACCGCTTTCTCAATCTGTTCTGCCACCTTCACAGATTTATGTACATACACCTCCGGGTCTCTCTGTTCCTGCACCCCATTTAGAATTGTACCATTTAGTTTATATTGCCTCCCCTGATTCTTCCTGCCAAAATGTATCACTTCGCACTTCTCTGCGTTAAATTTCATCTGCCACGTGTCCGCCCATTCCACCAGCCTGTCTATGTCCTTTTGAAGTTTACCACTATCCTCCTCACTGCTGACTACACTTCCAAGTTTTGTGTCATCTGCAAATTTTGAAATGTGGGTTTCTTTCTTTTGAAGTTTTTTCCAGGATGGTCTGAAGGCAGCTGAAAGCTTGACTCCTTTTGTACAAAAATTGGCCGTGATTGTACACTCGGTGAGTATTGTAGAATCATAGAAATGTTGTTACAAGAAGCCAGTTGGTTTGTGTTACTCCATGTGGGCGTTATCGACTCCAATCCCATCTCCCTGCTCTTTCCCTGAACACCTTTTTAATATTTTTTTCTCTGCCAAATGTTTGACATTCCCTCTTTAAATGACAGAAGATTGTCTCAGCTGTAAGGACTTGTGATGATGTGTAATCTAACCCTTTTTTTTTCTTTATCATTCTTCAGATGTGGGCGTCGCTGGCGAGGCCGGCATTTATTGCCCATCCCTAATTGCCCTTTGAGAAGGAGGTGGTGAGCTGCCGCCTTGAACCGCTGCAGTCCGTGTGGTGAAGGTTCTCCCACAGTGCTGTAGCAGTTTAAGAGGCTTTGAAATTTGATACAGCTCAGTGGCTTACTGGGCCACTTCAGAGGGCAGTTAAGTGACAACCATGGGCAGGAACACCCTTTTCACATGCTGACTGAATGTAGTGAAAAGCAAACGTGTGTCCTTGGCTCAGTTGGTTTGTATCCCTCGCCAGGACTAGGCCGACCAGTCAGTGCTACCCCGAGGGTCAACTATATATCAGATGAGATCTTCAACTGAGGCCTCGTCTATTTGTTCATGTGGTCGTAAAGAAAGACTGACTTGCATCTATATAGTGCCTTTCAGGACGTCCCAAAGTGCTTTACAGCCATGAAGTATTTTTGCAGTGTAGTCACTGCTGTAATGTAGGAAACGTGGCAGCCAATTTGCCACAAATTGCAAGGAGATAAATGACCAGATCATCTGTTTTTAGGTGGTGGTTGAGGGATAAATATTGGCCAGGACACCGTGGAGAGCTCCCCTGCTCTTCAAATAGTGCCATGGGAGCTTTTACATTCACCTGAGAGGGCAGATGGGCTGTCGCGTTTGTCTATATTATAACTGGCCTTGTATCATAGTCCCTGCACTCAAAAGTATTTGTGTGGAAGCAGGTTGAGATGTTGCAACAATGTGATGAAGTACTACATCAATAAAATTCTCATCTGTGTGCTCGCACCCCTCCCTATCTCTCTAACTTCCTGCAACCCTGAGATCTCTGCGCTCCTCCAATTCTGGCCTTTTGTGCATCTCCAATTTTCATCGCTCCACCATTGGCGGCCGTGCCTTCAGCTGCCTGGGCCCTAAGCTCTGGAATTCCCTCCCTAAACCTCTCCGTGCCTCTACCCCTCTCTCCTTTAAAGATGCTCCTTAAAATCTGCCTCTTTGACCAAGCTTTTGGTCATCGGTCTTAACGTCTCCTTCTTTGACTTAGTGTCAATTTTTGTCTGTGCTCCTGTGAAGCACCTTGGGATGTTTTACTGCACTATATAAATGCAAGTTGTTGTATAAATGTAGATATTATAATCATTTCACTCGTGAGGTGAAGATTGAGTTTGGCTGTGAGCCCCTTATATAGACAATGGCCAATTACTGACGCTCAATATTTATGCTCACAGTACTTGCAAAATACCGGAGAGCTGTGAACCGTAAACCTTCAGGAGAAGAGTAAAGAAAGTCGAACTTTTTTTTTTACAAAGCATGACCTATCTGTATGTTAACCTATTTGTGTACTGGCGGAGAGCCCTGTCTGATGGGCAGATTACCACTCTTCTTGCTTTTAACAAGTGTTTTCTTCCTGTTGGTCTGCAGCTGAAACAAGCGCAGGATGAGGAGATGAAGCAGCTGACTCAGATCAGGGACTCCCTGAGATCGGTGCTCCAGGTGGAACACAAAGAGGTAGGTAGCGGCAGCACCAGGCATGTTCCTCACACGCAGGACGATGTCTCGAAGTGGGACCAAAACAGTGGACACCACGTGGGAGAGGGGCCAAGGGAACGATACGAAAGGGTTAGAGTGGGGTCCAAAGGCACACAGTAAAGAGAAGGGAATTGGGAGGAGGGTTGAAGGTGAGGGGACTAGGGAGCGAGTTCGAGGGCAGGACTGCAGTGTTTGAACCAATGTCCACTAATGGTGAATTTTTTGGTCACTGTCTTTCTCATTTCTGTGATTTTCTTGACGTGCAAGAAGCAGCTGTAGAAAATTCACGAGCAGTTGGAAATGACATGAGGTGGTACAAAAGGGATAGGCCCCGCGGGGCACAGCCCAGGGACAATCCTCTATGTGCTGAGTCTTGATCTTTTGACCAACTTGCAATGTAGAAAAACGCCCCAAGGTACTCACGTTGAATTATATAGAATGTACAGCACAGAAACAGGCCAATTAGCCCAACAGGTCCACACCGGTGTTTATGCTCCACACGAGCCTCCTCCCTCCCTACTTCATCGAACCCCATCAGCATATCCTTCTATTCCTTTCTCCCTCATGCATTTAAGGGGAAGCTAGATAAACACATCAATACTATTCGCCTCAACTACTCCTTCCACATTCTCACCACTCTCTGGGTAAAGAAGTTTCTCCTGAATTCCCTATTGGATTTATTAGTGATTATCTTATATTTATGGCTCCTGGTTCTGATCTCCCCCACAAGTGGAAACATCTTCTCTGCCACTACCCTATCAAACCTTTTCACAAGCAGGTCACCGCTCAGTCTTCTCTTTTTCCTGATAGGTATAACCTCTCAGTTCTGGTATCGTCCTAGTAAATCTTTTATTGCACTTTCTCCAGTGCCTCAATAGCCTCTTTATAATATGGCGACCAGAACTGTGCACAGTGCTCCAGGTGTGGTCTAACCAAGGCATAGTCAAAAAAAAATGGATACTGAGAGAATTATATCACTGAGGGGAACGTATGTAGATGAGGAAGAGGGGGCTGGCGTTCCAGAGGTAATGCAGGTAAAAACACTGGAATCATTTAAGAAATGTTTGGATGCTACGAGGTGGGTGGGGTGGCTACACTTCCTCCCAGATGGAAGGGGTAGGTTGAGCCGAATGGCCTGTGTCATTCATATTTATCTTGTGATTAAACACACGAGGGATTGAGGCACGTCGAGATCTGTCTGTCCGTGCAGCTCGCCCATTTTTGTGCCCTCTCCCACTTTATTACAATTCTGTAAAGTTAGAAATCTTTTTGTTTTATGGATATGTTTGATATTTATCTGCTTCCCATTCACTGCTCGTTGGGAACGTTACATGAGCTGTGTTTACAGAATGAATAGATTTTCACAGTGTGTCGTGTGATCTGAATTCCCAGTTCAGTGAAGGGGTTTGTGGATTAATTTGCAGATTAGGGGTTTTGCATCTAATTAATATTTCAATGACCCTTTCTGGCTTACTGCTTCCCATCCCAACCCCTGTGACTCTGAAAACTGGCTTCCTATCCCCATCTTTGGCCAAGGTTTCTGCTGCTGATCGTTAACTAATAACTCTGGATCAGCCTTGGCTGTGATCCAATGTGCTGTGGTCCCGGCTGACACCTGGATAATGACCGTTCACACTTGCATGAGGAATAGGGTTGCCAACTCCGATTGGACATATTCCTGGAGGTTTGATCGCATGTCCTCCTGCTTCCAAACGCTGCGCCCCGGACCCACCCCACCCCCCCAACCACACTCCTGCCATTGGTCACCCAACATGTCCATCCCCGCGGTACCCAGCTTCTCGTGCTAATTGGAAAGCGAACAGACTTTTTGATATCTGATTGGATGATTCTTGACTGTCAGTCAAACAGCCTTTTTTCCTATCTCCATTATTTTTTTGCAACTAATAAGTGAAAGTGTTCAAAGGGAAATGGGGGGGAAAAAAAACTTTTTTTTAACTCCCTTATGATTTTTCTCCCTGAGTTGCTCCCAGCAGTGTCCTGAGATTAATCTTCAATCCCTGGAGACTCCCGGGCAATCCCTGGAGGGTTGGCAACCCCTAATGAGGAACTGGAGGGCACCCTGAGTCTGTGGAACATTTTATTTTTATTTATATTTTAAATTTATTGTTGGGATGTGGGTGTCCGGCAAGGCCGGTATTTATTGCCCCCCCACCCCCACCCAGTTGGGCTGCAGTTTGATACAATGGAGTGACTTGCTAGGTCACTTCAGAGAGCAGTTAAGAGTCAGCCATGTTGGTGTGGGACTGGAGTCACATATAGGCCCAGACCGGGTAAGGACGGCAGGTCTTATCCCCAAACATAACCACTACACTGCCATACCCTCCAGTGAGGGAGTCGATACCTTTAGGAGGGTGGTTGGAATTTCCTTGTGGCGGCACTTTTTAAAAAAAAAAAATTGGTTCTTCATGCGTTAACTTGTTGCAAAAAAAATTGGAATTCTGACTAATTATTTTACAATTAATTCATTAAAAAAAAAACTTGGGTGTTTCTTCTGCTCGGTGAGCTGGGGCCGTCTGCTCGGTGAGCTGGGGCCGTCTGCTCGGTGAGCTGGGGCCGTCTGCTCGGTGAGCTGGGGCCGTCTGCTCGGTTCTTTTATTTTCCATGTTTGATTTTTAACATTTATTTCTGCGTTTTTAGGAATGTTTGAATCGGAAAAATTCCGGCTACAGCATACACCCGCTCCCAGGAAACCGGCTTTATGGCACGGAAAAATCCGGCTTTCTGTACAAAAAGAGTGATGGGTAAGAACATAGGAACGGGAGTAGGCCATTCAGCCCCTCAAGCCCGTTCTGCCAATCAGTGAAACCACGGCTGATCTGTATCCTAACTCCATTTACCCACCTTGGCTCCATATCCCTTAATACCCTTGACTAGCAAAAATCTATCGATCTCCGATTTAAAATGATTAATTGAGCTAGCATCTACTGCTTTTTGTGGGAGAGTTCCACACTTTGTGTGAAGAAGTGTTTCATAACTTCTCTCCTGTATGGCATAAGAAATGGGAAGCGTCTCGGAGATCCCAGTGTTGTGTGTGCAGTCAGACCGGATCAGGCAGTGCTGTCCAGCCTCGATGACGTTTTAAAAGAACAACACGAGGTCCTCAGCCTAAAAGGCCTTTTCCCCCTTTCGATTGATCAACCTATGAAACTGGGATTGTTCTCTTTAGAGCAGAGATGGTTAAAGGGAGATTTTAATAGAGGGGTTCAAAATTTATGATAGGTTTTGATTGAGTGCATAAGGAGAAACTGTTTCCACTGGCGGGAGGGTCGGTAACCGAAGGATACAGATTTAAAATAACTGTCAAAAGAGTCGGGGGGAGAGGAGGAGAATTTTTTTTTTACGCAGCGAGTTGTTATAATCTGGAATGTACTTCCTGAAAGGGCGGTGGAAGCAGATTCAATAATGACTTTCAAAAGGGAATTGGATAAATACTTGAAAAGGAAAAATTTACAGGGCTATGGGGAAAGATCAGGGGAGTGGGACTAATTGGATAGCTCTTTCAAGAGCCAGCACAGGCACGATGGGCCGAATGGCCTCCTGTGTTGTATGGTTCTATGATCTTTTCACCATACCCCCTTAAAACCTTCTCCAGAAAGATACCAGTGGTTTCTTGAATCTATTTATATTGTTCCTCTGGCCACTCCTTAACTTATTCCACAACCCTTCTCACTCTTTTGAATGGAAAAAGTTCCACCTGGTTTTCCTCTTTGCTCCACATTTCCTAATTTCTAACCAACGACCCCTGGTATTGGAAACCCTTCACCATAGGTGACCAATAGGCCTGGATGAAGTGTCCGTTTCATTCATGTGGGTGAATTTTCACTTCTGCTGCCAGGTGGGAAACGGGCGGTAGCTGATGGGCCTCCATTGTTCACCTCGCCCGATTTTTTTTGTTTCCGTTGACTTCAGTGGGGTCATTATCGTGTTGTCTCTTGGCCAACAAGCCCCAACTTCCTTGGCCTTCATAACTTGGATTCTCAATACCTCATGAAGCTGCGGCCGCCAGCAGGTTGAGCGGCTTCTACAGTGTGGCAACGCAGGTTCTCAGTTGCCACCTTATAAGGTCCTTCTGCACCCGTGCGGAAAAGAAATGCAGCTAGAAAGAGTTGTGAATTCTGACTCCCATGCATGGTCCGTTATATTTCTTCCAGTGCCCTGAAAACCGTCCTACAATATGAAATGGTAACCATTTCTGGACCTGACTCAGTAAATCAAAGCTCTGTGCCCCACGATGCCCGCAGAGTGCCCCACGATGCCCGCAGAGTGCCCCACGATGCCCGCAGAGTGCCCCACGATGCCCGCAGAGTGCCCCCCATCAACTGAGGCCAGTTGTAAATCTGTTATTTCTGGTGCAAATGCTGCTCTCCCTTTCTCACCCGCTAGGATCCGAAGAGTGTGGCAGAAGAGGAAATGTGGAGTTAAATACGGCTACCTTACGATATCGCACAGTACCGTAAGTAAATCGTACAATATCTCAATACCATAAGTAAACCGCATGAAATCTGAGTGCTGTAAATAGACCGTACGAAATCGCACTGAGACAACGACAACGACTTGAATTCACACAGCGCCTTTTAACATAGTAAAACGTCCCAAGGCGCTTTACAGGAGCAATTATCAAACAAAACCTGACACTGAGGCACATAGAGATATTAGGACAGGTGGCCAAAAGCTTGGTCAAAGAGAAGGCCATGGAGGGATTTGAAATCAAGGATGAGAATTTGAAAATCGAGGTGTTCCCGGACCGGGAGCCAATGTAGGTCAGCGAGCACAGGGGGTGATGGGCGAACGGGACTTGTGCAAATTAGGAAATGGGAAACAGATTTGGATGAGCTCAAGTTGATGGAGGGTGGAAGATGGGAGGCTGGCCAGGAAAGCATTGGAATAGCCGAGTCTAGAGGTAACAACGGCACGGATGAGGGTTTCAGCGCAGATGAGGCAGGGGCGGAGACGGGCGATGTTACGGAGGTGGAAGTAGGCGATCTTGGTGATGGAGTGGATATGTGGTCGGAAGCTCATCACAGGGTCGAAAAGGACGCCGAGGTTGCAAACTGTCTGGTTCAGCCTCAGACAGTGGTCAGGGAGAGGGATGGAGTCGATGGCTAGGGAATGGAGTTTGTGGCGTGGACTGAAGACAATGGCTTTGGTCTTCCCAATATTTAGTTGGAGGAAATTTTTGCTCATCCTGTCAGGCAAGCAATATGACAAATCTGAGACAGTGGAAGGGTCGGGAGAGGTGGTGGTGAGGTAGAGCTGGGTGTCGTTAGCGAACATGTGGAACTTGACGTCTTTTATTTGGATGATGTCACCGAGCGGCAGCATGTAGATGAGAAATAGGTTAACCGTACAATATCGCACAGTATCATAGACTTGTGCTTCTGTCCCCTGACCTCCGGTCATTTTCCCAGTGAGTAGCCAGGCCTTGGTAACCAGGAAGGCTCCAGGTTTGATCCCGGTCTGCATGGAGTTAGCTGATCTGAGCGGGGGTGTTGGGGTTGCTACGGTTATCTTCAGCACCCTAGGGCATTGGAGAGAGGGGGAGGAAAGAAATCAGCCAGGGTCCTTGCTCATTATTGCTGTGGAGCAACCTGTACCGGAGGTGTGTGCATGATAGAATCATAGAAAGGTTACAGCATGGAAGGAGGCCATTCGGCCCATCGAATCCTCTTGAGTAAGGTACAGAAGAGTACATTGTTCCTGTGGTATGGTGCCCCAGTAAGGAGGCGAGAAAATTGGCAGGAGGGATTTGCCCACTATCCACTGCCCCATGATATTTGCCCATTTTCCTCACTTGTTGAGCTGTCGTGGGATTTCGCGATTGTACCGGTCCAGGGGTGGGTGGGGTTCCTTAGTCTACCGGCCGGGGGAAGGGGTTTAAGGAACATTTCCTTGTTAGCTCCAAAGTATTGCTGTTTGTTCCTGTACTTATCAATTTTGCCAATCTCTCTCAGATCAACAGGCCTCCGGCCAAACTCAACCTGCTGACCTGCCAAGTGAAGCCAAGCCCTGATGAAAAAAAATGCTTTGATCTTATAACACGTAAGTGTGATTATTGCACGGGAGGCAACGTGGTAAAGAAAGAATTATCGTGCATTTATATGGCGCCTTTCACATCCTCAGGATGTCCCAAAGTGCTTTACAGCCAGTGAGATACTTTTGAAGTGTTGCCACTGTTGTAATGTAGGATACGCGGCAGTCAATTTGTGCATAGCAAGATCCCAAAAACAGCGATGTGATAATTACCAGATAGCCTGCTTTTTAATGGTGTTGGTTGAGGGATAAATATTGGCCAGGAAAACAGGGAGATCTCCCCTGCTCTTCCTCGAAATAGTGTCATGGGATCTTTTACATCCACCCAAGAGGGCGGACGAGGCCTCGGTTTAACGTCTCATCCGAAAGGCGACACCTCTGACACTCCCAGTGCCAGTATGAGGGAGCGCTGCACTAACAGCCTGTTTCTAAATATGGTAGCATTTTCCATGAGGCTGTAATTTATGGAATTTGAGCTGAAGCTGTGACCCTGTTCTTTAAACCCTGGCATCTTCTTTATTTTTGTGTAGATAATCGAACGTACCACTTCCAGGCTGAGGATGAGCAAGAATGTCAAGTGTGAGTAAAAGGGTGGTTTTTGTACGGAATTGTACACTGTGCACAGTGAGGTGTTGGGCACAAGCACGCGGTGTTGGAGAGCAGGAGGGCACGGGTTACATAGAATTACACAGAATGTACAGCACAGAAACAGGCCATTCGGCCCAACTGGTCCATGCTGGTGTTTATGCTCCACACGAGCCTCCTCCCTTCCTACTTTATCTCACCCTATCAACATAGCCTTCTATTCCTTTGTCCCTCATGTGTTTATCTAGCTTCCCCTTAAATGCATCTATACTATTCGCCTCAACTACTCCTTGTGGTAGCGAGTTCCACATTCTCACCACTCTCTGGGTAAAGAAGTTTCTCCTGAATTCCTTATTGGATTTATTAGTGACTATCTTATATTTATGGCCCCTAGTTTTGGTCTCCCCCGCAAGTGGAAACATTTTCTCTACATCTACCCTATTAAACCCTTTCATAATCTTAGAGACCTCTATCAGGTCACCCCTCAGTCTCCTTTCTAGAGAAAAGAGCCCCAGCCTGTTCAATCTTTCCTGATAGGTATAACCTCTCAGTTCTGGTATCATCCTAGTAAATCTGCTATGCACCTTCTCCAGTGCCTCTATATCCTTTTTATAGTATGGAGACCAGAGCTGTTAACAGTACTCCAAATCTGGTCTAACCAAGGTTCTATACAAGTTTAACATCTTTGGTTCTCAATTCTATCCCTCTGGAAATGAGCTCCCGTGCTTGGTTTGCTCTTTTTCTGGCCTTATTAATCTGTGTTGCTACTTTTTTAGTGATTTGTGTATCGTACCCCCAGATTCCTCTGCTCCTATTATCCAAGCAGTATGTGGCCCCCTTATTCTTCCAAAATGTAATACCTCTCACATCTATATTGAAATTCATTTGCCAATTACATGCCCATTTTGCAAGTTTATTAATGTCCTCTGTGGTATTAACTATACCCCCCAATTTGGTGTTGTCTGCAAATTTTGAAATTGTACTTCCGATTCTTGGTCGTTTATGTAACGAGCTGCCATTCCTGACTCGGCTAGTTTTCGATTGTAGCTGCTGAACAGACTGGGCACGATCCCACACCAAGCGATGCTTGTATTTGAATCGAGCAGATGTCATGTCTGTATTCTAGGGCTTAATGCATGGACAAGTTGGGCCATGTTCTATGAGTGAAGCTGGTTTTTAATTCTGCGTGTACCTTGGCAGAAAGAAAATCAAGAAGGGAAAGAAGTTGCATTTCTATAGTGCCTTTCACGACCTCTGGGCGTCCCTAAGCGCTTTACAGCCAATGAAGTACTTTTGAAGTATCGTCACTGTTGTAATGTAGGAAATGTGGCAGCCAATTTGCGCACAGCAAGATCCCACAAACAGCAAAGAGATAAATAAGCAGATGATCTGTTTGTGTTGGCTGGGGAGAACTCCCCTGCTCTTTTTATATAGTGTCATGGGATATTTTACGTAGCAAACGGGGCCTTTGTTTAAACATTTCATCCTAAAAGATGGTACCTCTGACAGTGCAGCACTCCCTCCGTACTGTACTGGGAGTGTCCGCCTGGATTTTGTGCTCAAGTCTCTGGAGTGGGACTTGAATCCACGAACTTCTGTCTCAGAGGAGAGAGCTACCACTGAGCCACGGCTGACACCAATAGCATAATACGTCACAGACAAAAATACTTAGCCTTTGTTTCGTGTGTGCATACATCTTGAGTGAGGGCAAATTTGTACCCTTACTGTTAAAAAGCTTGCTGGCACTCCCAGTCTAGACTGGCACAGAACTATATCCAGCAAGGCTCCCTGCCAACAGGTGTTAGAGTGAAAGTTAGGGGCAAAAGAACCTATTTTAATATACTTTAAAAAAAAAAATCTACAAAGGGATAATTGTCCGGAGTAGCTCGTTGTGGTATTGATCGAGTCTGAAGCCAGTCCCGAGTGTTGATGGCCTGTGCGTGTGCTCTTGTGCTTTAGGTGGGTGTCGGTGTTGCAGAACAGCAAAGAGGAGGCGCTCAACAACGCCTTTAAAGGAGATGTTAGCAACGGCAGCAACGACACGGTGCAGGAACTGACGAAAGCGGTCATCGGTGAGGTCAAAGGGATGGCGGGAAATGAGGTGTGCTGCGACTGTGGGGCAGCAGGTAAGTGTCGCCTATCGGGAGCCATTTTGCATCTTGATCTACCCCCTTTTTGGCATGGGGGTAAGGTTAGTCACCTTCATTAATGCCAGTGGATGCCATCCCCAATGTATGCTTTTGCTTTGGTTTTTTGGTGGGGATTGGGGTGGGCTGATGTGTATTGTACTTGCATATCGTTAGTTGAACGCTGGAGGGCCCCCTGATGGGAGTAATGATATTGTAGCAATTACACTCCAGGGTCTCCTCATGTTCCCAAATGTTGTATCTTAGACAATGTTCCTGAGTCTGAAATAAGTACATAAGACCCTCAGCTCGAGTACTTTTGAGCTCTTCAAAAGGAAGGATTCTAGGCAATAGGGGCTTCACCCCACCAACTTGGTGAATCCCTGTCCAGATTGTTTGGATGTATTTGTGTTTTTATAAAAGAGGATGCGCAAGAGGCCAGAGTCAGAGGGCTGCCGAGATCTCGGAGGGTTGTAGGGCTGGAGATTACAGAGGTGGGGAGGGGTGAGGCCATGGAGGGACTGGAACATTCAAAGAGCAGGTAAACCAGATGGCTGCAATTGAGCTGGTCTAAGTGTCTCTGAGCTTGGATGGATTTGCATATCTGTGGTGGGCTACATTGGGAAATGGAGAATGGTGGAGACGGGTGGGGGACATGTTGGATGGAGCTGGTCTTTCTTCAAAGGTAATGGCTGATTGTACTTGTGTTCTGTGTCGCAAATAATCCACCCCACTGCTTCTGTTCTAGATCCAACTTGGCTCTCCATCAATCTGGGCATTGTCATCTGCATTGAATGTTCTGGGATTCATCGAGAGTTGGGTGTACATTATTCCAGGATACAGTCTCTCATGTTGGATGTACTGAGCACGTCTGAACTCTTGGTACGTTAGATATTCTTTACCCCCGTTCCCCAGGTTTTCTCTCTTTCTCTCCTGCAAGTTGCCGTCGTTCTTCTTCAATGAGCCTGGGGAGTAAGTGTCAGCAGATTATCTGACTGTTGGGGGGTATTGCAGCTAAGTTTGGTCCTCTGGTTATCTGACACTTTTTAAAACAAAGAAAAAATCAACGATCACTAATAGTGATTAGGTGTAGGACCCATAATTTATTTTTGGGGGTAGCACGGTGAGGGGTTTGGTGGAGGTGGTGATATACCGGGGTAATGATGAGGACATTAAGCTGTTTAACTGCTAACCCGTGCACTCCGTGTGTGCCATTAACCCCGTGTCATCTCGTTTCCCGCAGCTTGCTGTTAATGTTGGCAACACGAGGTTGAATGAGATTTTCGAGGCCAGCCTGCCCGCTCAGTGCGGTGTAAAACCCAGCCCAAACAGTGACATGTAAGTACCACACTCGGACCAGCACTGCAAAACGGGGGTGGGGGGGGTGGGGGGGGTCAGGGTTTGGAAATAACATCTGAAATGGCAAATACTGTTGGTGCGAAGTCTGCGGAATGGAAGGAAGCACAACGAGGGCTACGTCCGTTCCTCATGTCAACCTCTGTGCGCTCATCGTGGAATTGAAGTGTGCTGCCAGGGTACAGCTCCTGGCAAGTAAAACAAACCATGTTTAGAGTGTTTCTGCATCATCATTAATGTCATGTTAAGCACAGCCAGGCATCTTTCTCCTCTTGGGGCCCAACCCACACGCTGCAGTGTGTTTTGTGGTGTGCAAATATTGCACGTTTGATTATGATCTTTATTTTAATAAAAATTGGATGGGGAAAATACAGAACCTGAATTGTACCTTGGCAGCTGCTCTAGGATCATAGGAAGAGGAGTAGGCCATTCAGCCCCTCGAGCCTGCCCCGCCATTCAATTAGCTCATGGCTGATTTGCACCTCAACTCCATTTTCCTGCCTTTGCTCCATCTCCCTCGATACCCTTACCCAACAAAAATCGATCGATCTCTGTCTTGGAAGCTCCAATTGACTCCCAGCATCCATAGCCTTTTGGGGAAGAGAGTTTAATCGGGAATCAGTAGCCCCTCTCTTCGTTCTTCCCACCCTCCCCCTCCAGTACCTTACCCAAATGGGTACTCTTCATGTATATCATGTATAAGGCTATTCGACTGTGGGTGCGTCACAACTCTGCCTGATCCTCGCATTCTCTGGCATCGTTGTTATCGGGATTAGGAGCCCTTACAGTTTTACCTTTTGCCCCCTAACTCGTCGAGGGACATAGACCAGGAATTGAATCTGGGATTTTCCTGGGCTGGACAACTCCGTAATCCCCCTGCACACGTCCCCACTCGTCCAGTGGTGGAGCTTGGTGCTACTCCGTGTAACCTCCTCCCTCCTCAATGTTGTGACGCGCGATCCATTCTGGAATGTTCCCTGTCTTCGCGAACTCTGAGCACTGCTGCTTTAATCAGTAGTGGGGGAGGGGGAGGGTTTTTAAAAAAAAATAATAATAATGTCTCCATATTCTGAAACCGAACCCAATGGAGCAGGAAGTATTGTCTCTGCAGCAGTCACTAAACCCCCAAAATAATTCACTTTGAGGCGTTGTGACATGATACGATGTGATATAAACCTTTTTTTCCCCCTTGACCCTCGCTCTGATATAAACCCCCTCTCACTGGTGGTGGGTGCAGTTGGAGGGGGGTGTATTGAAGTGGCCGAGGTCAGCCTATTTTCTCCGTTGCGATTGGCACCACCAGGCTACAATCTCTCTGAGAGCAGTGCGAAACGTCCGCTTAATGTTTACTTCTACGTCTGATAGGAATGCCCGAAAGGAATACATCACAGCGAAATATGTGGAGCATAAATATATAAAGAAAGGTGCCAGCGAAGGTGGACTGAAACTGTTCGAGTCTGTCCGGAACAAGGACCTCCTGGCTCTGGTGCAGATGTACGCAGATGGAGTGGACTTCACTGGACCTCTCACCCTGCCGGATGGACAGGTAACTCCTTGCTGTGGCTTCTGTCTTTTTTTTGCTGCCATTCCTTTTTGTATCTTCTTTCTGACTTTTGGTGGAACCATTCCAGGTCACTGACTTGCATTGGCTCCAGGTCTGGCAGCTCTTTCTTGGGGAAAAAAAATTCTCAACCTTGTTTTCAAATCCCTCCATGGCCTCGCCCCTCCCTATCTCTGTAACCTCCAAGTTGTACAACCCTCCGAGATCTCTGCGCTCCTCCAGTTCTGGCCTCTTGCGCATCCCCGACTTTCCTTCGCTCCACCATTGGCGGCCGTGCCTTCAGCTGCCTAGGTCCTAAGCTCTGGAATTCCCTCCCTAAACCTCTCTGCCCCTCTCTCTCCTTTTTAAGATGCTCTTTAAAACCTACCTCTTTGACCAGGCTTTTGGTCACCTGTCCTAATATCTCCTTATGCGGCTCGGTGTCAAATTTTATTTGATAATCGCTCCTGTGAAGCGCCTTGGGACGTTTTTATTACATTAAAGGTGCTAAATAAATGTAGGTGGTTGTTGTTGTGATTGGCTGACAGGAAACATGTCTGCAATTATGTCAGCTGACTGTGACTGGAAAAGTTCTAAATAATTCTTGCGGCTATGTTTTTTTTGCCGAGTTAAAGGGGCGCAGTCTTCCTGGGGAAAAAGACATGTTTAACCAATGTGTGTTTTTTTTGTTTGTGAAGGGTGAAGAACAGAATCTGAATTGTTTTAGTCAAATAGAACTAAAAGGAGAATAACTTTTTGATTTAAAATTATTATATTTTTATCACTAAATTACAATTAGAACTAAATTTCTTCTGATTTTGATTTCATATTAAAAACCTAGATCGGAAAATGAGATAGAAGAGGCGCAGACTTAGTTAATTGCAATTTAGTGTCAAAAATACAATAATCTTAGGGAGGGAATTCCAGAGCTTAGGGCCTGGGCAGCTGACGACACAGCTGCCAATGGTGGAGCGATTTTCATCAGATGGACAATTGTTCTCAGCTCCATTCATGTTCGTTCTCTCTCTCTCTCTCTCTCTCTCTCTCTCTCTCTCTCTCTCTTCAACTCTGTTCATTCAAAACTCATTGCATCATCTCCAATTCTAGCTCCTTTTATCGAGGTGCTCGGGAGTGTGGAACTGCTGCTGTCCCTCGTCCTTTCCGTCCTCCTACAATTTACAGGCCTATAAATCCCAACCTTGGAGCCTTTGCCCTTTACATCTTGATGTGCCTCGCCTTCTCTCTCACTGTTATCCACCTCACGGGGTGGGGGTCGTCCTGGCCCTTCACCTGAGTTTCTCAATTTACAAGAGAGACGGAAATACTTTGAAATGAGAGTGCCATTGAATCTGCACTAACATTAGGATAGCTGTGTGAATGCCCCTGGTGATTCCTATTGTGTTACCAGGATTACTGCTTTCAGAATTAAAGTCCTCATGGAGTGTAAAGCAGTTCTCAGCTTCTGTTTTTACATTTTTAGGACCTTGGAGAAACACCGTTGCACCTTGCTGTGCGTCTGGCAGACAGGACGTCGCTTGCCTTGGTTGACTTTCTGATCCAGAATGGGTGGGTACTGTGTCTGTCTGGTCTGGAAACTGGACAGGAAAATGAACAAAAACTTTCTATGGCGAGAAAAATGGATAAGCTGAATGCGCCCATTGGCATTCGTTGACCTGATGGTGCTTCCTAAAAGTACAGCAGCCAATATCGTTGACCTCAAAGAGGCCAGATTGTGCGACATGATTTCCAGTTACATTCCCGAGTGTACCCCAAGTCTTTAAAAAAAAATTCTTGGGATGTGGGCGTCGCTGGCGAGGCCGGCATTTATTGCCCATCCCTGGTTGCCCTTGAGAAGGTGGTGGTGAGCCGCCGCCTTGAACCGCTGCAGTCCATGTGGCGACGGTTCTCCCACAGTCTACGGTTAGGTAGGGAGTTCTAGGATTTTGACCCAGCGACGATGAAGGAACGGCCGATATATTTCCAAGTCAGGATGGTGAGGGACTCTGAGGTGATAGTGTTCCAATGTCCTTGGGGTGGAGGTTGCGGGTTTGGGAGGTGCTGTCGAAGAAACCTTGGTGCTGGACGATGGCTTTGAGGTCAGACAGTCGAGCAGCGGAGTCTTCAAGTTGCTCGTTGCTTCAGTGCTGTGGGATCCACCCCGTAATATAAACTGGGCAGCCTCCTTGGGGTTGCCAATCCTCCAGGATTGCCCTAGAGTCTCCAGGAATTAAAGATTAATCTCCTGGTCGCTGCGACGAGCCACACCTGGGGAGAAAAATCATAGGGACATTAAAAATACTTTTTGTTTTTCATTTTCTTTGACTACTTAGTTTATGAGTTATAAAAATATTGGAGATGAGGGGGGGTGGGATGGAGAAAAAAAGCTAGAGGCATGAGGTTTTGTGATGAAACCTCCAGGAATTTGTCCACCCAGAGTTGGTGAAGAGAAATGTTTCCACTTGTGGGGGGAGTCCAAAACGAGAGGTCATAAATATAAAATAGTCGTTAATAAATCCAATAGAGAATTCAGGAGAAACTTCTTTACTCAGAGTGGTTAGAATATGGAACTCACTACCAGAAGGTGTGGTTGAGGCGAATAACATAGATGTATTTAAGGGGAAGCCAGATAAACACGTGAAGGAGAAAGGGATAGAAGGATATGCTGATAGGGTGTGAGGAGGCTCGTGTGGAGCATAAACACTGGCACAGACTTGTTGGGCCGAATGGCCTGTTTCTACGCTCTAGTTTCGATGTAATCTTCAGCCTCCTGGTTGTTAGGTTTTATCATGTAGGAAAGCATGGGGATTTGGCTGATTGCTTCCGTGCCTTGGTCCTACGCGTGTAAAACTGGGTTGTAATTTTTCCGCAGGGGTGGCCTAGATGTGAAGACTGCGGAGGGTAACACCGCCCTCCATTACTGCAGCCTGTACAACAAGACCGAGAGCCTGAAACTGCTACTGAAGGGAAAAGCCACCCCACACCTGGGTAAGAAAGGAATGCCGCCCAGAGAGGTGGCCACTTAACATGGGGCATGGGTCCAGTCTTCACCCAGAGCTTTTCGGACTTGATCTCTGGAGTCTTGGCTCCAAGGAGAGAGGTCTGTCTCTGTCTCCATGATTCCAGGCTTCACTGCCCATTGTGCATTTCAGGCCTGTTGAGGTAAAATCGCAGCGTGATTCCCACCTCACTGTTCAAACTGAATTGGGGCAATGGTGTCCATGGTGCAGAGTGAATTTAGGGCCTCTTGAACCCATTGGCTTAATAACACCTGTTTGTATAAAAACAAGTGCTGATGTTTTGTGTGTGTTGCAATAATCACATCTCTTAACTGCACATCACTGGACTGTTTAGTCATTCTGCGATCTTGACTTACCAACTCACAGATAATGTAACAGATATCGTATATAGAATGAGATGCCCTCCAATTCTCTCTCTCTCTCTCTCTCTCTCTCTCTCTCTCTCTCTCTCTCGCTCCCCTTTCAGCAACTTGCATGTTTATAGCACCTTTAACATAGTAAAACGTCCCAAGGTGCTTTACAAGAACGGTTATCAGACAAAATTTGACACCGAGCCACATAAGATGATATTAGGACAGGTGACCAAAAGCTTGGTCAAAGAGGTAGGTTTTAAGGAGCGCCTTAAAGGGGGAGGGAATTCCAGAACTTAGGGCCCAGGCAGCTGAAGGCACGGCCACCAATGGTGGAGCGATTAAAATCGGGGATGTGCAAGAGGCCAGAATCTCTCCTGAAGATGCTGACTTGGGCTGGATGCTGTTCCATTGTCCTGTATCTCATCCAGACAGCAGTAAAGCTCTTAGTTTATTGGTTAGAATGGCTCTGTTGTGAGTCCAGTCATGTTCTTTGTGTCTACGTTATGTGTCCTGTTTGTCTATATAACTATATCGGTCTATGGATATTTATTCCATTCCACTCCTGATTAGATTGAGCAGGTTTCTCACCTACTGCCTCCGTCTTCAATTGGAATCCTCACATTCAGTAATATTTAATTTAAATAAAACCGTGCTGGAAATCCACTGTACATCCATCAGCATCTGTGGAGAGAGAACATACTGGTTAAATGTTTTGGACGTAGACTCTCGATCATAAAATATTTCACTTTTTTTACTTGGGAGAAAACAGATTTGAAACAAAAAGGGGGATGTTCAGCTGAGGGGGTGGGGGGGGTGTTGAAGGTTAGTAGGAAGAGACAGGAGGAGTCCATTCAGCCCCTCAAGCTTGTTACACCGTTCAATTAGATCATGGCTGATCTGTACCTTAACACCATTCACCCGCCATTTCTCCATATCCCTCGATACCCTCACCCAACAAAAATCTCTCGACCTCAGTCTGGCAAATTTCAAATGACCCCCAGCATCCCCATGGGATAATTATTTGAAGCAGAGGAAGATACGGGATTATGGGGGAGAGAGAGGAAGATGCAGGGCTATGGGGTGGGGGGGGTGGGGAGAGAGAGGAAGATACAGGGCTATGGGGGAGAGAGAGAGAGAGAGAGAGGGGAAGATACAGGGCTATGGGGGGGAGAGAGAGAGAGAGGGGAAGATACAGGGCTATGGGGGGGGAGAGAGAGAGAGAGAGAGAGAGGAAGATACAGGGCTATGGGGGAGAGAGAGAGAGAGAGAGGAAGATACAGGGCTATGGGGGGGAGAGAGAGAGAGAGAGAGAGAGGAAGATACAGGGCTATGGGGGGGAGAGAGAGAGAGAGAGAGGAAGATACAGGGCTATGGGGGGGAGAGAGAGAGAGGGGAAGATACAGGGCTATGGGGGAGAGAGAGAGAGAGAGGAAGATACAGGGCTATGGGGGGGAGAGAGAGAGAGAGAGAGGAAGATACAGGGCTATGGGGGGGAGAGAGAGAGAGGGGAAGATACAGGGCTATGGGGGAGAGAGAGAGAGAGAGAGAGGGGAAGATACAGGGCTATGGGGGAGAGAGAGAGAGAGAGAGAGAGGAAGATACAGGGCTATGGGGGGGGGAGAGAGAGAGGAAGATACAGGGCTATGGGGGGGAGAGAGAGAGAGAGGAAGATACAGGGCTATGGGGGGAGAGAGAGAGAGAGAGAGAGGAAGATACAGGGCTATGGGGGGAGAGAGAGAGAGAGAGGAAGATACAGGGCTATGGGGAGAGAGAGAGAGAGGAAGATACAGGGCTATGGGGGAGAGAGAGAGGAAGATACAGGGCTATGGGGGAGAGAGAGAGGAAGATACAGGGCTATGGGGGAGAGAGAGAGAGGAAGATACAGGGCTATGGGGGAGAGAGAGAGAGGAAGATACAGGGCTATGGGGGAGAGAGAGAGAGGAAGATACAGGGCTATGGGGGAGAGAGAGAGGAAGATACAGGGCTATGGGGGAGAGAGAGAGAGGAAGATACAGGGCTATGGGGGAGAGAGAGAGAGGAAGATACAGGGCTATGGGGGAGAGAGAGAGAGGAAGATACAGGGCTATGGGGGAGAGAGAGAGAGGAAGATACAGGGCTATGGGGTGGGGGAGAGAGAGAGAGAGAGAGGAAGATACAGGGCTATGGGGGAGAGAGAGAGAGAGAAAGATACAGGGCTATGGGGGGTGGGGGGGAGAGAGGAAGATACAGGGCTATGGGGGAGGGGGGGGGAAGAGAGAGGAAGATACGGGGCGGGAGAGAGGAAGATACGGGGCTATGGGGGGGGAAGAGAGAGGAAGACACAGGGCTATGGGGGAGGGGGGGGGGAAGAGAGAGGAAGATACGGGGCGGGAGAGAGGAAGATACGGGGCTATGGGGGGGGAGGGCGTAGGGTAGTGGGATTAATTTTGGATTGTTCTCACAAAGAGTCATAAACTATTCCGGGTGCTACAGGTGTATGGATTTCTCTTCCCTCTTTCCTTCCCTCCCCCCCCCCCATCTTGAGGAATTGCCCGGTGACCGACCCCGGTAACCTGACCGATATCCGGAGCTCGACGTGATGGGAATCACGAGCGCAGACCCACGACCCTCTCGCTGTGTGATGCCCTGTTTCTGAAGGTGGCTCTGAAGCAAGGCTCTTGACTGGGATTGTGGGACATTGGAACAGGAGTAAGCAATTAACCCCCTCGAGCCTGTTCCGCCGTTCAGTGAGATCACGGCTGATCTGTATCCTAACTCCATCCGCCCGCCTTGGTCCATCTCCCTTCATGCCCTTCACCAGCAAAAAAATCTATCGATCTTCGATTTAAAATTATTAAATGACCCCCTTTGTGTGAAGAAGTGTCTCCTGACTTCTCTCCTGAATGGCTTAAGGAATGGGAAGAGTCTCGGAGATCCCAGTGTGCAGTCAGACCGGATCAGGCAGTGCTGTCCAGCCTCGATGACATTTTAAAAGAACAACACGAGGTCCTCAGCCTAAAAGGGTTTTCCCTTTTTCGATTGATCAACCCATGAAACTGGGATTGTTCTCTTTAGAGCAGAGAAGGTTAAGGGGAGATTTAACAGAGCGATTCAAAATCATGAAGGGTTTTGAATTGAGTACAAAAGGAGAAACTCTTTCCGCTGGCAGGAGAGTCAGTAACCGGAGGACACAGATTTAAAATAATTGGCAAAAGAACCGGGGGGGGGGCGGGGGCGGGGGAAGAGGATGAGAATTTGTTTTACCCAGTAACACCGACACCCTCTAGTGCTTTCCTGTTGCAGGTAACGGGGCTGGAGAAACTGCCTTGGACATTGCGAAGAAGTTCAACCACTGTCGCTGTGAGGAACTGGTACAGTGACAATATTTGTCTTTTTCTCTCTCTCTTTCTCTCTCTCTCTCTCTCTCTCTCTCTCTCTCTCTCTCTTATCATTTTGATCCAATCATTGTGGGGAGGGAGGGTTTGAAGCAGAAGTTGAAATGTTACCTAACTCTTGATTGCAGCTCGATGAAGCAACGTCAGGAAAGTTCAGTCCTCCCGTTCACGTGGAGTACGACTGGGTTACGCAGCAAGACTATGTTTACGACAGCGAGGAAGACTTGGATGAAAAGGTAATCTAACCATTTGTCTGTGTTCTTTTTCTATTCCTTCCTTTTATCGCCCAGTGGCTTCTGTGAAAGTTCAGCCTCGGGCTGTAGTTTAGGAGAGAGAGAGAGAAGGTGCCTCCTTGTGCCTTGGCTGGACGATGCGCTGACCTATGTGGTGCAGGCCTGGAAGATCCCAGGTTTGATTTCCCTTGTCCTGCGTTCTCTGATCTCCATGAAAAGAGGCCAAGTTTCTCCTCGAAACTAATGCCTCCCATTCCTTAGTGAATCTTTTCTTTCTGCACCCTGTCCGTGGCCTTGACATCCTTCTTAAAGTAGGACACTCAAAATTGGACACTGTATTCTAACTGAACCCATAATCTAGGCCAGCGCTCCCAGTGGCAGTACCGAGGGAGAGCTGCACTGTCGGAGGTGCTGTCTCTCGTCTGCCCTCACGGGTAGATGTAAAAGATCCCATGGCACTATTTCGAAGAATAGCAAGGGCGTTCTCCCCGGTGTCCTGGCCAATTTTTAGCCCTCAACCGACATCACAAAAAGCTGATTATCTGGTCATTTACCTTTGTGGGAATTTGTGTGTGCAAATTGGCTGCTGTGTTTCGTATATTACAACAGTGACTACACTTCAAAAGTACTTCATTGGCTGAAAAGCGCTTTGGGACGTCCTGAGGTTGTGAAAGGCGCTATATAAATGCAAGTCTTTCTATCCGTGTTGGTGTAGATGAGGAGGTGCTGCCCTCTTGTGGCAGGTTACTGTAACAATCCAATTACAGATGTTGGGCCTGAATATGAATTGAGGAATGATTTCAAGACTGTGACTTGTTCTTCAATTGCTTGTCCCCATTTTCTATTCTTTGCCTTCCCCTGCCCTTTAGTTGCGCAGTATCATAATTAAGAAATGTCCAAAATTGGAAAGTTCTTTTTGCAAAAAATTGGCGAGGGGTCAGTGGTTAGTAGGCAATAATCTTGGATACAGTTGGGAGATGTGATGGGGGGAACTGTAGGGTTTTCTGAATGAATTTAATGGGCTGATTGGCCTTCCCCTCTCTTATTGATCTTGTATCTTGAAGACACACATTGGCTTAGTCATCCCAGCTGAGATCGGTGAGCTCCACATTGAACCTGGTACTTTCCTGGTCTGTGTGGTACTGAACCAAAGTGTGGTGAAACATTGGGAACTAATGTGGGGGTGGGGGGGGGGGACAAGAGAGGAAAGAGTTGCCATTGAGATACATGGCCCTGTGATAGCTCTCTTAACTAAGTCAGAAGGTTGTGGGCTGAAGGCCCGCTCCAGGATCTGAGCACCTAAACCAGGCTGACACTTCAGTGTTGCCCTGAGGGAGCGCTGCAATGTCGGAGAAGCCGTCTTTCAGATGAGGCATTAAACCAAGGTCGTGTCTGCCTCATTCCAGTGGTTCAGGTGGACGTTAAGGGTCCTCCTGCACTCTGTGACGTCCTGGCCAACGTTCCCCTCGCGACCAACCATGCAAACTGTTCATTTGTCCCGTTACTGTTTGTGGGACCTTGCTGTGGGTAAGTTGACGGCAAATTGAAAGTCTCTCCACTTTAAACACAAAGTCATTGTGTGCGAAGTGCTTTGCGCTGAGCTGCTGTGTAAATACATGTCTGTCTGCCTGGGTTTATGTTGTTGGACCTTGGCTGTATTACCATTTACCCATCGTGACCTCCTCAAATCACTGCAGCTTATAAATTGCTGTGTTTATTTATTTTTTTCTTTCCCCTCCTCAGATCAGTCCTTTACAAAGATCGTTCAAATCCGCTGGCCTCGGTCAAGTCTCTCCTGGATCTTCGACTGCTTCCTTCACGTCTTCGCTGTTTGTAAGTTCCAGCCCCTCTGCCTCCAAGAAGGAAAGGTGGAGTTTCATTAGCTCCAACGTTGTAAATGAGACGTATGGAGCAGTCGTGCTCCCCTCCAAGACGGCTGCTCACACTTCACCCAGCGACACCACCCCACCGCCCCTGCCCGTCAAGACCTTCACCAGGGGTAAGTGTTCAACAAAAAGGGTCACCAGTATTGGGTCGGAGCGAGGAGGGGGGGGGGGAAAGCAGCCTTTAGGAAAACTGTCAATCTGGAGATTAGATACATCGCTGACCTTTCATCTCTGGAGACCTGGTTTTGAAACCTCTGACTGTAAGGGCCCCCCAACGTGAGATTACTTTGGTCAGCCTCAGCCCAGTTCCTACTGGGTATGGGCCAGATCGCAAACCTTCTCAGAATTCAGCTTAAATTGGCAGTTGTCCTCATTGGAGTGACAGAGATGGCTGGTGTGGGAAATGGAAAAGTTTCCTAGTGGTCCTATTTGGGATTATGGTACCTTGTTGGGACAGCTCAGAGGGAACTTTGCTCTGCTGCTGGCTGTGCTTTGTGTGTCTGGTGAGGTAGGAATCATAGAAAGCTGTGGCTCACTGGGTAGCACTCTTGTTTCTGAGTCAGAAGGTTTGTGGGTTCAAATCCCACTCCAGAGACTCGAGCGCACAATCCAGGCTGACTCACCCGGTTCCAGTACTGAGGGAGTGCTGCACTGTCGGAGGTGCCGTCTTTCAGATGAGATGTTAAACTGAGGACCCGTCTGCCCTCCCAGGAGGACGTAAAAGATCCCATGGCCACTATTTAGAAGTAAAGCAGGGGAGTTCTCCCTGGCGTCCTGGGCAATATTTATCCCTCAATCAACATCACTAAAACAGATTATCTGGTCATTTATCCCATTGCTGTTTGTGGGATCTTGCTGTGCACAAATTGGCTGCCGCGTTTCCTACTTTACAACAGTGAACACACTTCAAAAGTACTTCGTTGGCTGTAATGAGCTTTGGGATGCCCTGAGGTTGTGAAAAGCACTAAATAAATGAGTTTTTTTCACTTGATGGTAACAAAATAGGAAAGTGCTCCGTTCCCAGCGCCATAATTGGATAGCTCCGTCATAGAGCCGGCACAGGCACGATAGGCCGAATGGCCTCCTTCTATGCTGTATGATTCTATGAACACAGCCACCAATTTGCACACAGCAAAAAGTCCCACTAACCGCAAATGAGATGACTAACCAACGAATCTCTTTCTGGTGACGTTGCACGAAGGTGTCGCTTGTGAACAGGACTCGATAGCAATTCCATCATTGTTCACCTGTTTGTAACAGTACGCTGTCCGGGTTCTCTGCACGTGGATGGAGCTGTCTGTGGGTGCAGGGTGTCTCCATCTCTAGACCCATTAGATGTTAGAGGTAGGGGTTGCCAACTCTGGTTGGACGTGTCGTCACATGACCACCTGCCTCCAACTGCCCCGCCCCCACACTCCCGCCATTGGTTGCCTGAAATGTCCATCCTTGCGGTGCCCCGCCTTCCCATGGCCAATCGGAAAGCGAATAGACTCTTTGTTACCTGATTGGGTGATTCTTGACTGTCAGTCAAACAGCCTTTTTTTTCCATGTCCAATATTTTTACAACTGGTGAACAAAAGTGTTCAAAGAAAATTTAAAAAAAACACACTTTAATGCCCCTATGATTCTTCTTCCGGGCTTTGCTCGCAGCAGTGTCCCAAAGATTAATCTCTTAATTCCTGGAGACTCCAGGGCAATCCTGGAGTGTTGGCAACCCTAAGTTGGTGGAGAAGCTCTTCTGATGTGGAGATGCCGGTGATGGACTGGGGTTGACAATTGTAAACAATTTTACAACACCAAGTTATAGTCCAGCAATTTTATTTTAAATTCACAAGCTTTCGGAGGCTTCCTCCTTCCTCAGGTGAACAAAATGAATGAATTTCGTTCACCTGAGGAAGGAGGAAGCCTCCGAAAGCTTGTGAATTTAAAATAAAATTGCTGGACTATAACTTGGTGTTGAGAAGCTCTTCGGTAGAGAAGTGAGGCCCAGCTGAAGTTCTCTTGGCGCAGACCAGGTACTCCTGGGACCACCTTGGTCTGTCTGGTTCCGTTCCATATCGTACGCTGCACTTAGCAACTGAGCTCTGAGGAAGTTTTCTACTTGGCAGTTGAAGGAAAGAAAGAACTTGCATTTATACAGATACTTTCATGATCTCGGGATGTCCCAAATCCCTTTACAGCCAATGAAGCCAATGGGCACCGGACCTTCGGAAGGACATATTGGCCCTGGAGGGAGTGCAGCGTAGGTTTACTAGAATGATACCCAGACTTCAAGGGTTAAGTTACGAGGAGAGATTACACAAATTGGGGTTGTATTCTCTGGAGTTTCGAAGGTTAAGGGGTGATCTGATCGAAGTTTATAAGATATTAAGGGGAACAGATAGGGTGGATAGAGAGAAACTATTTCCGCTGGTTGGGGATTCTAGGAGTAGGGGGCACAGTCTTAAAAATTAGAGCCAGACCTTTCAGGAGCGAGATTAGAAAACATTTCTACACACAAAGGGTGGTAGAAGTTTGGAACTCTCTTCCGCAAACGGCAATTGATACTAGCTCAATCGCTAAATTTAAATGGGAGAGAGATAGCTTTTTGGCAACCAAAGGTATTAAGGGATATGGGCCAAAGGCAGGTATATGGAGTTAGATCACAGATCAGCCATGATCTTATCAAATGGCGGAGCAGGCACGAGGGGCTGAATGGCCTACTCCTGTTCCTATGTTCCTAAGTACTTTTTGAAGTGTAGCCACTGATGGAACGTTTAAAAATAAGTAACTGTGGCGTGTTATAAAACCACCTTCTCAAGCTTAGTCTTTCAAATGGGATTAAATGGGAACTGCTTTGCTTTCCTGTAGTCTCATTGTACAGTGTTGTGTTGAATTTCCCTCTTTAGCGGGGTCCACAGATGGGCAGAACAAGCGAAGCTCCATGTCCCTCGGGAATGGACCTGTGCTGCCACCATCGCCAAGCCATGGGATGACACCGGCCAAAACTCCAGGTAATCAACTCATCTTTTCACTCTGAGGATTTTCTTTGTGCTTGTCCGGGGTACACCTGCCCATGGATTTTTTTTTTTTTTGGGGGGGGGGCGGGGGGGATTTGTGAGGAAACGACAATAAATAAAAGAAACTTACTTTTAAAATGTGAAATCGTAGTTTTTCTTGGTTTTTTTCCCCTGGTCTATGCAGGCCCTATGCGGAGCCTGGAGATTGGGCTGGGCCCACCCTCACTCCCTATGCTCAGATCTCAGCCCAGAGGTTAGACTTGTTGGGGGCCTATTAATCCAGTCCTGCTCCCAATAATTCTTGGGATGACATTTTCCAGACTCTGACCGATAGATTTTTGTTGTGTAAGGCTATCGAGAGACCAGTATCTAATCCAAACCCACAGGTGTGATATCAGGAAGCACTTTTTCCACACAGTGTAGTAGAAATCTGGAACATTCCCAAATGGCTTTGGAAGCTGGGGGTCATTTGGAGCTTTCAAGACTTGAGATCGCTATATTTTTGTTGGGTAAGGGTTTCAAGGGATATGGAACCTAGGCGGGTAAATGGAGCTGAGGTAGAGATCAGCCATGATCTAATTGAATGGCAGAACAGGCTCAAGGGGCTGAATGGCCTCCCCTTATTCCTATGTTCCAATGTAAATGGAAGATGTGTTGTGTAATGGAAACCCGCCACAAGATTCCTGCGCCTTCAGGTAAGAGAATGGCTGCATTATAATATCGTGATGGCCGCTCTGATTCAGCGAAGGACGCCAACGCCACCATTTTCTCTTTTTGGTCCAGGCCGCCCAGATCTGCCTTGGCGTCACTCCATCGGTGGGGCTGCAGAGGCCCTGAGCTCGCAGAGCAAGTCGAGCTCTCAGAAAAGGATGTCCCAATACTGGGGCACCCAGGCACAGACGGAACCGCCGGACTGCAGGCGGCACGGGCCACCGAGCGAGGCGCCCCATCAGAACACGGAGCAGCTTCTACCGCCCGCCCAGCCAGCGCCACAGCAGGAGCCAATACCGCCAGTGAGGTAGGAGCGCCTCTCCGCAACACCGCGGTCAACGTTGCCCCTTTCGCGAAGCGAGTTTCACCTCAGCCGGTTTGGTGGCGGAATCTTAACCCTGTGTCCGATTCTCACACGATGGTGGCAGTGTGGCTGGTGGGCTTTTGTAAAATCGTAGAATCTTGCAGCACAGAAGGCGGCCGTTCGGCCCGTCGCGCCTGTGCTGGCTCTTTTTGAAAGAGCTATCCAATTAGTCCCTTTCCCCATAGCCCTGCAAATTTTTTCCCTTCGAGTATTTATCCAATTCCCCTTTAGAAAGTTATTATTGAATCTGCTTCCACCGCCCTTTCAGGCAGCGCATTCCAGATCATAACAACTCGCTGTGTTTAAAAAAGAATTCTCCTAATCTCCCCTCTGGTTCTTTTGCCAATTATTTTAAGGCTTTAGATTTAGTTCCTGCACCGAGATCTCTGCTTTTCCCTGTGGACTGCCTTTTTTATGAACACCGTCCCCACCATTTAAACCGCCCACCTTTTTAAATCCGCCAAATGGCGCTAACCGTTTGCCATCACCGTTATTGTCAATTACAAAGTTGCCGCTTGTGTGTTAAAGCCTGCCGGCTATTTAGAGACAGAAACAGGCGAGTAGTTCTCACCTCCTTGAGGTGCAGTTACTAATTACACTTCTGGGGTTTGCGGAGTGATGCGAGGAATCCAGGTGAAGAGAATGACATCGCTACAGATGTGCAAGAGAGGAGTCCGTGGTTTGTTGTCCTGTCCCCGTCAGTGTGAGAATTACACCCAATTGGTGGGGGGTAGTCTGGGTGTAGTTGGTGACGGGGGAGGGGGGGAAAGAGAAAGAATCATAGAATCATAGAAGTTTACAACATGGAAACAGGCCCTTCGGCCCAACATGTCCATGTCGCCCAGTTTATACCACTAAGCTAGTCCCAATTTCCTGCACTTGGCCCATATCCCTCTATACCCATCTTACCCATGTAACTGTCCAAATGCTTTTTAAAAGACAAAATTGTACCCGCCTCTACTACTGCCTCTGGCAGCTCGTTCCAGACACTCACCACCCTTTGAGTGAAAAAATTGCCCCTCTGGACCCTTTAGTATCTCTCCCCTCTCACCTTAAATCTATGCCCCCTCGTTACAGACTCCCCTACCTTTGGGAAAAGATTTTGACTATCTACCTTATCTATGCCCCTCATTATTTTATAGACTTCTATAAGATCACCCCTAAACCTCCTACTCTCCAGGGAAAAAAGTCTCAGCCTATCCAACCTCTCCCTATAAGTCAAACCATCAAGTCCCGGTAGTATCTGAGTAAATCTTTTCTGCACTCTTTCTAGTTTAATAATATCCTTTCTATAATAGGGTGACCAGAACTGTACACAGTATTCCAAGTGTGGCCTTACTAATGTCTTGTACAACTTCAACAAGACATCCCAACTCCTGTATTCAATGTTCTGACCAATGAAAAAGAGAGAGATTAACGGGCGCTAAACGGAAAACTTTGAAGTATAAAACCGTCCCAATAAGTGTAGAGGGCAAATGGCGTTAGCACCAATGCTCCCATCTATAAGCGGCTGGGACCGTGCCCACTCTCAGGGCCGCAGAACCTCATCTGCTGGAAATGGACGTTGGGAAATCGCAGGCTCAGTTTCTCGTCATGAGGTTCTGCTGGGTGATTTTTTTTTTTTTTATTTCGATCGCGCGACTGGTCGCTGCTTTGTGTTTGAGATCCTTGCATTCTTCACACCGCCACCGGGGGCCACCGTCGCAGCGTTGCGCGGTGCTTGACCGGGAGGTCTGAGAGGGGGGCGAGCTGGTTGGAGGCGCTGAGACTCGGGCGTATTTCTAAGTGCTCTGGAAATCTCGTTTCGGGGAATGTAAATGGGGCCCAGCCGTGGTCTTCCACTTGGGACGGGAAGTAACGCCTGGACCACTGCAAAGTCGCCACAATGCAGAATTCATGTCATGCCTCTTGTGACCGCACACACTATTTGACACCGAGCCACATAAGGTGATATTAGGACAAATGACCAAACGCTTGGTCAAAGAGGTAGGTTTTAAGGAGCGACCTAGAGGAGAAAGGTAGAGAGAGAGAGACGGTGAGGTTTAGGGAGGGAATTCCGGAGCTTAGGGCCCAGGCACTCAAGGCACGGCCGCCAATGTTGGAGCGGTGAAAATTGGAGATGTGCGAGAGGCCAGAATTGGAGGAGCGCAGAGACCTCGGAGGGTTGTAGGGCTGGAGGAGGTCAGAGATAGGGAGGGCGCGAGGCCGTGGAGGGATTTGAACGCAAGGATGAGAATTTTGCTGCTGCTGGACCGGGAGCCAATGTAGGTCAGCGAGCACAGTGGGTGATGGGTGAACGGGACTTGGTGTGACTCTTAGAAAATCACCATTTTTAATCTTTTGCAGCCCCAATCGTACAACATTTACCAGAAAACCCAGCGGGGACAAAACGGTAAAGAAACCTAGAGGTATGTCACAAGTTGGACCTGGATATAAACGTATTACAGTAATAATCCAGCCAAATGGGGGCTATGTTGTGGTTTTGTTATTGTAATTCCTATTGAATTCAATGTCTGTTTGCACAAACTGTAGGAAATATCTTCAAGGAATGTGGGCTGGGATAGGAAGATGCACTCAGCGCAACTGCATTAATGTTGCATCCCACAAACCACTGTCTGTTACAAAAGTCTGGTGTCTCGCAATTTGTTACAGCCTCATAACGGAGGAAGAAAGCCAGGCATTTCGTCCCGGCTCCTGCTGACCTGGAGCCTGAAATTTACAAGACCCTTCCAACCTGCAGACCTCCCTCGCCAAACAGCAATTGAACTAGACTTGCATCATTCTTTGTTTACTTAACAGCAATTAGACTTTCGGGCCTTAAAGGGAGTTTGGCTCTGCCTGAGCGGCAGAATAATACATTGTGCGTTATATGGTGTAATATCCCTGTCATTATAAAATTGCTATGAGAAACACCTGGGGAGGTTCGCTCCTGTTATTTTCAAAATCATTGGAGGTGCAAATACACAACAACTCCATTGTAAAAAGAGCGAACTTTTATTTATATAGCGCCTTAGGACGTCCCAAAGCTCTTTACAGCCAATGAAGTACTTTTGATAAATGACCAGATAATCTGTTTTAGTTATGTTGGTTGAGGGATAAATATCGGCCCAGGACGCCAGGTAGAACTCCCTTGCTTTTCTTCGAAACATGGGATCTTTTACATCCACCCGCGAGGGCAGACTGTTTAATGTCTCGTCCGAAAGACGGCACCTCCGACAGTGCAGCACTCCCTCAGTACTGGCGCTGGGAGTGTCAGCCTAGATTATGTGCTCAAGTCTCCGGAGTGGGACTTGAACCCGCGACCTTCTGACTTAGAGGCGAGAGTGCTACCCACTGAGTCACGGCTGACATTTGTAGTAACGCATATACATGCATCACTGGCCTGTTTGAAGACTGTATTTCTTCACACGAGGAGGAAAAATTGATATTAAATTCAGAGATTAAGACAATAGAAACTAAATTTTTAAAGGGGTGCAGGAACAGAGAGACCTGCAAGTTCATGTACACAAATCTTCGAAGATGGCAGGACATGTTAAGAAGGCTGTTTTTTAAAAAAGCCTTAAAATTAGATGCATTGGAGTAAAAAGCGAGGAAGTTATGCTAAACCTTTATGAATCACTTTTATTCTCGGAGTGGTTCTGTGCTGGTGTTCAGTCTTCTTGCTGCGACTAGACAACCAATACAGTGGCATCAATAAATGTTAATGATTATATGAGTACAATGAGTTACACACAGTAACGAGGCAGTAAGATGGATTTTTACCCCAATCCTTTAGCGAGCAGGTGACCACCTGTTGAAACTGTTAGCTCCTGTTCTGCCCTTTTCCCCCCCCCCCACCTTCAGGCAGTTCTTTATACACCCCCAACTCCACGACATCATCCGCCCGCAGCCAATCAGTGATGCTGTAGCCCGTTGAACCCATATACGGACAGGGTTCCATTTTGTTCCTCCCTAACTCTTTCCAGCAGACACGACTTTAAAACAAACTGCAGCGAGACAGTTTAGGATTACACTGCTGCAATAATAATTATAAACAATTTTACAACACCAAGTTATAGTCGAACAAGTTTATTTTAAAATCCACAAGCTTTCGGAGGCTTCCTCCTTCCTCAGGTGAATGTGGAACTGAAATCCTCGAACCCTTCGCATTTATAAATCACAGAACAATGCCTGGTGATTACAGAGAGTCTTTTCAACTGCCCGTTGCCAAGGCAACCAAAGTGTTCAGGCAGATAGGTGTTACCTACAGGCCCACTGAATATACAAACGGCCAGAACTAAAAAACAGATGATGTGGAGATGCCAATTAAAAAAACAGAGCGAGAGAGGTAGAAACATCCGGAAGGAAAAGACAGCAATTGACCCGTTATATTAAAAACGGATAACATTTGTTCGCTGGTGGGGTTACGTGTAGCGTGACATGAACCCAAGATCCCGGTTGAGGCCGTCCTCATGGGTGCGGAACTTGGCTATCAATTTCTGCTCGACGATTTTGCGTTGTCGAGTGTCTCGAAGGCCGCCTTGGAGTACGCTTACCCGAAGGTCGGTGGCTGAATGTCCTTGACTGCTGAAGTGTTCCCCGACTGGGAGGGAACCCTCCTGTCTGGCGATTATTGCGCGGTGTCCGTTCATCCGTTGTCGCAGCGTCTGCATGGTCTCGCCAATGTACCATGCTCCGGGGCATCCTTTCCTGCAGCGTATGAGGTAGACAACGTTGGCCGAGTCACAGGAGTATGAACCATGCACCTGGTGGGTGGTGTCCTCTCGTGTGATGGTGGTATCCGTGTCGATGATCTGGCATGTCTTGCAGAGGTTACCATGGCAGGGTTGTGTGGTGTCGTGGACGCTGTTCTCCTGAAAGCTAGGTAATTTGCTGCGAACGATGGTCTGTTTGAGGTTGGGTGGCTGTTTAAAGGCGAGTAGTGGAGGTGTGGGGATGGCCATAGCGAGGTGTTCGTCGTCATTGATGACATGTTGAAGGCTGCGGAGAACATGGCGTAGTTTCTCCGCTCCGGGGAAGTACTGGACGACGAAGGGTACTCTGTTGGTTGCGTCCCGTGTTAGTCTTCTGAGGAGGTCTATGCGATTTTTCGCTGTGGCCCGTCGGAACTGTCGATCGATGAGTCGAGCGTCATATCCCGTTCTTACTAGGGCGTCTTTCAGCGTCTGTAGGTGTCCATCACGTTCCTCCTCGTCTGAGCAGACCCTGTGTATTCGCAGGGCCTGCCCATAGGGGATGGCCTCTTTGACGTGGTTAGGGTGGGAGCTGGAAAAGTGGAGCATCGTGAGGTTGTCCGTGGGCTTGCGGTAGAGTGAGGTGCTGAGGTGCCCATCAAAGACGAGCACCTCACTCTACCGCAAGCCCACGGACAACCTCATGATGCTCCACTTTTCCAGCTCCCACCCTAACCACGTCAAAGAGGCCATCCCCTATGGGCAGGCCCTGCGAATACACAGGGTCTGCTCAGACGAGGAGGAACGTGATGGACACCTACAGACGCTGAAAGACGCCCTAGTAAGAACGGGATATGACGCTCGACTCATCGATCGACAGTTCCGACGGGCCACAGCGAAAAATCGCATAGACCTCCTCAGAAGACTAACACGGGACGCAACCAACAGAGTACCCTTTGTCGTCCAGTACTTCCCCGGAGCGGAGAAACTACGCCATGTTCTCCGCAGCCTTCAACATGTCATCAATGACGACGAACACCTCGCTATGGCCATCCCCACACCTCCACTACTCGCCTTTAAACAGCCACCCAACCTCAAACAGACCATCGTCCCAGCAAATTACCCAGCTTTCAGGAGTCATGATGTGGAGATGCCGGTGATGGACTGGGGTTGACAATTGTAAACAATTTTACAACACCAAGTTATAGTCCAGCAATTTTATTTTAAATTCACAAGCTTTCGGAGGCTACCTCCTTCCTCAGGTGAACGATGTGGAAATTTCAAGGATTTCATTTTCACATCGTTCACCTGAGGAAGGAGGTAGCCTCTGAAAGCTTGTGAATTTAAAATAATATTGCTGGACCAAAACTTGGTGTTGTAAAATTGTTTACAGCTTTCAGGAGAACAGCGTCCACGACACCACACAACCCTGCCATGGTAACCTCTGCAAGACATGCCAGATCATCGACACGGATACCACCATCACACGAGAGGACACCACCCACCAAGTGCATGGTTTATACTCCTGTGACTCGGCCAACGTTGTCTACCTCATACGTTGCAGGAAAGGATGCCCCGGAGTATGGTACATTGGCGAGACCATGCAGACACTGCGACAACAGATGAACGGACACCGCGCAATAATCGCCAGACAGGAGGGTTCCCTCCCAGTCGGGGAACACTTCAGCAGTCAAGGACATTCAGCCACCGACCTTCGGGTAAGCGTACTCCAAGGCGGCCTTCGAGACACTCGACAACGCAAAATCGTCGAGCAGAAATTGATAGCCAAGTTCTGCACCCATGAGGACAGCCTCAACTGGGATCTTGGGTTCATGTCACGCTACACGTTACCCCACCAGCGAACAAATGTTATCCGTTTTTAATATAACGGGTCAATTGCTGTCTTTTCCTTCCGGATGTTTCTATGTTTCTACCTCTCTCGCTCTTTTTTTTTAATTGGCATCTCCACATCATCTGTTTTCTTTTTAGTTCTGGCCATTTGTATATTCGGTGGGCCTGTAGGTAACACCTATCTGCCTGAACACTTTGGTTGCCTTGGCAACGGGCAGTTGAAAAGACTCTCTGTAATCACCAGGCATAGTTCTGTGATTTTATAAATGCGAAGGGTTCGAGGATTTCAGTTCCACATTCACCTGAGGAAGGAGGAAGCCTCCGAAAGCTTGTGGATTTTAAAATAAACTTGTTGGACTATAACTTGGTGTTGTAAAATTATTTACAATTGTCAACCCCAGTCCATCACCGGCATCTCCGCATCATGGCTCCAATAATAATTGGAGACATTCCCTTAACAATCAGTATCAGACAGTGCATCAAGTAGGGAGCTGGTAAGATACAGTCCAGATGAATCGGGCAGTCCACGAGGTGGCGTTTGTAAGCTGGCAGGAGATGCATTATGTGAAGTTTTATTCCTTTTTATAATAAAAAAAAATTAATCTTTGACTTCAATGACTTCCCCCCCCCCCCTCAGAGAAAAAAAGCAAAAACTTTCGAACCACACTTGGAGTATTGTGCACAGTTCTGGTCTCCATATTATAGAGGCATTGGAGAAGGTGCAAAAAAGATTCACAAGGATGATACCAGAACTGAGAGGATATACTTATCAGGAAAGGCTGAACGGGCTGAGACTCTTTTCTTTAGAAAAGGGAAGGCTGAGGGGTGACCTGATCGAGGTCTTTAAGATAATGAAAGGGTTCGCAAGGGTAGACTTAGAGAAAATGTTTCCATTTGTGGGGGAGACCAAAACTAGAGGTCATAAATATAAGATAGTCACTAATAAATCCAATAGGGAATTCAGGAGAAACTTCTTTACCCAGAGAGTGGTGAGAATGTGGAACTCGCTACCACAAGGAGCATTTGCGGCAAATAGCACATACATTTAAGGGGAAGCTAAATAAGCACAAGAGGGAGAAAGGAATAGAAGGTCATCCTGGTAGGGTGAAATGAAGTAGGGTGGAAAGAGGCTTGTGTGGAGCATAAACGCTGGCATAGACCAGTTGGGCCGAATGGCCTGTTTCTGTGCTGTAGTTTCGATGTAAGCACAGTCCGAGAGACCACCTGACCAATGATGCACCATTTAGTTGTTTAAATCTCGTCTGATCTCGGAAGGTAAACAGAGTCAGGCCTGGTTAGTATTTTGACGGGAGACCACCTGAGAATGCCAGGTTCAGTCAGCTATTCTGGGGGTACGAGGAAAGAGCAGGTCGGGGGGGGGAGTGGGACTACTTTGGATAGCTCTTTCAAAAGAGGCAGGATGGGACGAATGGCCTCCTTCTGTGCTGTATGATTCTATGATAATAAATGAGATTCCCATTTTCCAAAAACAGGAGAAAACCCCTCGCCAACAGACTCATCTTCTGGAAGCAGAGAAGATGTCTACATTGTCCCGGTGAGCTCCAAACCAATCCCCGTGCCACTGCCGAGGAAGTCTGTTGGGGTGAGTTGATGGCGGTCTTGTCCTGTGTAAGTGTGACTGCAGAGGAAGTGTCAAATCATAATGTCCTGGCACAGACCAAGGCCATTCGTTCCATCGAGTCTGTGCTGGTGTTTCTCTCTATGAGCCACGTGGTCTAATACCATTCTCATCCCCGCACCCTTCAATATTATTCTTTTTTCGAGCAACTAATTCCGTTTTAGCAGAATTCATGAACTCTGTTTTTGTGGCAGAGAATTCCACATTCGAACCATGCTCAGTTCAAAGAAATATTTTTGTAACATCTTTTTAATCCTTTTAGTGATTTTTACATTAAATTTGTGCTCTCCTCACCATCTCGGTGGAAATGTCCATCACTATTTACCTGATGGTTTTGAACACCTCTCCAGACCAGTCACATCTTAACTTTCCTGCCTCTAATGGAAATAAACCCCAAAGTCTTTCCACAGCTCTAACCCCTCATCCCTGGTACCCCATGCTGCAGCTATTCCATTGCTTTCACAGCATGTGTCAGCCGTGGCTCAGTGGGTAGCATTCTCACCTCTGAGTCAAAGGAAAGTGGGTTCGAGCCTCACTCCAGAGACTTGAGCACAAAAATCTAGGCTGACTCTCCAGTACAGCACTGAGGGAGTGCTGCACTGTCGGACTGTCTATTTGGTTAGAGTTGAGAAACAATAGAGGTGCCATTATACAACTCAGTGTATTCTATAGGCCACCAGCTAGTGGGAAGGATATAGAGGAGCAAATTTGCAGGGAAATTACAGAGAGGTGCAAGAACTACAGAGTAGTGATAATGGGGGACTTCAACTATCCTAATATAGACTGGGATAGTAATAGTGTAAAGGGCAGAGAGGGGGAGGAATTTCTGAAGATGAGACGTTAAATCGAGGTCCCGTCTGCCCTCTCGGGTGGACGTAAAAGATCCCATGATACTATTTCGAAGAAGGAGTTCTCCCCGGTGTTCTGGACAATATTTATCCCTCAACCAACTTTGCGAAAACAGATTACCTGGTCGTTATCACCAATTGTTTTTCTTGCTTGCTTTCTCGCTCGCTCGCTCTTCCCCCACCCCCCCGGCCCACATTGGGATGCCCAAAAGTGCACACGGCGCCTCTCTCTCCCTGAGCAGCACATCAACGTACAAGCAGGGAGCCCGAGGGCACGACAGGGTCACAAGTATGTGCATGGCTGAAGTCATCGTAAAGCCACCTGCTTGTTTGCCCAGCAAATTCCAGCGCATGGGGTTTAGGAGCCCTCTGAAGTGCAAGAACACCTGTCCGGTTGCGGTAGTGCAGTGATTACGTAGTGCAGAAGCCTGGACTAATAATCCAGAGGAATGTGAGTTCACATCCCACCATGGGCAGTTTGAGAGTTTGAATTCAGTTTTAAAAGTAAAATAAACTGGAAATAAAAAAACTGGTATCAGTAAAAGTGACCATGAAGCTGTTGGATTGTCGTAAGATCCTAACTGGTTCACTAATGTCCTTTTAGGGAAGGAAACCTGCTGCCTTTAACTGGTCTGGTCCATATGTGACTCCAGTCCCACACCAACATGGTTGACTCTTAACTGCCCTCTGAAGTGGCCCAGCAAACCATTCAGTTGTATCAAACTTCTTGCAATGGTTCAAGAAGAAGACCCATCACCACCTTCTCTGGGCAACTAGAGGATGGGCAATAAATGCCACGATGCCCATATCCCGAGACCGAATAATTCTGATTTTCAAAAAAAAAACCCTTACGATCTTGTGTAGCAGAAGATGTGGCATCTCTGGATGCGGGAGAGATGCCTTGTTTAAAGTGCCCGTGTTCGCATCCGCAGGTGAAGCCAAAGCAGAGGAGAGTTAAGGCGATCCTGGACTGTCGAGCGGACAAACCCGATGAGCTGACTTTCACCAAGGGGCAGGTCATTGTTGTGACGGGAGAAGAAGATTCATTTTGGTGGGTGAGTATCTGGTTTTATCACCTTTTTTAAAAAAAAAACTCTTCCTGCTGCTAAATAATCTTTTGCAGCTTCCCACGTACAGTCAGGACAGATCTGAGCTGGGGGAGCAAATACCCTTAATTTGAGGGAGGTTCACCTTTCACCCTGGCTTCCTTACTACAACAACTTGCATTTATATAGCGTCTTTAACGTGGTGAAACGTTCAAGGGGGTGAATGGGAAATAAAATTTGACGCCGAGCCGCATAAGGAGGTATTGGGACAAAGCTCGGTCAAAGAGGTAGGTTTTGAAGAGCGCATTAAAGGAGGAGAGAGAGGCGGAGAGGTTTAGGGGAGATAGTCCAGAGCTTAGGGCCCAGGCAGCTGAAGGCATGCCCGTTAATGGTGGAGCGATGAAAATCGGGGATGTGCAAGAAGCAAGAATTGGAGGCTAATTATCTTGTAACTAGAAAGAAAGAACTTGCATTTCTATAGCGCCTTTCATGACCTCAGGATGTTCCAAAGTGCTTTACAGCCAATGAAATACTTTTGAAGTGTAGTCACTGTTGTAATGTAGGAAACATGGCAGCCAATTTGCGCACAGCAAGATCCCACAAACAGCAATGTGATAATGACCAGATAATCTGTTTTAGTGATTTTTGGTTGAGGGATAAATATTGGCCAGGACACCGGGGAGAACTCCCCTAGTCGTCTTCGAAATAGTGCCGTGGGATCTTTTACATCCACCTAAGAGGGCAGATGGGGCCTCGGTTTAACGTCTCATCCGAAAGCTGGATTGTTAGTTCCTCCCTCCTGGACTTTAGCTGGGGTGTGACTGCAATGTGCCGAAGTGGCCATTCCTTCATGTGTGAGCCTTGATGGCGAGTGTCAGCAGGCTATTCAACTGTGAAATACAGACCAGCTCACAGCTACCTATGTGATAATGATCATGAGCAGGACCCCTGGGTGTTTTTTTTTTCCCCTCTTCTCATTTTGTTTACCTTTCCAGGCTCAGGGCACTGAGGCCAATTTTGCCCTCCCTACTGCCGCCCTCGTTGAGGATGGTCAGTCCAGCATGCACTGGGAACCGAGCCTTGAACCTCTAGGTCTGGATAACTCCGTGCTAAACCAGACCGTGCTTTAATCCCGATAGATTGTGCAGAAGTTACTGTCATTGGAACTATTTCAGGCAAAGGCCAACAGACACAAGCAGCATGGCAGTGACTCTCCAACTCTTCGTAAGGCAGTAATGAATTCCACGTTCGCAGTTGTAACTAATTTTAATTGCTCGAATCTGCACCTTTTCACAGGTTGGACACATTGAAGGAGACAAGTCACGGTCAGGCGCCTTCCCAGTCGATTATGTCCACCTCTTATCCGAATGACGGGTTCGTGGGAGCCAATAGTCGTAACCGCCTCTAATGGAAGGAGTTTTGAGACCTGTTGACTTTGTGAACTGCACCCAAAGCCCTTCTGTAAGCTTGGGTTTCTTGGGTCAGACTGGGACAATACTGGATGTCCGTCCTCAGCTTCCTCGGAATGCCAGCCTGGCTATTGAGTTTCAGTCTTATTGCAAGACGCCCTTGGGGTCTTCAGGAAGATCCCATTGTTATTGCTATCATTGGAGACTCATGGATATTCCAACTGAGTTTGAATCAGACTTTTGGAACTGTTTCTGTTCTGGATGTTCCTGACCCTGCAGTAACGTGTCTTGTTTTAGTATTTCTCAGCTATTCCTTTCGTGTATCTGAATTTCATGATTTTATGAAATGGTCATGGGCCAATTGATTATGGGTTGGCACAGCTGAACAGGCCATATAGTGTCTAGTCTGAGCAATACATTCCATAGGGGTGGACCAGGCACTAAACAAAGGATGATGGGGAATGTTTTAGAATACAGGAGCTTTGAAGTTTGCATTGAGTGAGGGCCCTGAAGGATGACCCACGCTTTGTGCATTTAGTAATGTAGGACAGATGCAGGTTCCATGCACCCAGGGTTGGATTAGACAGGGGAACGTACATTGTAGGGATGGTATGTTTATTGCACAGATTGAATTACAATATAGGGGCCCTGTATTAGATGAGGGGAAGGGGGAGGGTCTAGCAGTATATGGACTGAATGTTTATTGCACGGTAAGAATAGGAGGGGCTGAAATATAGGAAAACTAAATATATCTAAAAGTCACATTTTTAATACTGTCCACTGACTTATCGAAGATCTCAACTACACTACAATCAATGTCTGTTGCGAGCTATAGGAGCCTTACAGAAGTTAAAGGTGTTTGGAGCAGCTCAGTGCTTCTTAGTAAGAAAGTAAGACAAGGAGACGGCCACACACGTATGTGTGTATATATACTCACCAACTCACTCTCACTCTTTCTCACACACTTTCTGACTGGTATTCCTGGAGGTTTCATCACATGACTTCCCATCTCCAACTGCTCTCTTTCTCCCTCCCCCAAATTGGTCGCCCGATATGTCCAATCTCGCAGTGCCCCGCCTTCCCATGGCCAATCAAATGTGAAGAGCGTCTTCGTTACCTGATTGACTGACATGTCAAGAGTCATCCAAACAGCCATTTTTCCTTTACGCCAACATTTTTATGACTAATACACAAAAGTGTTGAAAGAAGATTTTTTTTTAATGCCTCTGTGATTTTTCTCCCTGGATGTTGCTCCCAGCAGTGTCCTGGAGATTAATCTTCAATTCCTGGCAATCCTGGAGGGTTGGTCACCCTTAACCTGCACACATGTGCAAACACACCACTCTTTTTTAAAAAAAAAATCCTGCTTTTAAATAGAACCCTTCTGATTGATTCCCATCAGCTGTACACACAAGGACACTTTTTGATCATTTTGACTTTGGGAGAATGCCAGTGTCATCTTTATATCCAATAAGTTTTGTTTATGTCTATTTGAAGAACCTAGCTAGAGGTGACTGAAGGAATCGCTGCAATGTCTCCCTTTTAGAATGTTCTAGAAAGATCAAATCGGCAACATTTAAATAAATATTGTCAAAATATTGCTTTCTGTGGAGTTATAAAATGACGGGTGAAGAGGGGGAGGAGGTCTGGCTGATGGGATGGGATGGGGGGTTGGGTTGGGTGGAGTGGAGTGGGAGCAGAGGAGTGTCGTCACCCAGCTTCTTGCAATCTCAATTCCTAAATGTCAGGGTCAGGCAATGATCGGGAGAGCTGCTCAGTAAAAGCTCTTTCTTTTCCTCCCCAAGTTGAGCAAATTATCACAATCAGGTCTGAGGCAAGATTTCCTCTGAGTGCGGTTTGTAGCAAAATCGTAAAGGCATTTGTAATTTTGCCACTCCCCGTCGCGAATGGTTTAAATTTTGGCCTATTTCCCTTCCAAGGACAACCCTGTTCAAAGGTGTTTTGAGGAGTGGGCTATCGTCTGTGTTGACACACAGAATGAGAAAAACTGGTCACGGGTAAGTGATCTTTTTCTGATGAGCTCTGTTGTTAAAATATCTTACAAGGAAGCAACAGGAGAATATTTTAACACTGCCATGTACTGGGCTGAGACATACAATACCATGCACCATGTGCCTGAATTGGAGAGTGTTTGAATCCAGTGACACAGGGAGGGAGCTGACAAAGACTGACGTAATGACTTAATAAAATCTATTAAATTGTTACCACAGCATGAGGTAACTCCCTATTTCTTAAAACTAGCAACTAGTATTTATCTGGATAGCACTTGTTTGCTCGTACACTCATTCTGTATTTAATTCTGGCCTCTTGCGCATCCCCGATTTCCTTCACTCCACCATTGGCGGCCGTGCCTTCAGCTGCCTCGGCCCTAAGCTCTGGAATTCCCTCCCTAAACCCCTCTACCTCTCTCTCCTCCTTTAAGACGCTCCTTAAAACCTACCTCTTTGACCAAGCTTTTGGTCACCTGTCCTAATATCTCCTCATGTGGCTCAGTGTCAAATTTTTGTCTGATAATCGCTCCTGTGAAGCGCCTTGGGATGTTTTTCTATGTTAAAGGCGCTATATAAATGCAAGTTGAATATTGCGGAGGAAGATTTGGGGACCCAATCCCACAGTGTTCTGCAGCACTAGAATATAAACTAAACGCTGGATTTGTAAAGTGAGTTGCTTAAATTACATTTAGGTCCAGAGTTATTTTATGCTGTAATTTCTTCCACAGACTGTATTAAGTGATACATTTAATGTGCGCTTTTTACACTTTTTTTAATAAATATTGCAAAGCTGGTGAAACGGGGGACTAATGGATAACCTTGGGAGTTTGTGCATTGCGTGCCTTACCACTGCCCTCTCTGGTGATTGGGATGTAGGTTTTGTTTCAATTTTCCTCCCTTTCCTGCTCGCAGTATCCACGTGTTGTGAGCTGGACTTTCTGGGGAGACTGTAAGAGCAGAAAGGGGAAGGGATAAGGCACGTCGACCTGGCCCATTCCTGCCATCATCCTGCGAGTTTTTAAAAAAAAATTAATTCTCTGGATGTGGGCATCGCTGGCATTTATTGCCCTAAGTCGCCCTTGAGAAGGTGGTGGTGAGCCGCCGCCTTGAACCGCTGCAGTCCGTGTGGTGAAGGTTCTCCCACAGTGCTATTAGGGAGGGAGTTCCAGGATTTTTGACCCAGCGACGATGAGTTTCTGAGTCGCTGTGTCTGAGGCCTCGGAGCAAGTTGTCTGGCTGCCCTGTTTCAAAGTGAGTTACTGCCTCCTTGTAACTGTTTCTTCCCCCCCCCCCCCCCCCCCCTCCGGCCATACTGTTCTGTACATGATATGGTTTGTCAGCAATTGCCAACTGGCCTGTGTCTGTACGATGCTGTATATAAATTGTTCTGGTTATGTGACTCTATTTTGACATATGATCATGTCCTGAATGTGAGGTAGGTTTAAATGTATAGTCATTTGTTACCTATATTTGCAGAATGTTAATTAAGTAATAGACATGTTCAGGAACTGAAGATGAGAAGTGATTTCCATGCCCTTTTAATTAAAAGGATTTGGTTCGCACTTTTTAAGTTGTACTGAGAGATTCTGTAAATACTCTAAGTTGCTCCTCAATTTAATGGGGAAACAGTGGGGGGTGAGTGGGGTTAATTGGATAGCTCTTTCAAAAGAGCCGGCACAGACACAATGGGCTGAATGGCCTCCTTCTGTATGATCCTGATTCTATGATGGAAGGAGAACCATTACCCTTGAAAGGGGGTGAATTTGTCTCCATCCGTCTTGGGTTGGTCCATTGGGACTAGTTATGTCCGTGTTAAGCTGCGAGGGAGGCCTCGATTGTATAGAAGCAGTTTCCCTTTTCGTAGTAATGATGTCATTAAAAACTTTGATTTATGTGTTTCCAGCTCCGATCTCTGGCCGATGCTGAATTAGCTGATGTCAGCCAGGGTCACGTTTTGGCAGTGACAATACACCTCCCTATCCCTGGGCTGGAGAGAGTCAAACATCAATCGTGGACCCACCTCCTGATCGCCACCCAATGACCTGTTCTGATATTGGGTCTGTGCGCAGTGGGTGATGCCACAATTGGGACTTGGCTGTGCAGCTCTCCACAGTCCCAGGTTGTCTATGTTCGAATGTGAAGATTAGCCACTTGGATGAGTTACCGAAGGAGCCATATCTGGGTATAAATCAGCACCTGCAAGAGAGTAGGGGAGAACTTTGGCATAAAGAAGAACTTGCATTTCTATAGAGCCTTTCACCACCTCGGGACGTCCCAAAGCGCTTTACAGCCAATGAAGTACTTCTTGAAGTGGAGTCACTGTTATAATGTAGGAGAAGTGGCAGTCAACTTGCGCACAGCAAGCTCCCACAAACAGCAATGAAATTAATTACCAGATCATGGCCATTTAGGTGTTGGTCGAGGGATAAATGTTGGCCAGGCCACCGGGAGAACTCTCCTGCTCTTTTTCGAATAGTGCCTTGGGATTTTTTTTGTGTCCAACTGAGAGGGCAGACGGGGCCTCGGTTTAACATCTCATCCGCAAGACGGCACCTCCGACGGTGCAGCACTCCCTCAGTACTGCACCGGAGTGTCAGCCTGGATTATGTGCTGAATGGCCTCCTTCTGTATGATCCTGATTCTATGATGGAAGGAGAACCATTACCCTTGACAGGGTAATGGTCCGGAGAGAAACTTGAACAACCGCCATCTGACTCCGAGGCGAGAGTGCTACCCACTTAACACCTGTGCTAGACACGTCGTGTGTCCTAGAAAGCACTTCACAACCAATGAATTAATTTCAAAGTCGACTCACTTTTTTGCTATGAAGGCAAATGTGGCAGTCAATTTGTGCACCGCACGATCCCCCAAACAGCAGTGAGATGAACAGCCAGTTATTTTGTTTTTGGCGTTTGGTTGAGGGCTGGAGAGCTCCCTGCGTTTCTCAGAATAATGCCCTGGGATCTATTACATCCACCTGAACGGGCAGATGGGGCCTCGGTTTAACATCTCCTCAAAGAGATGCCACCTCTGAGAGTGCAGTGCTGGATCAGACTATGTACCGAAGTCCTGGAATGAAAAGCTATCGAGTTGCCCAGATAGTGCGAGAGCCACTGTAAGCACGACATGAGATCAAATGAAGGAGTGGAACTAACAGTCTCCGCTTCTGTTGCAATTTAAGATACCGTTCCTGCAGCATCTCTGATGTACGTTCCAATTCACTGCTACCCGCCCAATCAGAGTTTATCCTAATTAGACTATTGTATGACAGCTAAGTGATAGAAACTTTTTCTGCTGGTAGGGGGAGTCTGGGTCAAGGGGACATAACCTTAACCAGAGCCAGGACATTCAGGGTGGTAGAATGTGGAATGCTCTCGCACAAAAAGCAGTAGATGCTAGCTCAATTAATAATTTAAAATCTGAGATAGATAGGTTTTTTTTTTGCTAGCCAAGGGTATTAAGGGATATGGAGCCAAGGCGGGTAAATGGAGTTAGGGTACAGATCAGTCATGCTCTCATTGAACGGTGGAACAGACTCGAGGGGGTTAACGGCCTAGTCCTGTTCCTATGGTTCTTACTGGCAATCATTTGAAAGATAGGCGGGAAACTTTGCATGATCCTCTAAGAACTGTAGATACAGAATAAACAAACTCGACATCAACAGAAGAGCTAATATTTACACACAAACTCGAAGGTTCTGAGACTAGTGATAGATTTTTAACTGGCCCTCCCCGCCACTTGGCGGAAACAAGGCCGTGGGTGGGGGGGGAGGAGTGTTGGGCAGGGGGAGGGGGGTGGTGGCCAGTTAAAATGGAGCTGGTGGACCTACTCCTTTTCTGCAGTGGGGGGGGGGGCAAGCACACCCCCACCCCAAGCTGGTGTCATCGGGGCCCGATCCGCAATTTTAACCTGTAGCCTGAGCGGGCAGAGCAGTGCTGGCTCCCCAACCCGGCCCGCAGGCCAAACCTGCCGGGATCCAGAGCGAGGGACAGAAGAGGCCCAGCCAGGTAAGTTTAAAAACATTTTTTTAGTTTCCATGTGGGCCAAGAGAGTGGGAGTGCTCCTCCTGGCTCCCGCACAGAAACCTTGGGCCTCCCCTACTCTGGAATTCCCCCGCCATACCCGATCTGCCTATCGACATCAACAACAACTTGCATTTATATAGCCCTGTTAATGTAGCAAAACAGGAGTGTTACCAAATAAAATTTGACAACTAATAAGGAGGTATCAGGTCAGGTGACCAAAAGCTTGGTCAAAGAGGCAAGTTTTAAGGAGCGTCTTAAAGGAGGAGAGAGGCAGAGGGGTTTAGGGAGGGAATTCCAGAACTTGGGGCCGAGGCAGCTGAAGGCACGGCCGCCAATGGAGTGATGAAAATCGGGGATGTGCAAGAGGCCAGAATTGGAGGAGCACAGAGATCTCGGAGGGTTGCAGAGCTGGAGGAGGTTCGAGATAGGGAGGGGGTGAGGCCATGGAGGGATTTGAAAACAAGGAAACAAATGTTTTAATTTTTGAGGCGTTCTATGTGCCAAGGGAACAGTTCCAGCTTTGACCCTCGAGTAGCAGCAAGAATGCTGTAATTAGCCTCAGTGTCGTTGGGTTAAAGGGGGAGGGGGGTCGAACTGGTTTGTTGCCTCCCTGGTGCTAGGGTCAAGGATGTCACGGAGCGGCTGCAGGGCATTCTGGAGGGGGAGGGTGAACAGCCAGTAGTCATGGTCGATATTGGTACCAACGACATAGGTTAAAAAAAGGGATGAGGTCCTGCAAGGTAAATTTAAGGAGTTAGGAGATAAATTAAAAAGCAGGACTTCAAAGGTAGTGATCTCAGGATTACTACCGGTGCCACGTGCTAGTGAGTATAGAAACAGGAGAATAGACAGGATGAATGCGTGGCTGCAGGGATGGTGTAGGAGGGAGGGATTTAGATTCCTGGGACATTGGGACCGGTTCTGGGGAAGGTGGGACCTGTACAAGCGTGACGGGTTACACCCGAGCAGGACCGGGACCAATGTCCTCGCGGGGGTGTTTGCTAGTGCTGTTGGGGAAGGTTTAAACTAGAGTGGCAGGGGGATGGGCACCTGAGCGGGGAGTCAGAAGGGAATAAAATTGAGAGCAGGAAGAGTGGGGAAGACCCAGGGGAAATCTACAATACAAATAGTACAAACAGTTGTTCAAGAACAAGTGAGAGGGAAAAGCGTAGATCAGTGGAAAGAAAGTGTACTTTAGGCACGACAGATAAAATAAAAACTAGAAGGCGTAAGGCGATTAACCCAGCATCAAAGCTGTGGCAGGGGGTTGGGAACCTGAGCAGGGAGACAGAGGAAAGCGTGTCAGGAAGGGACTGAAGGTATGGAGTAAAAGGTAAAGTGTTAAAAAAGGAAAAAGCAGGAACTAAGTGTCACAAGACATATTTGAAAGTTCTTTATCTGAATGCACGTAGCATTCGTAACAAAATGGACGAGTTAACAGCACAAATAACTACATATGGGTATGATCTTGTGGCCATTACAGAAACATGGCTGCAGAGTGACAACGACTGGGAATTAAATATGCCAGGGTATTTAACAATCAGGAAGGACAGGCAGGAAGGAAGGGGAGGTGGGGTGGCTATGTTAATAAAGGAAGGAATCACTGTAATACAGAGAAATGATATTGGGACAAAGGATCAGGATAATGAAACAGTTTGAATAGAGATAGGGAATAATAAGGGGAAAAAAACACTAGTGGGCGTAGTATATAGGCCTCCTAATAGTTGCAACTCTGCTGGAAGAAGTATTAATCAGGAAATAGTCGGGGCATGTAATAAGGGAACAGCTATAATTATGGGGGATTTTAACTATCATCTTAACTGGACAAATCAAATTGGGCAGGGCAGCCTTGAGGAAGAGTTTATTGAGTGTATTAGGGATGGATTTCTTGAGCAGTATGTAACTGATCCTACAAGGGGGCAAGCAACCTTGGACCTGGTCCTGTGTAATGAGCCAGGATTAATTAATAATGTCCTAGTTAAGGATCCCCTTGGAATGAGTGACCATAACATGGTTACATTCCATATCTAATTAGAGGGTGAGAAGGTTGGTTCTCAAACAAGCGTACTGAGCTTGAATAAAGGAGACTATGATGGTATGAGAGCGGAATTGATTAAAGTGGACTGGGAAAATAGATTAAAGGGTAAGACGGTACATGAGCAGTGGTGTTCATTCAAGGAGTTATTTTACAACTTTCAAAAAAATATATATTCCACTGAAGATAAAAGGGTGTAAAAGAAATGACAGCCATCCGTGGCTAAGTAAAGAAATTAAGGACAGTATCCGACTAAAAACAAGGACATATAAGGTAGCCAAACTTAGTGGGAGGATAGAAGATTGGGAAGTCTTCAAAAGACAGCAAAAAGTAACTAAAGGATTGATTAAGAAAGGGAAGATAGATTATGAAAATAAATTAGCAAAAAATATAAAAACAGATAGCAAGAGTTTCTACAGTTATATAAAAAGAAAAAGGGTGGCTAAGGCAAACGTAGGTCCCTTAGAGGATGAGACTGGGAAATTAATGGTGGGAAACATGGAGATGGCAAAAATGCTGAACAAATATTTTGTTTCAGTCTTTACGAACATCCCAACACTGGACAAACAGGGGGCTCTAGTGGGGGAGGAGCTAAATACGATTAAAATCACTAAGGAATTGGTACTCAGTAAATTAATGGGACTCAAGGTGGATAAATCCCCTGGACCCGATGGCTTACATCCGAGGGTCTTGAGGGAAATGGCAGTAGGGATTGTGGATGCTTTGGTAATAATTTTCCAAAATTCTCTGGACTCAGCAAAGGTCCCGGCAGATTGGAAAACTGCTAATGTAACACCCTTATTTAAAAAGGGTAGTAGGCAGAAGTCTGGAAATTATAGACCAGTTAGCCTAACATCTGTGGTGGGTAAAATTTTGGAGTCTATTATTAAGGAGACAGTAGCAGAATATTTGGATAAACATAATTTAATAGGACAAAGTCAGCATGGCTTTACGAAGGGGAAGTCATGTCTGACAAATTTGCTTGAGTTCTTTGAGGACATAACGTACAGGGTGGATAAAGGGGAACCAGTGGACGTAGTGTATTTAGACTTCCAGAAGGCATTCGACAAGGTGCCACATAAAAGATTATTGCTCAAGATAAAGAATCACTGGATTGGGGGTAATATTCTGGCATGGGTGGAGGATTGGTTATCTAACAGGAAGCAGAGAGTTGGGATAAATGGTTCATTCTCGGACTGGCAACCAGTCGCCAGTGGTGTTCCACAGGGGTCGGTGCTGGGTCCCCAACTCTTTATAATCTATATTAACGATTTGGAGGAGGGGACCGAGTGTAACATATCAAAGTTTGCAGATGATACAAAGATGGGAGGGAAAGTGGAGAGTGAGGAGGACATAAAAAACCTACAGGAGGATATAGACAGGCTGGGTGAGTGGGCGGAGATTTGGCAGATGCAATACAATATTGGAAAATGCGAGGTTATGCACTTTGGCAGGGAAAATCAGAGAGCAAGTTATTATCTTAATGGCGTGAAACTGGAAAGTACTGCAGTACAAAGGGATCTGGGGGTCCTAGTGCAAGAAGATCAAAAAGTTGGTATGCAGGTGCAGCAGGTGATCAAGAAGGCCAACGGACTGTTGGCTTTTATTGCTCGGGGGATAGAATATAAAAACAGGGAGGTATTGCCGCAGTTATATAAGGTATTGGTGAGACCGCACCTGGAATACTGCATACAGTTTTGGTCTCCATACTTAAGAAAAGACATACTTGCTCTCGAGACAGTACAAAGAAGGTTCACTCGGTTAATCCCAGGGATGAGGGGGCGGACATATGAGGAGAGGTTGAGTAGATTGGGACTCTACTCATTGGAGTTCAGAAGAATGAGGCGCGATCTTATTGAAACATATAAGATTGTGAAGGGTCTTGATCGGGTGGATGCGGTAAGGATGTTCCCAAGGATGGATGAAACTAGAACTAGGGGGCATAATCTTAGAATAAGGGGCTGCTCTTTCAAAACTGAGATGAGGAGAAACTTCTTCACTCAGAGGGTAGTAGGTCTGTGGAATTTGCTGCCCCAGGAAGCTGTGGAAGCTACATCATCATTAAATAAATTTAAAACAGAAATAGACAGTTTCCTAGAAGTAAAGGGAATTAGGGGTTACGGGGAGCGGGCAGGAAATTGGACACTAATTTAGATTTGAGGTTAGGATCAGATCAGCCATGATCTTATTGAATGGCGGAGCAGGCTCGAGGGGCCGATTGGCCTACTCCTGCTCCTATTTCTTATGTTCTTATGCATTTTCCAGTTCATAAGAACATATGTCTAGATGTCAGATAAGGGCAGCACAGGCGTGGCTGTGATGCTGTCCACAGTCGAATAGGCAATTGATGCTTGCTGTCTAGGGTCACATGAATGGCCATTTGGGCAAGGCCATGCCCAGTGCCCTGCGCCTGTGGAACTGAACCCCAACAAAGGCAGAAATAAGAACAAACTAGAGGCGAAAGTATTCACCTGTTCCAATGTACAAAATACGTCTTCACTCTTATTGAACTGGAGTTCCTCATCTCACACTCTCAATTCCTGATCAAACTTTTTCATCCTCTGCGTGTTAAATGTGGACAATCTGAACATCTGCCTTTCAGTTGGCAGCAGTTTAATGGTTTTTGTGCGAAGTCTGTTTTGTCCTTTGTGTGTGTGTGTTTCTATTTAGCTTGATTCCTGAATGAATGATTCAATGGGCTAAGGTCCAAAGATTTGTGAAATGGCTTCTCTTAACCACAGTTTGTAGGAATCCTTATCCATGACTTGGTTTAGCGCTGTGTGTGTGTGTGTGTGTGTGTGTGTGTTGGCATTCAGTCACTGCCAGTGTGATTAACTGTGGGTTCAGATGAAGGGCAGTCATGTGATGCTTTCAATTTTTGGTTTGTTAGTAATGCGAACGGGATACAGACTGCACCATGTAACTGTGTGTGCCAGTACTAAGTGTGTTCTTGACTTATTGGGCTAGGAAGTACTTAGGATACTGTGTACAATACTGGTCGCCACAGTACAAAAAGGATATTGCAGCTATTGAGAGGATACAAAAGAGAGCAACCAGAATGGTGGATGGGTTGGAGAGATTGGATTATGAGGAGCAATTATGGAAATTGGGCATGTTCTCACTCGGAAAGAAGTTGAGAGGTGAGGTGTTATTTTTAAGGAATTAGGTAACGTAGACCATGACAAGCTGTTTCACCTTGTCGAGAACAACATTACATTTATATAGCACCTTTAACATGGTAAATCGTCCCAAGGCGCTTCACAGGAGTGATTATCAGAAAAAAATCTGATAGCAAAAGTTGAACAGTAGAAGCAGAGGACATGGCCTGCGCTTGAAGTGGGGAGGGGGGGTAATTTCATAATTAATCAGCGGAAACAATATTTCAGTGAGCACGTTGTTAATCTATGGAACAGGCTCCCCAGGGAGACAGTGAAAGCTGTGTCGATTCATTCAAATGCAAAGTAGATACCTTTTCAGAATATAATACTTTGGCATCCAGTATATGAGTAATTTGAGACATGACATGCAGTGAGTGTAACAGGCTCGGGAGGAACAGGTGACTTTGGACCTATGGTTTCCCAAAGCTCTCCACCACTGGGGTTTCCCTCGTGTTATGTCTGGATCTGTTGTAGACTAATTGGAGATTGATTGCTATGATTAGTCAACAACTCCATTATCGTTGTATTATGTGACTATACCGGGATGGTAGAAGGTGAACTCGATGGACTTGGTCTTTTTTTTTATCAAGGCAGTTCCTATATTCCTATTATAAGCAAAGCTACTGATTTGTTATCTCTCCGATCCGGAGGCCTTTGGTATTTGGGGAGCAAATTGCGTTAACATGCATTTGAGCTATTAGACTCATGATGTACTGCGTCCCATCGCTACTTGTTAATGTGTGCGCAGAATGGCATTCACCTGTTTTATCGTTTAGTTGTGAGTTTGAGAGCCTGAGCCCCATAAACCAGGACATCAATTTGCCTCAATGCCCTGGGCAAGGGAGGCGATAATTGGCCAGCGTTCCTGTCTTATTCCACTGATCACCCGCTGAAAAATGCAAGTGTGCAGACGTTGGATATGAATACGATATGTCCACCCACAGTCGAATAGCCTGTAGACTCTCACTTAAGGCTCATTGATAAAGAATGGCCGTCTGGCACTTAGACTTATGCTGGGACAGTTCTCTGTATCTTCTAGGAGGGGAGAAGACTCAGGGGAGGGAGGGGAACTGGTTGAGTTCTCATTGGTACTTGAAAGCAACTGATAACACTCCGTCTAGGTTATTAAGGCTATCCTTGACTGACCCTAAAGCAACTGGATTGGTTTCAAATGCACTAAGTGGTAACTAAACTATAAGCATACAGTACGAGTGAAATAGGAGGGACTGGATGTGAAATTGACAGGACCACATGGGTGGTCATCTTGAATAGCAGAGCACGAACCAATGTGTGGCTTATGTTAACTATTTTAAAATGTTTCCCGACGCCAGCCGGCCCTCTAAGCTAGAGGTACTGTCGGCTCCAAATCCTGGTGCAAGACCGCGGACGAGGCTAATCCTGTGTTTAGACTGTTGAAGGTGGGAACTGACTGTTCACAAGCAAGATCCTGGGAGTAAGATGCTCTGATTGTAATGGGAGATTTTCTTAAATACCTCCCCCCAATTTGCACACAGTAAAGTCCAGTAAAATAAAAGTACCTGTTAGCAAAGCTAATCACCTTATGCAAACCTTGGTATCTTGAAGTATCACAATAGTTAATCAAGATTGTACTTTAACCCTGATGTTGACAGAATAGGAGCTTAATTACATTGAGTTACATTGCAACTGCAGCACAGAAACAGGCCCTTTGGCCCAACTGATCTATGCCGGAGTTTATGCTCCATGCGAGCCTTCTTCATCTCACCTTATCAACATATTCCTTTCTCCCTCATGTGTTTATCCAGCTTCCCCTCAAATGCATCTGTTGTTCGCCTCAACTACTCCTTGTGGTAGCGAGTTCCCCATTCTCACCACTCTCTGGGTAAAGAAATTTCTCCTGAATTCCCTATTGGATTTATTAGTGACTCTTTTATATTTATGATGTCTAATTTTGGTCTCCCCCACAAGTGGAAATATTTTCTCTACGTCTACCTTATCAAACCTTTATCATTATTTTAAAGACCTCTATCAGGTCACCCCTCAGCCTTCTCTTTTCTAGAGAAAAGAGCCTCAGAGCCTTTCCTATGGGTATATCCTCTCCGTTCTGGTAGCATCCTTGTGAATCTTTGCACCCTTTCCATTGCCTCTAATTCCTTTTGTTAAGTGGAGACCAGAACTCTATTGGATTGGCACATAGGACAATTCAAAGGGAACTAAATACCCTATAACCTATATTAAACCCTAGACACAAACCCAATGTAATATTTCCTACTCAATAAGCTGCTTGTGGCAATGCTTGGGGCCGGTTGTTTTTTTTTAACATGTAAGGTGCTGACGCAGTTGGAAACTCTGCCCACACTGCCACCCAGTGGCCAGAGCCTACAACTACACCCGTGATGGCTGACATAGTAACGTTGAATGGGAAATGTTGACATAGCAACTTACAGTGGTAAATATTGAAGCAAAAGCATGATGAAAAATCATGACAACAGGAAGCGTGCACACTATGCAACATTTTTAAGAATATTTAGATATGGGTGTTCTGGAATTTTCCAATATTAATGGGTATTTGGATCCAAGTTTTAAATCTCTTTAAAATTAATGGGACTTCAGGCCTGTGAAATGAGTTAACCCTTGCTGCAACCTGAAATGTGAGAATCTTTTTATTCCCTCCTTTCAGATGCTTGTCAGCCATGGTTCATGTGGTAACATTCTCACCTCTGAGTCAGAAGTTGTGGGTCTAAGCCCCACCCCAGAGACTAAAGCACAAAATCTAGGCTGACACTCCCTGTGCAATACTGAGGGAGTGCTGTGCTTTCTGAGGTCCCATCTGCCCTCTCGCATATAAGTAAAAGATCGCATGGCACTATTCGAAGAGCAGGAGAGTTCTCCCCGGTGTCCTGGCCGATATTTATCCCTGAACTAACATAACTAAAACACAGATGATCTGGTCATTATCACACTGCTGTTTGTGGGACCTTACTGTGTGCAAATTGGCTGCTGCGTTTCCTACATTACAACAGTGACTGCACTTCAAAAACACTTAATTGGCTGTAAAGCATTTTGGGATGTCCTGAGATTGTGAAAGGCGCTATACAAATGCAATTTGTTTTTTTTAAAATACAAACTTGGTGTTAATTAGCCATGATTTACCTCAACCTCATTTCTTTCAGCCTTGGTGTTGTCCTGCACTATTAGACCTTTGCTCTTCAGCTAGGACCTTAGGACCCTGGTTAAAGGCGCTATATAAATGCAATTTGTTATTGTTGTCAAGTTTTAAAAAAAAATAACATTTTCTTCAGGGGGTGTCACTTATTTCCGGGTACACAAATTCCTTCCGAATTAAATTTGCCAACTCTTTTATTTGAGTTTTACATTCCTGAAAGTGTTTTTTTTCCTCCCATCACCTTATCAGGACTTGGAAAAAAAAGCACGTTTTTAGCTCAACACCAAGGGATTACCTATCTCTTTAAATCCTTGCTCTGGACGGGTTATTCTGGGCACAGTCAGTTATGTTGAAGTTTGACACCATCTGTTTTTTCACGCAAGGGGACCTTTCACTGCGCTCAGTGATGGGACACGCCTCTTTCTGTCTGAGAGTTCGCCATTTAACTCGGGAGAAACTTTTTTTTTGTTTTGTTTTTGCACATTTAATTTTTTTTGCATTTGCGGATTTATGCAGGAGCGGACGCCATGGGGAGAGAGGAAAACCTCATCAGGATTGCAAAAAAGCTGGATAAAATGGTATCGAGGAAGAATATGGTGAGTTGGTTGAGATAAGAGGGAGGCGGCGGTGTGAAATTGACATGAAATTGCTCGTTTCCAGGGGCGGGTGAGTCGCTCCAGCTGCTTCTCTTTGTAGTTAAACAGATTGCACTTTGTTAAACCTCAAAGTCACTTTTTAGGTGCCCAGGGGCAAACTTTGCAAACTCGGTGGAGAGTTTGGAGTCTGGGGAAAAAGTGTAAACACAACTTTTCTTCTCTACGCGGAGTCGATGTGTTGAGCAGGTGTTTGGCCAGTCTCCGAGGTTACTCGGTAATGGGATCAGTCCCTTTGCAGCCTGTCGAGTGACTCAAAACGCGAGAAAAGGAGCTTGGATTTTTTTTTTAAAAATGTAAACGAAAGTGAGTTTCCTTTCCAGTCTGTCGAATGCACGAACGCCTCCTTGTGACCCAGCAGGGATATTATTAGATTGAATGTCATTCTCTTTCCAACCCCCTCCCCTTCTCCTTTACCCCCCTCATCTCCTTTTTCTCCCCTTTCCCTCTCAAAGGATAGTGGATGCCCTCCCCCATTAAAAAAAATGCGACTGGGGATCAATTGAAAATTTCAAAACTGAGATCGATAGATTTTTGTTAGGCGAGGGTATTAAGGGTTATGGAACCGAGGTGGGTAAATGGAGTTAAGACACAGATCGGCCCTGATCTAATTGAATGGTAGAATAAGCTCGAGGGGCTGAATGGCCTCCTCCTGTTCCTATGTACACGTACCTTTCCTTATGGTACTGAACTAGTACCAATTCTTGAAAGCCCCGCGCTGAACTCACCCAGCACAACATGGTGCTAACCGGCAGAAGGCCCCCCCTCCCAATATTTATCTCAACGTGGAGCCTTGCTCCTCCCAATCCCACATTTAAAGAACCCAGACCACTGATCGACACGACCCCCTCCCACCGATCGCTCACTCTGCCACCGACAGTAGCCCGATCTTCAGTCCTGTTTCGCCGGCTCCATTCAAATGAGGCCCGACGCTCAATATCGGGGGCTCCTTGGGCCTCACCATTCAGGCACAGGGATCGAACACTCAATCTCCCCACCGGGCCGAGAACTGGGCGTGCCCTAATGTCTATCCCATTGATTGCCTTGATGGGACTGACTCATCCCCTGACCCCACCAGCTGTTGCCCTGTCTTAAAGTAGGTTCAACCCCCTCTTTATAGTGGCTCTGAGGTTTAATGGGGGGGAACAAGCAAATTTATTGGGCAGACATTTTATTTTTCGTATTCGGAGTAGTTATTTTTAAATTGAGAAACCCAGGTGAAGGGCTCAAAGTGCGAGATAGTACCAAGGTTGAAAAGAGAAGATAAGACCAATAGTAAATCATGAGGTGGTGATTAGCTAACAGGATTGGATTTTAACAGCCTGTAGATTGTAGGAGGAAGAAAAGTCTGTGTGAGACCAGAAGACCCACAGTTTTCAGGTCTTGTTAAAGTAGGAGATTAGGAGGGGTTTTGATAGTTTCTCCCTCCTGCCTGTGGAAACAGAGTAAACAGGGTCGGTAACCAGAGGGCACAGATTTAAAATAATTGGCAAAAGAACCAGAGGGTGGATTTTTTTTTAAATATATGCAGCGAGTTGCTATGATCTGGAATGTACTGTCAGAAAGGGCGGTGGAAGCAGATTCAACAACTTTCAAAAGGGAATTGGATAAATATTTGAAAAGTAAACATTTGCAGGGCTACGGGGAAAGAGAAGGGAGAATGGGACTAATTGGACAGCTCTTTCAAAGAGCCAGCACAGGCACGATGGGCCGAATGGCCTCCTTCTGTGCTGTATGATTCTATGATATTAAAATCGGAACTTGTCGCCCTATGGTGGGAAAGCAGTGAGGAGGAAGGCTTGTAAGACGGTGGATGTAGAGCTGCTTAGGAAGGACGAGAGATGAACGTTCAGAGGTCAGTGTGCTACCTCCATTGTGTGTGCTTGCACCATGCGTTCCAGCACATTTTAGATCCACAACATTGCCAGCTCATGAACGAAGGAACAATGTCTTTCTGAATTTTGTAATGAAAGAAAGTTCTGATTTCTTTTTCATCTGAATAGGATGGAGCTCTGGATCTGCTCCAGGAACTCCGAGGAATGAAGATGACCCTGAAGTTGCTGCAGGTAATTTTTACTCCATTGAAACTGCAGGTGTCCATTCCCTTTATTCCTTAGTAAAGTGCCTTTGGACAGCTCCGTAACATCGCCCGTCTCCACCCCTGCTTCCTATTTCTGATCTATATGCTATCCCTCGGCAACATCATCAGAAAACATGACGTCTGGTTCCACATGTACACTGTTGACACCCAGCTCTTCCTCACCGCTACCTCCCTCGACGACTCCACTGTCTCTCATTTGTTGGTCTGCTTGTCCGACTGGATGAGCAAAAATTTCCTCCAACTAAATATTGGCAAGAACGAAGCCGTTGTCTTCGGTCCCTGCTATAAACTCCATTCCCTAGCCACCAACTCCATCCCTCTCCCTGGCCACTGTCTGAGGTTGAACCAGACCGTTCGCAACCTTGGCGTCCTATTTGACCCCGAGATGAGCTTCCGACCACATATCTGCTCCATCACCAAGACCGCCTACTTCCACCTCTGTAACATTGCCCGTCTCCGCCCCGCCTCAGCTCATCTGCTGAAGCCCTCTCCCATGCCTTTGTTACTTCTAGACTCGATTATTCCAATGCTGTTCTGGCTGGCCTCCCATCTTCCACCCTCCATAAACTTGAGCTCATCCAAAACTCTGTTGTCTGTATCCCAACTTGCACCAAATCCCGTTCTCCCATCACCCTTGTGCTCGCTGACCTACAGTGGCTCCCGGTCCGGCAATGCCTGGATTTTTAAAATTCACATCCTTTTTTTTTAAATCAAATCCCTCCATGGCCTCGCCCCTCCCTATCTCTGTAACCTCCTCCAGTCCTACAACCCTCCGAGATCTCTGCGTTCCTCCAATTTTTGCCTCTTGCGTATCCCCGATTTTATTCACTTCACCATTGGCGGCCATGCCTTCAGCTGCCTAGGCTGTAGGCTCTGGAATTCCCTCCCTAAACCTCTCTGCCTCTCTACCCCTCTCCTTTTAAGACTCTCCTTAAAACCTACCTCCGTGACCAGTCACCTGTCCTAATATCGCCTTATGAGGCTTGGTGTCAAATTTTGTTTGATAATCGCTCCTGTGAAGAGCCTTGGGACGTTTTTACTACTTTTAAAGGAGCTATATAAATGCAAGTTGTTGAAGGTGCTCTCTAAATTGAGGAAGCTGATCCTCATGCAATCCTCACAGCTCAACGACTGAAGACCCTGTTCAGTGTGGAACTGAAACCACGTGGGCACCAGGAAGTTTCCAGGTGCAGTTTCTGGGATGGCAGTAGGAGGGTGCTGTGTTAGTGTTATCGCCCTGGGCTTCAGAGGGGATGGTGAACCAGGGGCTTTGCTTCTGATTCTGACCCTTGCTGGGAAATATACATGTGTGGGCTTCAGGTGAAGACAGGATCAGGCTGAGTCCCTCAGAGCGAATTGGACTGAAGGAACTTCCCCCACAGAGAGCAAACGAGAACAAGTCATGCCATTGCCCCCGATTGTACACCTCTCCATCCCTGTCACGGAGAAACATTGACCGAAATCCATGATCAGATCTCCTGCTCATCTTCTGGGAGATAGGGTGAGAGTAGGGAAGGAAGCATGAAAGTAGAATATACAATAATGTTCAAAAACATGAAATGTATAAAAATGGAAACAGTTAAATTGGGCTCCTGGACCAGATCCCACTACATATTGCTAACAGTTCTCACTTCTGATGTGGAGATGCCGGTGATGGACTGGGGTTAACAATTGTAAACAATTTTACAACACCAAGTTATAGTCCAACAAATTTATTTTAAATTTCACAAGCTTTCGGGGGCTTTCCCCTTCCTCAGGCGGTGTGGAAAATGTGGGCTTTCCCCTTCCACACCGCCTGAGGAAGGGGAAAGCCCCCGAAAGCTTGTGGGATTAAAAATAAAATCGTTGGACTATAACTTGGTGTTGTAAAATTGTTTACAGTTCTCACTTCAGAAGCTGTAGAGGTTTCAATTCTGCCAGAAACGGATGGGATAAACGTTTTTATTCCTAAAGTGAAATGAGTTTGGGCATTAATCCACAAAAAAAAAAATTGTCCCCAATTCAACACATTCTCTCACACACATAACTGTTGTGGGAAATGGAAAGATTCCCCAATTTGGGCAGCAGGGGTTGCTCTTGAGGCTGAGGTTAATGGCTGTCGTTGGGACAGTGTAGAGGAACCTTTAACCTGTAATACCTTTCGTAAACCCGAGGATACAAAGAGTGGAATGATTTTCCATTCTTTAAGACTTAATGAAGGCATCCTCAAATCTCCCTCTTCCCCCTCCCCCTACCCTGCTCCAAAATAACACTCGGCTGAAAAGCATGAAGGGTCGATACAAGGGCGGAAATGAATTGGCAGAGATTGGTATGGTGAACAGTTTGCTGGAAGCCAAAAGATTTACAGACTTGGCCCAGCAAAGCCCAAAGCCGTGGATGAAAGGGTTCCTTCTGCAGCCTGTCTGAAAAGGGTCTCTTGTCATGAGATCTGCACCCACAGCATCAATGAAGGAATGTGTACCAGTGATATGGAAGTTGTGCACCCTGAAGAATGCCCTTTGAACTCTTCTGTGATGTCCTCCTGCTCTGATCTGGCTTCTGACGTTCCACCAGCTCAGCGTGGGTTCAAAATAATCTTGCTGTGTCTCTTCATTTGAGCTGTTTGTCTTGGTCTCCGTTTTCTTCCCTCCTCTCCTGAAGATGCCAATGTATGCTGGGCATGGTTCCGGGGGTGGGTGATGGCTGCTCTCCAGCAACTCGCCTCCATGCCCGTTCTTCATGTGTGGGCCTGGAATGTGAGAGTCTGCAAACTAGTCAACGTTGGGGGGGTAACGCTGCCTCACCCCCCCCCCCCCCCCCCCCCACCTCCCAATTCCTGAAGGGTTTGATATCTTGTTGGGGTGCTATTGCACTAACACCAGGGCTCCTCCCCAACTGGTTGTTCTTCATATCCGAGACCATAAAAGGCATTACAGCCGAGCCCAATCCTGTCCTCGCCTGCAGGGGACACCAGTAAGGGACCTGGGACAAACACGTGGGGGGAGGGGGGTGTTGAGAGTGGATTGATTAGGGTGTCTTCCACTTTTAAAGGAATGGGTCCTTGGGTCCGAAAGGAATTGAAGAGATGATGAGATCAGCCAGCAAGTAGGGACTAGGTCTCGCCAAACTTGAGTTTTCACAGTCTGTGGGGAAGATTGAGAAGTGAAGAGTTCTACAGTCTTAAGCTCCTTAAGGGAAAGAATGAATTTAGAGAAGGATATGGTGTGATGAGCCTTGATTACAACACTGCAAGGCTCCAGGGAGGAGGAAGAGTGAGTAGGACCCAGTTATTCCAATGGACCCTGAAAATCCTGTAGGACAGGCAGTTTCGGGAATGCCTTGTCCATATTTTTTCTTTCGATGGGCATCTACGGAAAATGGGAATTCCTGTAAAAATAGAAGCACTAGAGATGACTGGAGTCATTCTGTGATCCTGCAGTCCCAATGGAGAGTGTGCACCAGAGATGGGGCTACGATGGCAGCTGCCCAATGCTTATTGCCAGGTCAAATGTGAAAGTGACTTTATCTGTCTGAAGCTGACTTGAAATGAACCAAATTGGATCTTTTATAATTGGCGCTGTCACGATGGTGTTTGCACTAACTAGAAATAGTATCTGTTGAACTCTCTGGATTAAAAGGGCTGTAGTCTCTATTTGAAAAAACCCACAATGTGATGGGTACCATAGCCTAATGGTTGAGGTACTGGACCAGCAATCCAGAGGTCATGAGTTCCAATCCCACCATTGGCTAGTTGTGAAACTGAATCACCCCAAAAAATCTATTTATTTATGGGCAAGCACCAGATTTAATAACCATGACAGCTGACCTTTGTTGTAAAAACCCAACTGGTTCATTAATGTCCTTCAGAGACAGGAAGCTGCCATCCCTACCCAATCTGACTTGCATGCAACTTATTGCCCTTAGGGTACCCAGGGATCGGCAATAAATACTGCCCTCAGGGTGTTATCCAAATCTCAAGAACCTTGTCTTTAAAATACCCTTGTATTAGGGTTGCCAACCCTCCAGGACTGCTCTGGAGTCTTCAGGAATTGAAGATTAATCTCTGTGGACACTGCTGTGATCAACACCCAGGAGAGAAATCATAGGGGAGTTAAAAAAAAAAATTGTCTCTTTCAATTTCTTTGAACGCTTTCATTTATTGGTTATAAAAATATTGGAGATGACGGGGAAAGGCTGTTTTAATGGGCGGGGCAGTTGGAGACGGGAGGTCATGTGATGAAAACTCCAGGAATAGGTCCAACCAGAGTTGGTAACCCCTACTTTGCATGTGTAAATATTGTGGTACTGTTCTCACTTCCCCAGTGAACAAGACCTTATCCAATCGGTGTGTTGAACTTGGTAAGATCTTTTATTTTAATCTGACTTGTTGCAAACGCTCTGCCACTTACCACAGCACCAGTGAAATATCCACGTATCAGACCAGGAGCGTTTTGAGTTTTCTGAATTGAGTTGGACCTCCGTCTTTTTCTTTGACCAGAATACAAGAATCGGGATGTCCGTAAACTCAATCCGTAAGCACAGCGCAGCTGAGGAAGTCGTCGCACTGTCTAAAATCCTCATCAAAACCTGGAAGAAGCTTCTCGGTAAGGTGAATCCGTGTTCAGTGCAGGAACTGAGGATGATACCAGAACTGAGAGGTTATAACCTATCAGGAAAGGCGGAACAGGCTGGGGGCTCTTTTCCCTAGAAAAGTGAAGGCTGAAGACCTGATGGAGGTCTTCAAAATTGTGAAGGTGTTCGATAGGGTAGACGTAGAGAAGATGTTTCCACTTGTGAGGAATCCAAAACTAGACGTTATAAATATGAGATATTTAATCCAATGAGGAATTCAGGAGAAACTTTTTTTTAAACCCAGAGAGTGGTTAGAATGTGGAACTCGCTACCACAAGGAGTAGTTGAGGCGAATAACATAGATGCATTTAAGGGGAAAGTACATGAGGAAGAAAGGAATAGAAGGATATGCTGATAGGGTGAGATGAAGTTGGGAGGGAGGAGGCTCGTGTGGAGCGTAAACACCGGCATAGAGTTGGACCAAATGGCCTGTTTCTGGGCTGTAAATTCTATGTAATGTAACTGTTGTAGATATATTTTGTTTACAAGAACAAGCCTCAGCTCTTTCCTTACAAAGCATCGTATCAGCATGGCACAGTTTTGAGCTGCAGGAATAATTCTTTTCCCCCGGAGGAAATCCAGACATACCGAGGCCACCGACAAATCCGGAATGTCGTCCTTGGTTAGACCACATTTAGAATACTGCGTCCAGTTTTGGTGGGTTATGTAGAGGCTATGGGAAAGGTTCAGAGCAGGGCCACAAGAATGATTCCCAGTTTAAAGAAAGAAAGAACTTGCATTTATATAGCGCCTTTCACAACCTCAGGACATCCCAAAGCGCTTTAAGTACTTTTGTGGTGTAGCCAACTGTTGTAATGTAGGAAACGCGGCAGCCAATTTGCGCACAGCAAGATCCCAGAAACAGAAATGTGAAAATGACCAAATAATCTGTTTTTAGTGGTGGTTGAGGGATAAATATTGGCCAGGACACCGGGAGAACTCCCCCACTCTTCTGCGAATAGTGCCATAATAAAACTCAGAAAACTTTAGTTAGTCTTGAGAGATTTAAAAAGCTGGGTCTATCCACTTTAAAGATGCATTGTCTTAAGGGTGATTTGATAGAGGTATATAAAATAGTTAAAGGACTGCTTTTAATGTTCCTATTGCTAGATTATTTCAATTTAATAGATTGCTGAAGACCAGAGGTCATGCGTATAAGTTATGTAAGGGTAGGGCTAGGTTAGATGTTCGACGGTTCTTCTTTCCTCAGAGGATAGTGGACCTTTTTATATCAAGTTGCTGCATGTGTGGTGAGTGCTGACTCCGTGCGTAAAGCTTCAAAAGAGAGCTGGACCAGTTCCTGGCTGGGGCAGAGGTCGTGGCGGGGGTCACAAAAGTGGCTGTACGGCATCAGCTGCCCGTTACACTCCCCGCCCGATATCAGACCCGTTCAATTCTATTGAAGTCAATAGGGGGCGTGTGGTATAATGGGTGGCTAAAGTGTTTCCACCTGTTCTGTGTCCCCGGCCAGTTTCACCCCCACGTCTTACAAAAGGGAGGTGAAATACTGGGCACTATAAGCATTGTCAGTGTGATCACCTGGATTAGTTTTCGATTGCTTCAGAGCGGGGGTGGGGTTCGGAGAGTAATTTTCCTTTTTTTTTCCCACCCTGCTTGGCCATGGGTTTTTATCTGTTTGTGTTTTTTTGCCTCTCCCAGGAGATTTTATGGCTGGTGTTGGGTAGGGGGTTGTCTAATCGCGATGCTTCAGGCATTATGACAGCGTGGGGCAGGATTGATGGACCAGGTGGTCTCTTCCTGCCCATTGTTTTTGTATGTTGCTGTGCTGTGGTTAGCCGGTGAGCGTTTCCTGGCTTCCTACAGTTCTGTTCCTTCCCTCGCACCTTCTCGGGAGTGCGTGCACCATCGTCACAAGGACTGCAGTGGTTCAACGAGGCACCCCCAACACCACTACCACCTCAGGGTAACTCGGGACTGGCAGTAAATGTGGCCTTGCCAATGTTGCCCACACCCCAAGAACAAAAACAGAAAAAACTAGTAATGGGCATGTTATCATGTTTGTAAGAAATTTCTTTGTCTGCCATTTTAACACAGGTATTGACCCATATATCTTTGAGGTGTTAGCGCCTTTGTTGAATTAGCGGATAGAGAAATTCCACTCAAACACAATAACGGGCTTTTTACTAAGATCTCAAAGCTGATTTCAACCCAAAGCCGCCTTAACTTCTGTGCGTCAAGTCCCACAGTAAATCCATTAGTCTCCAATATTGGACAGCTCCCTCTTTGATGCTGTGCTTATATTATTGTCATTGCTACCAATGGCAACCCTCACTTCCGTGATGACCATGTAATCTGCTTGAGGTGGTGCTGATATTTCCAGCAGTACCATCTTACATGGAATTTACAGCACAGAAACAGGCCATCAGCCCAATTGGTCCATGCCGGTGTTTATGCTCCACACGAGCTTCCTCCCACCTTACTTCATCTAACCTAATCATTTCAAGATGTACTGTTTCCCTTGCGGTGCTGGAGGCACTGCGTGCTTGAGCTAAAAGTATACAGCTATGCCTTTGATGTGAGCTGCCGCAGGCTGCGACTTCGTTTGAGCAATCAGCCACCCATGGAGGTCAGTAAATGTGTAGAGTGTTGTTTTTTGGTTGTCGTATAAACTGGTCGTAAGTGACGTGCTGTTGCATGGCTGAATCTTTAATGACACAATACACTAGTGTACATGAAAATACAATGCACTAATGCAAATGTAAGGACGCAGTAAGCTGTACATAAAGACACGATGCACTGACGTACATGTAATGACTTAGTTAAAATTACATTGAGGTAATCTGAAACTTTCATAAGTGGAGAAAAAGTGGGAGATATTCAGATACCGGCAAGAGCAGAAGATTTTGATTCCTCTTCATAAGAGGATAATGCAGCGCTCACTGACACTGCAGTGCAATACTGAGGGAATGCTGAATTGTTTGATGAAACAATAAACCCAGATCCCATCTGGTGATTCAGGTGTATTCCCTTGAGTATAGAAAATTAAGGGGTGATCAAGTTGAGGAGTTGATAGGGTAGATAGAGAGAAACTATTTCCTTTGTGGAGTGAGGGGGCCGGGGTTCCAGAACAAGGGGACATAACCTCAAAATTAGAGCTAGGCTGTTCAGGGGTGATGTCAGGAAGCACTTCTTCACACAAAGGGGAGTGGAAATCTGGAACTCTCTCCCCAAAAATGCTGTTGAGGCTGGGGGTCAATTGAAAATTTCAAAATTGAGATTGATAGATTTTTGTTGGGTAAGGGTATTAAGGGTTATGAACCAAGGCAGGTAGATGGAGTTAAGATACAGATCAGCCATAATCTAATTGAATGGCCCACTCCTGTTCCCGTGTATCCAGCTGCTTTTTGAATGTCCCTAATGCCACACCCCTCCCTAAACAGATTATTCCAAAAATTATAACTTTCAGTAATTGTGCACCCCCTCTCCAGAAGTTTTACTTCCTGTTGCCATGATGATTGGTCGCATTTTTCTGTCAACATTTTGCAGTGTCAACTGTCACAATGTAGTTGCAGGCTCTGTCCACTAGGTGACTCTTGAATGAGTTTCTGAAGTCTCTCTGCCCCAATTCTGATAACATCCTGTACGTAAAAAGAACAACTTTATCAACATCAACTCATTGTAGGGAATGCCATTCGTCTGTCTTAATATTACTTACTAATGTAACTGGTCCTACTAATTACTGTGGGTTCACTGTGAGCACCAGGAAGGAACCGAACATATTGAAAATGCTTTTTCTCTTTCAGTCTCTGAAATTCCAGTTGATCAGAAGACTGAGAAACCAGCTGAGAAAGAGGGTGAGAAGAAAGATAAGTCACCAGCAGTATCACCAGTGTCACTAGCACCTCGCAAACATTCAAAAGAGAAACATGTGGAGAGGTAAGGAACCAGGTCACCATCCTGTACTATAATGATCTGATTAATGCAGCAATGCCTTGAGTATGTTCTAAAGTAAAAGTTTTCCCCAGATGCGTAGGTTGGAGCACTGAAAACAAATAAGCTCTTTCCAGCACTGTGTACTTAGCAAGTGTCAGCTGTGGCTCAGTGGGTAGCACTCTCGTCTTTGAGTCAGAAAGTCGTGGGTTCGAATCTTATTCCAGAGACTTGAGCCCATAATCTCGGCTGACACTCTGGGTGCCAGTACTGAGGGAGTGCTGCACTGTTGGAGGTGCTGTCTTTTGGATGAGACGTTAAACCGAGGCCCCGTCTGCTCTCTCATGGCCAAGAAAGATCCCGCGGCATTATTTTAAAGAAGTGTAGGGGAGTTCTCCCCGGTGCCCTGGCCGATATTTACCCCTCAACCAACACCACTAATACATGAAGGGAAAACATTTACAGGGCTATGGGGAAAGAGCAGGGGAATGGGACTAACTGGATAGCTCTTTCAAAGAGCTGGCCGATTGGCCTCCTCCTGTGCTGTACCTACTATGATACTAGGCGGCGGCTCACCACCACCTTCTCGAGGGCAATTAGGGATGGGCAATAAATGCTGGTCTCGTCAGCGACGCCCACATCCCATGAACGAATAAAAAAAAACTATGAACAGATTATCTGGTCATTTATTTCATTGCTGTTTGTGGAACCTTGCTGTGTGCAAATTAGCTGCCACATTTCCTACATTACAAATGTACTTCATTGGGTGTAAAGCACTTTGGGATATCCTGAGGTCATAAAAGGTTCTCTATGAATGAAAGTCTGTTTTCTTTCTTTCCCTCCATCCCACCAATAGTTTTGATTCTGATTTTGATATCTAGGCGAGATTCGTTCAGCTCCAAGTCCTCACCGACGGCCTCCCCCACGTCAAGGAAGAACTCCATGGATGGGAAACAGGAACGTCACAGGTGGGATAATGACTTTTGACCCTTACCCGTACTACAGATGAGTTACTCATCCAGGTACAATTGGGATCCTGGGGCCGCTGGTGAGATAGTTAATCTCCTCGTTGCCGTTCTGGTTAAATGCATTAAAAACATTAAACATTAACACAAAGCATTACTTTGCAGGAGAGACTCCTCGAGCTCTATGTCACCAGCCACTCTTTCACCTGCTCCCAGAAAGAACTCCACAGACAAAGAGGAGAGGTAGGGCACGCTCCATCGTTTTATTAAAGGGCAGAGTCTCCTTGAAGAACTATTTGACAAACCTTTATTTTTTATGAAGGAATAGCGCAATGATGCCAATCTTGCTAAAACGCACCATCACTTGACTCATGTATGACTTCCATAGAGATGTCAGTGAAGTAAGGCTCTCATTCTTCCCCAATGCATGGCAAAAAAGTTTGTCAAAGACCTTTTTTCATGACGGGGGTATGCCTTTAAACTATTCAAAACTGAATGCGTTCTTTTAAAAAAAAACTAATTGAAGTTGTGTTCAATTGAAACACTTTATTCCCTGCAATATTGCTGAGGTGGAGTCTTTCTGTGATGTGTTCTCTATTTAAATGAAATTGACAGTCTTTTTTCTTGGCTAGATTGAATTTATTCGGTGATTGTGGCAAGCCATGATTCCAGTCTCCTTACTTGCAAATGTTTTGTTGTTGACGTACCTCGATGCTCACTAGTTCTTCCAGCATATGATCTGTACATGTAAATAGCAAACCAAATAGTTAACATCGATGAAACAAAATCTGCTCATTAGTTTAATGACTCGTTTCCAGGATTTGTTGGTGCTTTGCATGTACAAGCAGCCTTTGTTTCCCCCTCTCCAGCTATCCTGATGGCACTGACTTATTCTGGGGTTTCATAGGCACTGGCAACCCTCTGGCTGTCCTTTACATGTGAGCCTAGACAATGAGTATTGATGGGGGACATTAGAGGCGATCTATCTTGACCTCACTTGAACTTTCAGCAGGAGCCACTGGACTGTGATCTCTTGATCCCTAGCCAAACGCCTCTGAGAAAGAAAGTGAGATTTCCATTTTACATAGCGTTTTATCAGCTCTCTCCGAACCATCTTACAGTGCCTTACATACAATAACACCAACTTGCATTTATATAGCATCTTTAGCGTGATAAAACGTCCCAAGGCGCTTCACAGGAGCGTAATCAGGCAAAAATTGTCGCCTAGCCAAAGAGCGAGATATTAGGACAGGTGACCAAAAGCTTGGTCAAAGAGGTAGGTTTTAAGGAGCGTCTTAAAAGAGGAGAGAGAGAGGCGGAGGGGTTCATGGAGGGAATTCCAGAGCTTAGGGCCTAGACGGCTGAAGGCACGGCCGCCAATGGTGAGGGGAAGGAAGTGAGAGTTGCACAAGAGAATTATATACGATGAATTACATAGGCCAACCCTACGCCTCTAACTGCACCCCTACTTCAGGCATGGCTGAGATAAACAAATTCCAAATTAAACCTAGAACTCTTCTGGTCTGTATGGCACCATTCTACATTCAGGAGGTGCATTAAACCCACCCCGACCATCCAGTGACAAGCCATCAGGAGTGCCTGAGGCAGGTGTGTTGTTAGTCGTTTAAATGACTGGTTTCCAAAATTTGGCATTGGTTGAATCAAAGAAAGAAGCATTAAAGGAGGAGATGAGGGAATCATCTGTTCAATGACTTCAGATAAGTGGTCCCACTTGCAGAGTGTCACTAGACAATGATGCCAAGGGTAAAGTCTCGGGTGGGAGTGAAAATTCACTAGATCATGGACATTGGCCCTTCCACGAAGATTAGTTTGATTAAAATTAACATTGTTGTCGAGTTTGCAGGCTGCCTGTGACATCTTTCAGGGTTTACGGAGCTTTGCTGTGGATCTTGTGGACATTGATGTTAATCCACACAATTCTCACACAGTTTCTTTTTGGATGGATGAGAGGGTTTCTGGAAAGCAGTGAATATTATACAGTGATAACATCAAATTTCTGAGCAGGAGGAATGATTCACACTGAAAAGGTTCTAAAACACTCTTCTTTTCTATCACAGGAGAGATTCATTCAGCAAATCACCACCAATCATCTTGGATCTGCCAAGGAGAGTTTCAGCAGATAAGATAAATGATAGGTAACTGTCTTGTTGTTTCCCATGAGCAGAATAGAAATGGAAGCCTAATCCATCGTGAACAGGCTTTTTAAAAAAAAAATTCTTCTTCCCCAATTTTCCCCTCTCCTGAAGATGTTGACTCTTCCTAGTGCAGGGTCCCACTGATGCTGTCATCTTGTGATACCTCATCCAAGTGACCATCTTTCATATCTTAGCCTAGGCAGTGAGTGTCTGCAGGTTGATCGATTGTGGAAAGCACCACTGCAGTCTAATTCTGTCTTTGCCTGCTGTCCTTGCACTGTATTATGCAGCTGGGGGGTCACGAAATGGTGATCGGGGGCAGGATCACTGGCTGATCGTTTGACTCCCTTCAGTAGTTCTTGCTCCCCTAGCCGTATCCTGGCTGAGATCAGCTAACTCAGTACAGACCAGAAACCACACTATGGAGCTCCCTGGCCTTAGGGGATAGTACCAAAGAACACACCGCCATTCCCATCAGTCAATCTGGGAGGCAAGTTCCCGTTCATTTCCGTTACACCAGAAGAGAAAACAGGTACTTTGTCGCTCCCTGATGTGACGTGTTCCATAAGGACCTTTTCCCCCTCTTCCGAAAACCTATAATCAACAAAACCTACTAGTCCCTTCTTTGTACTGAGAACAGTGGGACCAAAGACACAGCCACAAGGTCACAATCCAACTCTTGTACTGTTTTACACCCACTTTAATGGCATTTGGACCAGAAACATACCACTGGGAAATGAATAACATAAATTTCCAGACAAGACCAGAGCAGTAAATTCCAGTACTCACCTGTCCCTACTTGTTGCATATTACTGCCAACTAACAGACTTGAACTTGTGAACACAGGCATAACTTGAATGTAAATGGCTAAATCTGGGTTAATGTAAGAAATATTGTTTGCTTAAAGATGTCTGAGTGAATGGCAAATATTGTATCTTGGTCAGTACATAACTTCAGTTGCCAACCAGCTGTAAATCTTAAAGGGGAATGTCTATTCATTTTATTGCTTCTTACAACAATAGATGTTTATAGCATTGAAAGAGGCTCATCGTGTCGGTGCTAGCTCCATGCCAGAAGTATCCAAAATTAACGTAGAGGAGATTTTAAGAGAATGGTACCAGGGATGAGGGACTTCAGTTATGTGGAGAGACTGGAGAAGCTGGGATTGTTCTCTGAACAGAGAAGGTTAAGGGGAGATTTGATTTGTGTTTAAAATCATGAATGGTTTTGATAGATTAAATAGGGAGAAACTGTTTCCAGTGGCAGGAGGGTCGGTAACCAGAGGATACAGATTTAAGGTAATTGGCAAAAGAACCAGAGGTGAGATGAAGTGAAATGTTTTTACGCAGCGAGTTGTTATGATCTGGAATGCGCTGCCTGGAAGGGCGGTGGAAGCAGATTCAATAGTAACTTTCAAAAGGGAATTGGATAAATATTTGAAGGGGAGAAATTTTCAGGGCTATGGGGAATGAGCAGGCAAGTAGATAGCTCTTTCAAAGAGCCGGCCCAGACAAGATGGGCTGAATGGCCTCCTTCTATGAAATCCCACCCTCCCACTTAACTCTTCGTACCCCCGTATCTTTCTCTGTTCCAAATATTTATCCAGTTTTCCCTTAAAAGACACAATGATCTCTGCCTCAACCCCTCCCTGTGGCAAAGCATTTCATGCTCCAACAACCCTCTGTGTGAAGAAATTTCTCTTAACTCTCTACGCACTCTTAGTGACCATTTTAAATTGATGACCCTTCGTCACTGACTCCCTAACCATGAGGAAATAATTTTTCCTCTAATTGTTCTATTAAAAACCCTTTATTTTAAAAATCTTTATTAAATCTCCTTTTCACGTTCCCCGGTCCAATGGAAATGGTCCCAGTATCTCAAGTCTCTCCTCATAACTGTAGTTTCGCATCCCTGACATTTTGTGGTACGTATATATAGCACCGTTAACTAGGCAAAATGAAATAGAGTTAGAGTCATAGAGTTATACAGCACGGATAGAGGCCCTTCGGCCCATCGTGTCCGCGCCGGCCATCAGCCCTGTCTACTCTAATCCCATATTCCAGCATTTGGTCCGTAGCCTTGTATGCTATGGCATTTCAAGTGCTCATCCAAATGCTTCTTGAATGTTGTGAGGGTTCCTGCCTCCACAACCCTTTCAGACAGTGAGTTCCAGACTCCAACCACCCTCTGGGTGAAAAAGTTCTTTCTCAAATCCCCTCTAAACCTCCCGCCTTTTACCTTGAATCTATGTCCCCTTGTTATAGAACCCTCAACGAAGGGAAAAAGCTCCTTAGTATCCATCCTATCTGTGCCCCTCATAATTTTGTACACCTCAATCATGTCCCCCCTCAGCCTCCTCTGCTCCAAGGAAAACAAACCCAATCTTCCCAGTCTCTCTTCATAGCTGAAGCACTCCATCCCTGGTAACATCCTGGTGAATCTCTTCTGCACCCTCTCCAAAGCGATCACATCCTTCCTGTAGTGTGGCGACCAGAACTGCACACAGTACTCCAGCTGTGGCCTAACCAGTGTTTTATACAGCTCCATCATAACCTCCTTGCTCTTATATTCTATGCCTCGGCTAATAAAGGCAAGTATCCCATATGCCTTCTTTACCACCTTATCTACCTGTTCCGCCGCCTTCAGGGATCTGTGAACTTGCACACCAAGATCCCTCTGACCCTCTGTCTTGCCTAGGGTCCTCCCATTCATTGTGTATTCCCTTGCCTTGTTAGTCCCTCCAAAGTGCATCACCTCGCACTTTTCAGGGTTAAATTCCATTTGCCACTGTTCCACCCATCTGACCAACCCATCTATATCGTCCTGCAGACTGAGGCTATGCTCCTCGCTATTTACCACCCTACCAATCTTTGTATCATCAGCGAACTTACTGATCATACCTTTTACATTCATATCCAAGTCATTAATGTAGACCACAAACAGCAAGGGACCCAGCACCGATCCCTGTGGTACCCCACTGGCCACAGGCTTCCAGTCACAAAAACATATCCTAAAACCCTTTTTTTTTTCTGTATTGTAGGAGAGATTCATTCAGCAGCAAATCACCAACAGCGGCATCACCAGCTCGAAGAAATTCAGCAGATAATATGAAAGAAGAAAGGTTAGATACTTGCTATATTTATTTTTATTATTCAGGGCCTTGGATCATAATGTAGGACAACAGCAAGGTTGGAAAGTAAAGTAGAACATGAAGTAAATCAGAAAGTAGTGGTTAGATGATGTGAAGCTTCAGTTTTGAAGACTTCAAAATAGTTGGAGGAAGGAAAGAAAGAAAGAGAGAGAGAGAGAGGTAAGGAGCTCCACAATTTTGAGTTCCTGGGAAAGAATGAGTTAGAATAGGAGACTGTGTATGTAATGGATCTTGGTTTCAAAGTACTGAGGATGTAGTGAGCAACAGTTGTGATCAAACTTGCTTAGTTCAGTCAGTACTTGTACCAGGCTCGAGGGGCTGAATGGCCTAGTCCTGTTCCTATGTTCTTTCAGATAGCATTGGCAATGGGGGAGTCAAGGAAGCTTCATCTGAACACAAAGTAGTAGTGAAACCAAGAATGTTGATAGATGGGGATGAACTACATGTGGTAGCTATTGGTTAGACAAGGCATCATTTGCACAATGTATCCCTTTATACTTTCCCCTCTTTTAAGGCCTCTTGCCATATGCAAAGCCTTATGTCACCAAAAGCCAAGAAGAAGGGGTTGGCTGGACTTAAGGACGCCCCTCACAAATGCTCTATGCTCAGCTAACCATACTGCCTGTTATCCCTTCCTACAATATTTGATGTCACAGCCAACTCCTGATGAATGGCCCCTAATGTGCAAAGTAGATTTGAACGCAAAACCCACTGGTTTTACTGCTTTGGAGCAAAGATTTTGCTGATTATAGACCAAGACCCCAATGTACATGAGCCTTTGGCAACTCAGTTTTTCCCCTTGATGGAGGATTTGTAACTTTGTCCCCATAGTAACAGCCCAGCAAATGATGCCTGTTGATCATAGTAATGAAGGTTTTTTTGGGGATACTTTGGGTTTTTATGTAGACTGCCCCTCCAGGTTGAACTTCCAGTAATTTACTCGCCTGACGCGTGCTACTGTTTTAACAGTGGAGGTGGCAGTAAAGGAAAGATGGAATCACCTTCTACCCCGGCCAGTCCTACCTTCTTCACACCAACCATTCTCCCTCCTTTCCTTTCAACTGGAGAATCCATCCGAGACAAATGCATAGAGATGTTAGTAGCAGCTTTGAAGACTGATGGTAAGATGCTTTTTCCACATGTTGAGTTGAGTTGGTTTGGTTTGTGGACAGTTTTTTTTTTTGAAACAGTGGCAGAGTGGTGGGAGTGGGGAACGAGAATGGAAAAGCTCAAGGCCATCTTGGCTAAGGTGGGGTGGAAGGGAAAAACAGAGCCAGGACAATTTCGCTTCAGAATTTATCAAATACGTTTGACGTAAAATTATGAATTCTCTTGGCTTTTTGACATTCAGGGAGTTTTTTGATTAAAGAATAAAGAACTTGCATTTATAAAGGGCCTTTCATGACCTCAGGGCATCCCAAAGCGCTTTACAGTCAGTTAAGTACTTTTGAGGTGTAGTCACTGTTGTAATGTAGGAAACGTGACAGCCAATTTACGCACTGCAAGATCCCACGACCAGCAATGAAATAAATGACCAGATAATCTGTTTTAATGGTGTTGTTTGAGGGATAAATATTAGCCAGGACACTGGGAAAACTCCCCTGCTCTTCTTCGAAATAATGCTATGGGATCTTTCACATCCACCTGAGGGCAGATGGGGCCTCGGTTTAACATCTCATCTGAAAGATGGCACCTGCAACAGTGCAGCACCCCCTTGTTACTGGCATGTCAGCCTAGATTTTTGTGCTCAAGTCGCTTGAGTGGGACTTGAACCCATAACCTACTGACCCAGAGACGAGAGAGCGACCCACTGAGCCACAGCCGACACCCAATTAGATGCTAAATGGGCTTTCTCCCAATTCATGGTTCCTTCAATTGTCCCCCCCTCCTTGATGGTAGCTTCTTTTCACCATCAATGAGAAGTAGTGGGTGGGGTGATAGGGGGAGTAAATTTGGTGAACCTGGGTGAGGATTCCATATTTACCAAACTGCCTGGGGATCTAAACGATATTGCCTGCGGCAATGGTGCTGCTGTCGGCTCCTGCTGTGGTGAGGCAATACTTTGGTGAAGTTACACTTTTTTCCCTGCTTATAGGAACAGCAGTAGGTCATTCAGCCCCTCGTGCCTGCTCCGCCATTTGATAAGATCATGGCTGATCTGTGATCTAACTCCATATACCTGCCTTTGGCCCATATCCCTTAATACCTTTGATTGCCAAAAAGCTATCTATCTCAGATTTAAATTTAGCAATTGAGCTAGTATCAATTGCCGTTTGCGGAAGAGAGTTCCAAACTTCTACCATCCTTTGTGTGTAGAAATATTTTCTAATCTCGCTCCTGAAAGGTCGGGCTCTAATTTTTAGACTGTGCCCCCTACTCCTAAAATCCCCAACCAGCGGAAATAGTTTCCCTCTATCCACCCTATCTGTTCCCCTTAATATCTTATAAACTTCGATCAGATCACCCCTTAATCTTCGAAACTCCAGAGAATACAACCCCAATTTGTGTAATCTCTCCTCGTAACTTAACCCTTGAAGTCCGGGTATCATTCTAGTAAACCTACGCTGCACTCCCTCCAAGGCCAATATGTCCTTCCGAAGGTGCGGTGCCCAGAACTGCTCACAGTACTCCAGGTGCGGTCTAACCAGGGTTATGTTGATACAAATCTCAATCAAAACAACTTTGCTCACTCTGGCTCCTTATGGCATCAAACTCTGAACCCGACTCTGTTAAACATAGTTTTAATGACGCAACGCCATCGGTAATGTGCGCAACAATTGCTGAACTTTGGCAGTGGATAGTTGGGGTGATTCCGTAATCCTCCACTCCTAGCAGGAAGAACATGGTGGGAAATCCTGGATGTGCAGCCCACGTTTCTCACCCCCATGTGCTCCCTGTGCGTGCTATTTCCTGCTGGGAGCACTGAATCGTCGAATTACCCCATATATTTCAACTCCAAATGTAGGAATAATTTACTGCTTCTTTCCATAGATGATTACAAAGACTATGGTGCCAACTGTGACAAAATGGGTGCAGAAATCGAGGATTATATCCTTTTGTAATAATCAGCAGTTATACTGAGTCTGAACGGTGTCAGGAAATCAAAGAAAGAGAGAAAGTAAGAAAATTTATATAACGCCTTTCATGACCTCAGGACATCCCAAAGTGCTTTACAGCCAATGAAGTACTTTTGAAGTGTAATCACCGTTGTAATTTAGGGAAACGCAGCAGCCAATTTGCCCACAACAAGCTCCCATAAGCAGCAGTGTGACAATGACCAGATAATCTCTGTGTTGGTTGAGGGATAAATATTGCCCAGGCCACCGGGGAGAACTCTCCTGCTCTTCTTTGAAAAAGTGCCATGGAATTTTTTTTTTACATCCACCTGAGAGGGCAGACAGGGCCTCGGTTTAACGTCTCGTCTGAAAGACGGCACCTCCGACAATGCAGCACTCCCTCAGTACTGGCACTGGGAGTGTCAGACTAGATTTTGTGCTCAAGTCCCTGGAGTGGGACTTGAACCCATGTCCTTCTGATTCAGAGGCAAGAGTGCTACCCACTGAGCCAAGGTTGACACAGATTTCAGAGTATAGTGAGACACACATGTAGTGGGAAATGGAACAAATTTCCACTTGTCATGCCCCGTTGAGCACTCCCAGGCCAAGTATAGTAATTGTCGATGGAGAATAAAGCTCACAACAATGTGTTTCAGCTCAAACCTCTGACTAACTCTACTGCATCACTGTGACTTTTCCATTTCCCACATCCAGCCACCTCTGTTGCCTCTGTGTGTGAGATTGCCTATCTCATTTCAGTTTCCTATTCACTAAAAGCTTGGTTTCAAGCTGCCCAACTTCATTTCACTCGGAGCTCGACTGGTAAAAAGAGGAGACTTTCACCTCATTCTGGGCTGGGTCAAAATCCAGGTTCCTGAGGGGAAAGGACAGTTTGCTAATCCTTTACACCACTGCAGCACCACCACTGGTGGGAGGGTGTAATTACAACGTGACAAGTTTACATAAGCAGTTTTTGTTATAAATGTTGACCTAGGAATTTAGAATGGAAACCTAAAAATAAGGATAGAATGTATGACTTAATGGGAACTCTAACGTCAGGGCGCCTTGCTCAAATTATACCCCACCCTGTAACCCTGCTTCACCTGAAAGTTGCACTTCATACAGAGCCACGATTAATCGACTAGTTCAATTTTTGTTAACTTTGATTTCATTAAAAGTTATCATTGGTGAAAAGTTTGAATAATCTTCACCAATGCTAACTTCTAATTAAATTCAAAGTTAACAAAAAATGAAATTAGTCGATTTCTGGTGATGTTGCATGAAGTGGAATTTTAACTCTTGTTTTTCAGGAATCATTTTCTTTCCCGCTTTCAAATACAGTGAAACCTGTAAATTACGGACACCTAAGGGATTGGCATCAGCTGTCCTTTTTCTGCAGGTGTCCTTATTTTCAAAATGGTTATTGTATATAGTGACAGTGGCTGCAGGGGGGATTCAAACCCCAATGCCGCAGGAACAGAAGGGAATCCAGTAACAATCCATTGGTCGTCACACTGTTCAGACTCGGATACTGTGCGTACTTTGAACATTTTAAAGTGTGACGTCAGGCTGTGTCCCGTGTTTAAAGGTGTAAAAGGGCTTGGTGCGTTGAAGGCTGTCCGTAGTTCGTAATTTGCGAGTGTCTGTGGTTTCAGAGTGCCTCTCGCATCTTTTACAATGTAAGTTATTTGGGACTGTTAACAAGGGTCAATTTTTTTGGGAGTGTCCGTTTTATACAGGTTTCACTGTAGATAAACTTTATCATTTTTCCCCCCAATTTGTTAAATTTTTTCATTAAGCATTCTTAACTGTATTCAGAAACTAACCAATCTATTTTTTTTAAAAACCCACCAGCTACATCATGAGACATCCAGATCACAAGATGGCTTCAGATGAAGAAAGCTCTTTGGCCCATTTGAGCTCATCCTTCTAGAATGCCAACCCTCAGGCTTCCCATTGCAGCTTTTCAATCTTTGAATATCTGCTGGGACTTCAGTTTAATGGTACTTCTGATGATGCAGTACTCCCTCAATAAAAGAAGGAAAGACTTCCAGTTTATATAGTGCTTTTCACAACCTCAGGATGTCCCAAAGCGCTTTAAAGCCAATGAAATATTTTTTGAAGTGCAGTCACTGTTGTAATGTAGGAAAACTACATTGGAGTGCTGGCCTAGATTAAGTGTTTAATTCCTGGAGTTAGGGGTTGAACCAGCAACTTTCTGACCCAGAGCTGAGAATGTAGACATTCCCAAATTGACACTTCTTCCATTATGTGTTTCTTAACCATTTCACATATCTACCAAGAGTTTCAGAAAACTGATATGAAATACAAAAACCGGGTCAGGAGCCGCATAAGTAACCTGAAGGACCCAAAGAACCCAAACCTGAGAAAGAACGTGTTGGCCGGTGCAATAGACCTCCTCCGCTTGGCAAGGATGACTGCAGAGGTGAGGTTGCTTTGAGGTGCATGTTAACACCCGCTGTGTTCAACAGTGCTGAGATGAAAAAACAGTGTGTGGTCGTGCAAAGGTAAAGTAAAATATTGTTGAGTTTTCTGGACTCTTGGCTTGCTACCACTTGGTGTCACCCATACACTTGTGCTGAACTTTATACGTGTTGGTGGCACTTCCACAACCCCAGGGATGGTGTGTTCGTAGTGCACTGCAGTTAGTGACCAGTCACAGGTTCAGAGGTGTGTGGAGGGTAGGTTCTATGCTACCTTGTTCAGGACGGTGGAATCGAATGCCCAGAGCCAACAGGAATTTGTGCCAGGGTTTTCTGTAAAGGGCATGCTTTACTAAAATTCTCATCCTTGTTTTCAAATCCCTCCATGGCCTCACCCCTCCCTATCTCTGTAACCTCCTCCAGCCCAACAACCCTCTGAGATCTCTGCGCTTCTACAATTCTGGCCTCTTATGCATCCCCAATTTTAATCGCTCCACCGTTGACATTTGTGCCTTTGAGCTGCCGGGGCCCTATGCCCTGGAATTCCCTCCCTAAATCTCTCCGCCTCGCCACCTCCCCTCCTTTTAAGACGCTCCTTAAAACCTACCTCTTTGACCAAGCTTTTGGTCACCTGTCCTGATATCTCTTTGTTGTTCCATGTCAAGTTTTGTCTGATAATACTCCTGTGACGTGCCTTGGGACGTTTCACTATGTCAAAGATGCTAAATAAATGCAAGCTGCTTCCTGCTGGATAGGTTACGTTAAAATGATCCCCCCCACCCCTCCAACCCAAGTGTCAGGCAGGGCACTACGAGAACGGTGTTGAGTGGAAGCCAGCCAATTCTACACGTGAACCATCCTGGATCTCTTATTCACACCTTGGGAAGATTTGAGAGCAGTTTCCCGGTTTTAGAGGGCCCGGGGAAATCCATAAAGAGGAAAGGAGCAAAATGGCCTAAAAAACAAAGGCTTTAGTTAGAGGGAAAACAAGTGGCCCATTTTATTGCCTGGTGTGACAGTAAGGCACACAGACCAGGTCCAATCCCCAATCTGCGCTGTGATAACTGATCTGGGCTATAGTCAGTCTTGGTGCCCCTTGTACTAGAGAAAGGAAAAAACAGCCAGCGTTTCTGCTCCTGATTTGATAGGAAGGCAACATAGGAACCATTCCATATGTACGGCTGACTTCCATAAAGAAGGGTATGTGAAGATAGGAACAGGAGTAGGACATTCAGCCCCTCCAGTCTATTCTGCCATTGAATTACATCATGGCTGATCTGTATCTTAACTCCATCTACCCACCTTGGTTCCATATCATTTAATACCCTCGCCTAACAAAAATCTATCAATCTCAGTTTTGAAATTTTCAATTAACCCTCAGCCTCATCAGCTTTTTTTGGGGGGAGAGAGTTCCAGATTTCCACTCCCCTTTGTGTGAAGAAGTGCCTCCTGACATCACCCCTGAACGGCCTAGCTCTAATTTTAAGGTTATGCCCCCTTGTTCTGGACTCCCTCTACCAGAGGAAATAGTTTCTCTATCTACCCTATCAAATCCTTTAATCATCTTAAACACCTGATCTCCAGTGACACCTGCTGGAATGTTCACATGTGCACATTGAATGAGAATGGAACTGGCCCAGTTGCAGTGCCTCCCCAGTCAAATAGCCAACTTGCGTTCACTGTACACGTTCACAGACTAAGAATAGCCATTTGGGTAAGGCACTAAAGGGCTGCTGCTGCACTTGGAACGGTATCACAGTGGCAGCTTCCGTCTTTGAGGGGAGGGGATGAGGGTGAAGAGCTGACAAAGGGAACTTGGTCCGTCTTATTTGTATGGTACAATGGACACACTCTAGAAATGGCACTACTTGTATGTGTTAAATTTTGGATCCAATAGCATAAGGCCGCACTGTATTATGGTTTTATAAGCAGGTAACGTCCTCTGATTTTTTTCACGAAACTTGAACTTTCTGGAAAACTTGGAGTTGAGCCTGACTTTCCAACTGTATTGTTGACTTTGACTCAATGATTTGGGTCTGGGTTTGGTTTCAATGGGCTCACGTACACTGGAACCAAGGTGAGGTGGAGACCTGAACCAATCTGCCTATCCCTAACATGGGTTATTTATGGAGTTGTAACAATCCAATAGGTTGACTGCCGCCTCTATTGTTCACCCCTGTCTTCACAGGAGATGGCCAGCGATGAGTTAAAGGAGCTTCGCAGTGTGATGACCCAGGAAGCTATCAGAGAACATCAAATGGCCAAGACAGGTGGAACTCATTCGAGTCTCCTTCAGTGTGGGAAATGCAAGAAGAAAAATTGTACTTATAATCAGGCACGTGGACTTTGTTGCAATAAGATCAGTAATAAAAACCTCACTGTGCCATGCTCTAGGTGTACGGTACATATTATTACCCAAATTTTCCTGTGCTCTGCCACTGTGAAAATCTTGGTGATACTTCACAGCTGAACATTGAAATTTATGCTTAATATTTCATCAACTAGATGGTATAGAAAGTTATATTTTACTCCAATGGAGCACAAATCAGAGATTGGATATGGAGGTCAGTATGCCCAATTCACACATCTCCTGAACTCCCGGTCATTAAGTTGACCCTGTGATCTAGTCATGTGTAGGTCAAAGGCTGATTTCATAAATCTTTTCTTTTAAATTATCTCCATAGGTTCAGACCCGTAGTGCTGATGAACCAATGACCACGTTCGTTCTGTGTAATGAATGCGGAAACCGATGGAAGGTATCTTTCTTTTCTTTCTTTCTTATTTCCTTTCCTTTCCTTTCATTCATGTTTCCCCCTCCTCCCAATTCCTCCCTTTCTCGCCCAAGGTAATGACTCTCATTGGGGTTCAGTTCCATTCTGCATGAGTGGTGGGTGAGCCAAGAGAATGAGTATTGGCACATTATTCAACCATGAGGGCTATTGCAAGTCCAATCGTGTCTTTGCTCAAAGTCTGTAGACATCCACTTTCCAGCGGGGGGGGGGGGTCACTGGATAATGATTACGGGTGAGAATTCTGGACAATTCCACCCCCTCCCCCCATCACTACCTCCAAGTCTGGTGGAAACTTTCTCCCCCCCCCCCCTCTCCCCCCCCATTCCATTTTCCTCGCCTTGTCTCTGAAGGCTGTTGCCTCAAGCTGGGCTAATAGTTCCAAGCCTGCTGACAGCTTTCCATTACCCTACTCAACTGACCATTTTTAATGTGTGACACGGTGTGTGCCAGCAAGCTCTTCCACTGTGGAGATTCCACAGGCCAGACCTAAATCTGTTTTCATCCAGTATCCTTTCCAGCGCAGGTCACTAGATAGCAAGGCGGGACCAAGAAGCTGGGATCATTACTGTTTTTTCCCCACTCCCTAGCATTGGTGCAATGATGCTAATTATAGCCAAGTTACTACTGCCCCAGTTAACACTGGCAATCAAACATGGGATCTTCCTAGTCTGGAAAACTCAATGAGAAATTGGAAGAGCACCTCCCCAATAAACTATCTCTACATATTATGGGGAATAAGAGAGACTGGAGCATGTTACTAGGCTGTCTCACATCCATGGGCAGTGATGTTGATGAAAGCATCTTGGCTTTGCTTCTGTAGGTTGATGTAATCCCTTGATGTGTCACTGCTCTGCAGCACAGTTAAGCAAACAGCCATTCATCTTTAATTAGAGTCCAGTCAATATTAAACTCCGAAAACATTTTAATTTCTTTTCTCGTTTCAGTTCTGCTGATTGACTGGACAACATTGAAACATTCTTCACTACAATTTAAATCGCAATCTTTTGAGGGGATTTGTGGGGTGGGGGGCGGGTGGTGGTGGAGGAAGGAGAGGAGAAAGAGTGTATTCGAGAAAAGCCAGAGACTTTCGCTGTGCCTTTTCTATCCTTTTCATCAAAGGATTCAAGAGCAATTCAATTCTTGACCGTTAACCCTTTAAGAACTGAACGATCTCTGCAGCTTTCGCAAGCTGTGTGTCTGTTTTCTGCTGTGTAAATTGGATCTACGGGAGATTTAGATTTCTGTACCTGATGCTCACTGTGAATATTATTAAATCATTTGCGGATTGCACAGAATCAAAATTTTAGGGCATTCTCAAAATTCAAAGAAACACTTTTCGAGATGTATTTCGTTGCAGGAATATTAAGCTGGTCCTCAAAGGGTTAATTTTTGTTGATGGAACCATAAGTTTATATGTAGGACATTTCTCACTCATCAGATTTGTAAAGAGTGCAACGTTAAAAACCTTAGTTTGAGATTGAACTGAAGTAGTTTATTTTATGTTTTAAAACATTGTCTGGACCCGAGTCTCCTTAGAATAACTAGTATTGAGAAATCAATGACACGCTCACAGGAGAGTATTGCATTCGTCCGAAAGCCCAGTTACTGCCAACACACCTTAAAGGTACTGTCTGTTCTTACTTTTTGCTGATCACTGTCCCATTTGTTTTTCTTTTAAGACCCTCCCTCCCCCCACACTTACTTCCAAATGCCCTCCCACCTCCAGATTTCTCCCTCTTTAGAAGGTGCTGGCTGTTACTGAGGTTACAGTTCCATGAGCTATGGATGCCCTCCTACCTCGCCAGGAAGCTATTTGGTCATGAGGGTGTCACAACTGAGCCTGATTCTTCCCCATTGACCGCACATGCACACAATTGAAGTCAATGGAAAAGCATACCTGGTGCAGTGTAAAAGGTGGGGGGGCTGTTGATTTGCTATGATTAGGGGTTGCCAACTCTGGTTGGACATATTCCTGGAGGTTTCATCACAGGACTGCCTGCCTTCAATTGCCCCGCCCCCACACTCCTGTCATTGGTTGCCCGACATGTCCATCCTCGCGGTGCCCCGCCTTCCCACAGCCAATTGGAAAGTGAACAGACTCTTCATTACCCGATTGGATGATTCTTGACTGTCAGTCAAACAGCATTTTTCCCCCTTTTTTTTATAACCAGTAAATAAAAGTGTTCATAGAAAATTGAACAAAAAACAATTTTTTAAATGACCCTATGATTTTTCTCCCCAGTGTTGCTCACAGCAGTGTCCTGGAGATTAATCTTTAATTCCTGGAAACTCCAGGGCAATCCTGGAGGGTTGGCAACCCTACTCCTCGTGTTTAAATAGGGGTATTTCTGAGTCTGTTTTTAAGTGTCTGTGAAATGTTTTCCTGTAGATATTTGATACGAAATGTGTGTTTGTTTTTTTCAAACTGTTCCTTTAGACTGCCCTTGCTACTTTGCAGAAAAAGGAATCTTTAGTTGCATTTTTAAATGTAGCTTTTCCCCATTTCAGGCCAGTTTCAGATTTCAGTGAACGAGAGTAGGGTGTACTTGCCCTTAACTTGCTTTAGAAATGCGAGTGTCAACAAATGATTAAATAAAACGGACTAAACCTTTTTGTCTTTTTTTAAATCGTATTTTCCTTCCATTTTTTTTCCACTTAGAATGAGTTTGAGTTTCAGAGGAGGCTGGTCTGAGATAGTCAAATATTATGTACATAGAATTACATAGAATGTACAGCCATAGAAACAGGCCATTCGGCCCAACTGGTCAGTGCCGGTATTTATGCTCCACACGAGTCTCTTCCCACCTTACTTCATCTCACCCTATCAGCATATCCTTCTATTCCTTTCTCCCTCATGTGTTTATCTAGCTTCCCCTTAAATGCATCTATGTTATTCACCTCAACTATTCCTTGTGGTAGAGACTTCCACATTCTAACCACTCTCAGGGTAAAGAAGTTTCTCCTGAATTCATAAGAACATAAGAACATAAGAAATTGGAGCAGAAGTAGGCCAATCGGCCCCTCGAGCCTGCTCCGCCATTCAATAAGATCATGGCTGATCTGATCCCAACCACAAATCTAAAGAACACAAGAAGTCGGAGCAGGACCCGGCCACATAGCCCCTGGGCCCTCTCCGCCACCCACAGGGCATTGACCGATCCGAACTCAGCTTCATGTCCAATTTCCTGCCCGCTCCCCATAACCCCTAATTCCCTTTACTTCTAGGAAACTGTCTATTTCTGTTTTAAATTTATCTAATGATGTAGCTTCCACAGCTTCCTGGGGCAGCAAATTCCACAGACCGACCACCCTCTGAGTGAAGAAGTTTCTCCTCATCTCAGTTTTGAAAGAGCAGCCCCTTATTCTAAGATTATGCCCCCTAGTTCTAGTTTCACCCATCTTTGGGAACTTCCTTACTGCATCCACCCGATCAAGACCCTTCACAATCTTATATGTTTCAATAAGATCGCCTCTCATTCTTCTGAACTCCAATGAGTAGAGTCCCAATCTACTCAACCTCTCCTCATATGTCCGCCCCCTCATCCCCGGGATTAACCGAGTGAACCTTCTTTGTACTGCCTCGAGAGCAAGTATGTCTTTTCTTAAGTATGGAGACCAAAACTGTATGCAGTATTCCAGGTTGAATTTATTAGTGATTATCTTATTATTATCTTATAATTTTAAAGACCTCTATCAGGTCACCTCTCAACCGTCTCTTTTCTACAGAAAAGAGCCCTAGCCTGTTCAGTCTTTCCTGATAGTTCTAACCTCTCAGATCTGGTATCATTCTTGTGACTCTTGCACTTTCTCCAATGCCTCTATATCCTTTTTGTAATATGGAGACCAGAACTGTGCACAGTTCTAAGTGGGGTCTAACCAAGGTTCTGTACAAGTTTAACATAACTTTTCTGCTTTGGAATTTCTATTCCTCTAGAAATGAGCCCCAATGCTTTGTTTGCAATTTTTATGGCTTTATTAACATGTGTTGCTTCTTTTAATAATTTGTGAACCTGTACCCCTAGATCCCTTAGCTCCTGTACCCCCTTATTTTCCAAGGAGTAGGTGGCCTCCTAATTTCTCTTCCAAAATGCATCACCTCACATTATTCTATATTGAAATGTATTTGCCATTTACACGCCCATTCTGCAAGTTTGTTAATGTCGTCTTGTAAATATCCCGCTGATACTTACAAATATTGTACGGCTAATTAGGCGGGATGCCAGAGGGTACTTGGCGCCTGAGGAACCGCACACCGGTATAAGTGTGAGCACACTGAGCCAAACTTGGCATTCATACCCACCACAAGGGGGCACAGACTCTACCTCAGCAGAACGGATTTAGTTACTTTACACAGAGGGTGATGGATGTATGGGATAAAATGCTTGGAGAGGCAGATAGTATCTGCAAATTAAAGAGGGAACTGAATAGAGATTTGGCAGAGAAATGATTGAGGGGTGAGAGGTAGTGTATTATACATTTCAAACTGAGGTGGACTGTACTGGGCACTTCCGTTTCCTGTACATTGCTATGTTGTCACCTCCATAACCACCAATTAGTCCCATCCAGTCTGGATGGGTCACGGTCACCGCTGACAAAATATCAGAAACAGAAACCTGGTCCATTTCTAATCCCTGAAACGGTCAGCATAGATTGATTTCAGATTGTTCTCAGTTGGCTCTTCCATCCTGATGGGCACGCCTTGTTTTAAAATGATTAAAACTTTCCAAGAATATCCTCTTTTTCTAACATGGGGCGAAATGTGTATGCGGCAGAACAATGGCAGCTGATATTTAATACAGACAATTGTAAAGTTCTGCAGACAGGAAGGAAAAGAGATGATAAACATACTGCATAAATGGTGTTGAAATAACTTTCTGCATTTCTAATAGACTTGACAGTTAACATGTCCAACCGACACAGAGATAAAGCCAATAGAATGTTGAACTACTTAGTCAAAACAGGAGGATGCAAGTCAGAGGAAGTTAAGATCAAACTGTAGAAGTGCTCCGGATGGACCGCACCATTAAATCAATGGAAGTGAACATCGGAAGCTTTCTATAACGGGCGGCCAATACGCAACGCCAATTTTATGCCCAGAGGCAAGTTGAAAATCTACCCCTGAGGTGTCTGGGCGGTCACCTTACAGAGGTATACAAGATTGGAAATGGTATGCAAAGGTACATCTGGAAAATTACTTTCTTAACGTGTAAGAGTAGGACAAAGGTTCAAACTAGTCAAAGGTAAATTTAGGACTAATATCAGGGAGTTCTTTACTCCGAGAGTAATCAACACATCAAGTGGACTCCCAGGTTAAGTAGTAGAAGCATAAACTGGGAACATAGGAACAGGAATAGGCCATTCAGCCTGTTCCGCCATTCAATTAGATCATGGCTGATCTGTACCTCAACTCCATTTACCTGCCTTTGTTCTACATTCCTTGATACCTTTATCCAACAAAAATCTGTTGATTTCAGTCTTGAAAGCTCCAATTGACCCCCAGCATCCACAGCGAGGGAGAGTGAGTTCCAATTTTCCACTACCCTTTGTGTGGAAAAAGTGCTTCCTGTTTTCACCCCTAAATGGTCATTATTTTCTCCATTACCATTTTTTTTTTGCTTATATTAAATCAATTTTCCTCCCCTTGACTTATTTTTAGGTTCCCTTGTACCTCTTTCTCCACTGTGAAAATGAACACAAAGTTTTCATTTAACAAGTCTGCTATTTCCTTATTATCCATTTATGGTTTTGTCTGCATCTGTCTTTAATGGGCCTACATTCCCCTTTTCCATTCTCTTTCTTTATATATTTATAAAAACATTTGCTGTTAGCTTTAATATCCCTTGCAAGTTTTATTTAGATTTCCTTTTTGCACCTCTCATTACTTTCTTTGTGTCCCTTTGTTGCATTTTATAGCTTATCCAGTCTGCTGGATTTCCACCTTTCCCTGCATTTGTGTAAGTCTTCTCTTTTGTTTGATACAGTCTCTTACCTCATTTGTTGACCAAGGTTGCTTAACTACACAAGGGGAGCCTTTGCCTTTTAGGGGTATGTACTGGTTTTGTATTGGTACCAACATGTCTTTGCATACTTTGTAGGTTTATCCATAATCATTTAAGAAACAATTGGATGTTGCAATATGGGGACTTTAGGGTTTTTCTGAATGGATGAATTAAGATGTAATAATCTTGTGATCTTGGCTCACTCATGATGTACACAAATCTTTGAAGGTGGCAGGACAAAATGATAAGGCTGTTTTTTTTAAAAAAGCATATGGGATCCTCGGCTTTATAAATAGAGGCATGGAGTACAACAGCAAGGAAATTGTGCTAAATCTTTATAAAACACTGGTTAGACCTCAGCTGGAGTATTGTGTCCAATTCTGGGCTCCACACTTTAGGAAGATGTCAAGACCTTGGAGAGTGCAGAGGAGATTTACCAGAATGGTACCAGGGATGGGGGAATACAGTTATGTGGAGAGATGAGAGAAGCTGGGATTGTTGTTCTTAGAGCATAGAAGGTTAAGGGGAGATTTAATAGAGGTGTTCAAAATTATGTTTTTGATAGAGTAGATAGAACCATAGAAAAGGTACAGCACAGAAGGGGGCCATTCGGCCCATCGTGTCCGTACCGACTTGAAGAACAACCAGGTGCCCATTCTAATCCCACCTTCCAGCACCCGGTCCGTAGCCTTGCAGCTTACAGCACTTTAGGTGCAGGTCTAGGTACTTTTTAAAAGAGTTGAGGGTCCCTGTCTCTACCACCAATTCGGGCAGTGAATTCCATACACCCAACACCCTCTGGGTAAAAAAAAGTTTTTCCTCATGTCCCCTCTAATCCTTCCGCCAATCAGCTTAAACCCATGTCCTCTAGTTCTTGAACTCTCCGCTAGGGGAAACAGGTACTTCCTGTCTACTCTATCTGGGCCCCTCGTAATTTTGTACACCTCAATCAAGTCTCCCCTCAGCCTCCTCTGCTCCAAGGAAAACAACCCCAGCCTATCCAATCTCTCCTCGTAACTGCAATTTTCAAGCCCTGGCAACATTCTTGTAAATCTTCTCTGCATAGGGAGAAACTGTTTCCACTGGTTTGATAACCAGAAGACACAGATTTAAGATAATTGGCAAAAAAGCAAGAGGGGGAATGTGGAGAATTTTTTTTACGCAGTGAGTTGTTATGATTTGGAATGCGCTGCCTGAAAGGGCGGTGGAAGCAGATTCAATAGTAACTTTCAAAAGGGAATTGGACATTTAGTTAAAAAGAAAAAAATTGCAGGGTTATGGTAAAGAGCAGGGGGAGTGGGACTAATTGGTATGATTCTATGATAAAACATCACAATTTAACTTAATTTTAGCACAGCACGAGTAGAGTGAGCACAGGCAGTTGTGATTTTTCTCTCTCATTCTACATCATTAAATGCACCTAAATCTTCACAACACACTTGCAACCATTAAACGATATACACCCAAGAGACTGTGCAGCCATTAGGCACAGCAATAACTGTCTAATATACATTGTATTAAACTATGATTATCCTGGTGGAACCTCTAATTCCTGAACTGAACAATTAAGATAGAGTTCGGAAGCCTGAGTCTGGTTTAAGGTAGGTCACAATCCAGGCTACCAACAATAACAACTGGGCTACAAAATTTCAAGGTGTAGGGTGCTTTAATTTCTTATGATGGCGCATTGGGTATTGATGTAAATTCCCTTGTGCCCTTTTTTTAACACAATTATTAACGTGCTTAAATTAAACGGGTGGCCATTGTCTAAAAATGGTGCATGGAGGAATTAACGTCTACCTTAAGGAATGTGCTACCAGAGGAGATGAAATGCCTGGAGCTCCAGATTGGAAACCTATTTGATTCCAACTGTTTGATTTTTGAAAGTCTGCAACACTGTAATATAACAGGTTCTACTTACGTATTATATAGGAAAATTTCAGCCTCGCAGTGCTCGTTTTTCAGGCACTAAATGGCCTCCTAAGTCTCCAATATGGCGGGCAGGAAGCGCCCGCTGGTAACCAGCCAGAAGTGCACGGCCCACCATATTGGTAAAGGCCAAAGAGTCGGTGTGCAGCGCCCACACCCGAAACAGGCATTAGCTCCCTTTGCATATGCAAGTAAAGGGCCTACTGCCTGTTTGAGGCTCCTACTGCAATATTGGTTTGCCCTGAGGCAGCCGGAGCCAGAAAAACCAGGTCTACGTGCGGCCTAAGTATCGGTCCCTTAAGTGTTTAAAAAGTGCTTCTCCTGACCGCACATTCAAAGAACGTGGGCCACTGTTGGCCGGCGCTTCCTCCCCGATTGCCGCCACTGCCCCCCCAGACCGCCACTGCCCCCCCCAGACCGCCACTGCCCCCCCCAGACCGCCACTGCCCCCCCCAGACCGCCACTGCCCCCCCCAGACCGCCACTGCCCCCCCCAGACCGCCACTGCCCCCCCCAGACCGCCACTGCCCCCCCCAGACCGCCACTGCCCCCCCCAGACCGCCACTGCCCCCCCCAGACCGCCACTGCCCCCCCCAGACCGCCACTGCCCCCCCCAGACCGCCACTGCCCCCCCCAGACCGCCACTGCCCCCCCCAGACCGCCACTGCCCCCCCCAGACCGCCACTGCCCCCCCCAGACCGCCACTGCCCCCCCCAGACCGCCACTGCCCCCCCCAGACCGCCACTGCCCCCCCCAGACCGCCACTGCCCCCCCCAGACCGCCACTGCCCCCCCCAGACCGCCACTGCCCCCCCAGACCGCCACTGCCCCCCCAGACCGCCACTGCCCCCCCAGACCGCCACTGCCCCCCCCAGACCGCCACTACCTCTTTTCCGCGCACACTCCCCCTCCCTGACCACCACTACCTTTCCCTCCCCCCCCCCCCCCCCCCCCAAACTTTGGTCACCGCTACCTCCTGATAGGATAATCTATTTTTAGTGATGTTGGTTGAGGGATAAATATTGGCCAGGACACCGAGGAGAACTCCCCTGCCCTTCTTTGAAATAGTGCCGTGGGATCTTTTATGTCCACGGTTTAACGTCTCAGCCGAAAGATGGCTCTCCGACAGTGCAGCACTCCCTCATGTACTGCACGGAAGTGTCAGCCTAGATTATGTGCTCAAGTCCCTGGAGTGGGGCTCCAATTATACCAAATTCGAGGCCTAAGGTTGTGCAAAAATAGCCTGAACTATAAAGAGAGCTGGCAGGATGAGTTCAAATCATCGATTATCTCCAAACAAGACTCGTCTTTGACCATTTCTACAAAATGGTTTATTAAGACACTGATTTTTTTTTTTTAACCATTTAGCCATCAGAAAACTTACTGTCCATTTGTAAATATTCAGGATCCTTTGCAGGGCATCAGAGGAAGAGTAAAACCATGAAACTGTAAACCTGAAATTAAAAGATTGAAAGTGCACAGCGAGTGAAAGAGTATCTGAAAGCGCAAGATGGGTTAATGTCTTGGGTGGTATCTTTCAGCAAGACTCAACTTTTCTAATCCCGGATTGGACCCGCACATCATGGGAATGCGAATATACTGGTTGAAATTTTGCGGGATTATGTGAGGTGTCAGAGCCTCCAATCTCCTAACGTTCCATCTATTGGTCGACCTATAGGTCACGGAGGGTTCCTGATACTTCACAGGACACAGCATAGTGCTTGTCTACGTTATACCAGTAAGGCAAGTGGTGGTCACCCTGGCAAGAAGAGCAAAAAGGGGCCCAGCGCCCAAGTGTGAGAAGGATCCCCCGCATGAGGCCTGAGAGTTTGATCCTTCATAGTCCTTTGTTGAGAAGTCTTGTGTCACCTCAGTTTTTGGTGTTTGGCACAGTGCTGGAGTGATTGTCACAGTTGAGAGTCCAGGGCATTGGCTGAGGCAGTTATGTTTTGGAGAAGTGATTTGTATATCGGTGAATTCAAGAACCTTGGGTAGGAGTCCCTTTGCATCAAAACGTAGATCTGCACCTGTGCTTCGTCAAACATGTCTGCTGTTGGCATTGCCATATTTTTGTCGATTGTCTCTCGCACACTGGCATCGATGCTGACCTAGAAAAAGAAATGAAGACATGAGTTTTTACATTGGCACTATCTTCCTATTTAAAGACGGGGTATTGCCCACAGAGACCCCCTTTAAAGAGGGGGTGGTGCTATCACAGACTCCTTTTAAAAGATCATTAAGCCTCACAAAATGGGTCTCTAAACAGTTCACCCCCCCCCCCATTCCCAATCATTACTGTTAATTTTGAAACAATGTATGAATTTAATACACTCTGATTTCCCTTTTATAATTGTCACCAACTTATGTTCATTCTTGGGACACCCCTGTTGTTTTAAGCAGTACAATTGAGCATGCTCAGTTGCAGTAACTGGGAGGTGCACCACACAATACTTCCCAGGGAAGGAAATGTTACTACCAAAAGGTCCCAGTCAATGGGCAGTTGGAGATGTTTGAGTGGTTGAGGCTTGTAAGTAGTATTATGTAGCCTTAACTCTTGAAGTGAAATTTATGAAGCAACCTGATAATTGGATCTGCTGCAGGAGAGAAGCCTTCCCCAGTAGGTGAATGTGCACCTTTCTCTTTTTACAGGGACTGATTTCTGTTGTTGAGGGTGCCAGGCAGTCAGAACTTACGGCAAAGGTCAGGTTATTAACAAGGCCGGAGCCACAGTCTTGCTTAAGTTCTGAAGCTGCTGGAGCAGGGAATGAAGAATGAAAGATCCTTGCGTCTTTCATGCTCTCAGGACATCCTAAAGCACTTCACTTGAGCTCATCCAAAACTCTGCTGCCCGTATCCTAACTCGCACCAAGTCTTGCTTAAGTTCTGAAGCTGCTGGAGCAGGGAATGAAGAATGAAAGATCCTTGCGTCTTTCACGCTCTCAGGACATCCTAAAGCACTTCACTTGAGCTCATCCAAAACTCTGCTGCCCGTATCCTAACTCGCACCAAGTCCCGTTCACCCATCACCCCTGTGCTCGCTGACCTACGTTGGCTCCCTGTCCGGGAACACCTCACACATGCACTTTCCAGTAGATCTCTTGGCTGATTACCCTTCCCCCTCCCTTTCACAAAGGCACTGAGATGAATTGAAGCCCCCTTTACCACTGCCTTTCCCGAGATCAGCTGGGGTAAGTGCCACACTAGGCTGTGTATTTACCCCACTAATACTTAATGTTCAAAGTATTAATGTCAACAATGGGGACCATGACTTTAGACCTGAGAACTGCTCCCAACCTGACCCCAGGAAAGCATACTACATGGCCGATCTCTGTGCCTAGGCTTAAAGACCCCAGGCATAAAGGGAGTGCACAAGTGAGCATACAGAAAATCCCAGGGCTGGGATGGATTAAGAGACCCTTGTAGGGAATGATAGTAGGGGCACTACAATTGGCTTCAGCACTGGAATGTAGGAACAGGAATAAGCCATTCAGCCCCTGGAGCCTGTTTCACCATTCAATTAGATCATGGCTGATCTGTATCTTAACTCCATTTACCCGCCTTGGTTTCCTAACCCTTAATACCCTCACCCAACAAAAATCTATCAATCTCAGTTTTGAAATTTTCAATTGACCCCCAGCCTCAACAGCTTTTAGGGGGAGAGTTTTCCAGATTTCCACTCCCCTTTGTGTGAAGAAACGCTTCCTGACATCACCCCTGAACGGCCTGGCTCTAATTTTAAGGTTATGCCCCCTTGTTCTGGACTCCCCCCCCCCCCCCATCAGAGGAAATAGTTTCTCCCTATCTACCCTACCAAATCCTTCAATCATCTTAAACACCTCAATTAGGTCACCCCTTAATATTCCATACTCGAGGGAATACAAGCCCAGACTGTGCAACCTGGCCTCCTAATTTAACCCTTTTAGCCCCAGCATCATTCTGGTGAAATGCCTGGGTTCCCTCTCCTGGTTGCTACCCAGTGACACCTACTGGAGCATGCCCCCCGTGTGGACATTGGGAAAGACGGCGTGCGAGCTTGCTGTGAGGCAGCCATGCTAAAGTTAGCCTCTTAATATTCACTGTCTAGACTCAAACATGAAGAATGGGCACTCAGGTGAGGTACTAGCAGGCAAAAGCACCGATGGAATTGTGCCCCAGCAAGAGTTAGCTCCTTCAGTACAGAAGGGGAGCAAATTTGGAAAAAAACGGGAGGGAGGGAGGGAGGGAGGGAGGGAGGGATAACCACGTGTCAGCTGAGGCTCGGTGATAGCATTCTTGCCTCTGAATCAGAAGATCATGGGTTCAAGCCCCACTCCAAAGAGTTTGGCACATAATCGAGGCTGACACACCAGTGCAGTACTGAGAGAGTGCTGCATTGTCGGAGGTGCCCTCTTTCAGATGACTTTAAACTGAGGCTCCATCTGCCCTCTCAGGTGGACATAAAAGATCCCACGATATTATTTTGAAGAGCAGGTGAGTTCTCCCCGGTGTCTTGGCCAATATTTATCCCTCAACCAACACCTTAAAAACCAGATTATCTGATTATTTATGATATTGCTGTTTGTGGGACCTTGCTGTGCGCAAATTGGCTGCCGTGTTTCTTGCAGTACACCAGTGACTACAATTGAAAAAGTGCTTCATTGGTTGTAGGGTGCTTTGGGACGTTCTGAGGTCATGAAAGGCACTATATAAATGCAAGTTCTTTCTTTTATTTGTGTCCTCCCCGGTGCATTCAGCCACCAGTTCACACACATCACTCACCTCCTTTGGAGACAGTATTGAGATATAGTCCAGGTATATAGATTTTGCTATTTCCGCAATGTTAGCTATGTGATCTTCCCGCTTGAGTTCCTCACAAGCAAGCCAGAAGAGAATGTTTTCGTCGCTGTGCTCGCTCTGCAAGAATTCCATTAAAATGTTCCTTCCGGTCGGATTTTTCAGGAGCTGGTGGAAGGACTGGGACCAGGCAGTGACTTCTTCCAGGCTCAGACTCCCTCTGTGAATCAAAAGGGGAGATTCCAGCTATCAGGAATGTCTCAGTTACAGGGGCTAAGTGAGGGAAGTTGGGCTGGTTTGTTCTCTTCTTGGTAAAGAAAAGTTCTCAGTCTTGTGAAAAGGGAAGTGGCATCATTTATCCAGCAATAATGTTTAGGCCGGCAAAGAATTCAAATGCTTTGGGATGTGAGTCAAAAATTGGGAAGCCAGGAGTGAGAAGGAATTGAAAAGCAAAATCTGATATAAAGACATAATGCTGGAAACTCTCAGCAGGTCAGGCAGTATCTGTGGGGAGAGAGAGATTTAGGGCTAACGTTTCCAGCCGATGACCTTTTTGTCAGGACCCTGTGAAACGTTAAACCTACCTTCCTCTCCCCGCAGATACCCCCCGACCTGCTGAGTGTTTCCAGCATTTTCCGTGAGTAAGAAGGGAAATCTGGTGGAACTTTAATTCTCCACCCCCCACAAAAAGGTAATAGTTTAGGAATACATGACTTAGGATGGTCATTGAAGCAAATGGCGTATTAGGCTCAAGAGGCAATTAAATAAACTTTGAGAGAAAAAATGGTGTTCAAAATTGGAAAGGAATTTGATAAGCTTAATTGGGGAAAAAACTCTTTCCACTGGTCAGTGACTCAGTAACTAGAGAGAATACACTTCAGATCATCACCAAAAGAACAACAGAAGAAGTTGGGAGAATTTTTTGACACAAACAGTTGGTGGGACATGGAATTCCTACCAGAGACGGTGGTGGGAGCAGAATCCATAATAGCGTTTAAAAGGGAAATGGATAAATATTTGGGGAAAAAAGATAAAATTACAAGGGTATTGGGAAAGGGTAAGGGGATGGCACTAAGAATAGCTCTTTCAGAGAGCTGTGAGGGGCTGAATGGGGAAAGGACTTGGAGAATGGTACTAAATGGCCATGAATATAAGATCGTCACTGATAAATCCAGGCTGACACTCCAGTGCAGTATGGAGGAGCACTGCACTGTCGGAGCTGCCGTCTTTCGGATGAGACATTAAACCAAGGCCCCGGCTGCCCTCTCAGGTGAACATAAAAAATCCCATGGCACTATTTCGAAGAAGAGCCAATGAGTTCTCCTGGTGTCCTGGATAAAATTTATCCCTCAACCAACAGCTGATAAATTGATGATCTGGTCATTATCACATTGCTGTGCACACATTGGCTGCTGCGTTACCTACATCACAACAGTGACTACACTTCAAAAAGTACTTTATTGGCAGTAAAGCACATTGGGAAAGGTTCTCTATGAATGCAAATCCTTTCATTTTATTCTAAACTTAATAAATAGCAAGTTCACTCATGTTTGGTAGACAAAAGTACTGGCCAGTGTGAAGCTGGGCCTTACAGACCAGGAAGCAGACAGGTTTGACCTCTGGATTACCTTTACAGTCAGAGCCTTAAAATTGGCTTCAGTACCTGTGGGCTAAGGGAGAGAGGAAAAAAATCACAAGGGTTTCCTGCTCATGATCTCAATCCAGTGACCTTTGCTGGAAAGTGCATGTGATGAGCTTAGCTATGGATGCTCTTCCACTGTTGAATATTCAAGTGCCACTTGCTATCTGGGCTCATCCATGAAGAATGGACAGTTGGGGGTGAAGTATCTGAAGGCTATTTGTGTTTACATAGAATGCACAGCACAGAAACAGGCCCTTCAGCTCCACAGGTGTTTATGCTCCACATGAGCCTCCTCCCACTTTACTTCATCTAATCCTATCAACATATCCTTCTATTTCTTTCACCCCCGAGAGTTTATCCAGCTTCCCCTTAAATGCACCTATGCTATTCACCTCAACTAGCGAGTTCCCCATTCTAACCACAACTCTGAGTAAAGAAGTTTCTCCTGAATTCCCTATTGAATTTATTAAGGACTATCTTATATTTATGGTCCCTGGTTTTGGTCTCCCCCACAAGTGGAAACATCTTCTCTACGTGCTGGTGAACCGTGTATGCCACACAGCACCTAAATCTGTCGTGAAGTTGACATGTCTCCGTGATTTAGGAGCTACCCCTGAGCAGGTAGAATCATAGAATGTTATAGCACAGAAGGAGAGGGTGCAGAGGAGATTCACCAGGATGTTACCAGGGCTGGAGCGCTTCAGCTATGAAGAGAGACTGGGAAGATTGGGTTTGTTTTCCTTGGAGCAGAGGAGGCTGAGGGGGGACATGATTGAGGTGTACAAAATTATGAGGGGCACAGATAGGATGGATACTAAGGAGCTTTTTCCCTTCGTTGAGGGTTCTATAACAAGGGGACATAGATTCAAGGTAAAAGGCGGGAGGTTTAGAGGGGATTTGAGAAAGAACTTTTTCACCCAGAGGGTGGTTGGAGTCTGGAACTCACTGCCTGAGAGGGTTGTGGGGGCAGGAACCCTCACAACATTCAAGAAGCATTTGGATGAGCACTTGAAATGCCATAGCATACAAGGCTACGGACCAAATGCTGGAATATGGGATTAGAGTAGACAGGGCTTGATGGCCGGCGTGGACACGATGGGCCGAAGGGCCTCTATCCGTGCTGTATAACTCTATGACTCTATGACTCTATGGCTCTATGAGGCCAGTTTGGCCCATCGTGCCTGTGCTGGCTCTCTGAAAGTCTCATCCCCCTGCCCTTTACCTGTAAACTTTAAACATTTTTCTTTTTCAAATATTTATCCATTTCCTCTTTAAAATCTATTTTGGAGTCTGCTTCCACCACTGTTTCGGATAGGGCTTTCCATGTCCTGCCAACCCTGTGCGTAAACATCTCCTCACCTCTCCCTTGTTGCTTTTGGTGATCATCATAAATTGATGCCCTCTAGTTACCCTCTCACTGACTTGTTAGAATAACTTTTCCTGATTTACCTCATCAAAGCCCCTCAAAATGTTGACCACCTCCTTAGTTATCTCCTCTTAACATCCTTTGTTCCAATAAAACAAGCCTCAGTTTCTCTAGTCTCTCCTCATAACTAAAGCCTCTCATCCTTGGAATCATCTTGGTAAATCTCTTCTGCACCCACTCCATGGCCTTGGCATCCTTCCTAAAGTAGGGCATCCAAAATTGGACGGAATCTTCGAACTAAGTTAACTCTTTGCTTTTGTACTCTCTGTCCCTATTTATAAAACCTAGATTCCTCTACGCTGTTGTTTTAAAAACAGCTTTATCAGCTTGTTCACACTTTTAAAGATTTTAAATGTGCTGCAAGAGGGGTGAAATTTGGACAAAGGTGAAAAGAAACTTGATTTATGTCGCACCTTTTCACATCCTTGGTTTGTCCCAAAGCTCTATTTACAAACAGCGACTTGCCTCATCAGTGCAGTCACTGTTATCTGGGCCAAAAAGCGTTCAAAATAGCAGCGCGTGCTCACTGTTCCCACTCCTTCTCTGTCAACTATTTACGCTCGGTGCATTCCAATTTCTGCAATAGGGCCTAAAACAGGTGTTAGGCCCCTCATTTACATATATTTACACCTGAAAAATGGCCCAGCCCATTATCAGGTGTCCTTGGGGTGCAGGACGTGGGTTCCAGAAATTGGCCCTCGCGCTCGTTTCACGGGGCAAAAATGGGTGCGACATGCTCCAATCTCTACCCCATTAGCACAAATCCCACTTCCACACCCTTTCCCTAGTTCCCTTTATATTCTACCTTTTCAAATATTCATCCAATTCCCTTTTAAATGACTCAATAGGGGCCACTGTCAATGGCAATTCATGGAAAAACATTCCATGCTCTACGAACTCTCTGTGGAAAAATTCTTCCAACTTCCTCCTTCGTTCTGGTGTCAATCCTGAGTCTGTGCCCTCTCATCACCCATCTGCCAATGACTGGGAACAACCTTGTACTATTTACCCTTTCAAAATATTCAAAAACCTCCTCCCGTTAACCTTCTCTGCGGCAGTGGAAGATAGTCCTGCTCCCGTGTAGCAAGTGATGCTTCTAACAGTCCCGTCTATTATGTAGACCGGATGCCATTTTGTACTATATGCAGCTTGCCTGGAAATCCTCGTATTTTGAGTACTAAAGGTGCCTCTTGACGATGGCAGGTAATGTATTTATACTTCAGCAATAGAGTTTATAGCAGACTGATTCTGCCAACAAGCAACACCTTTATCTGATATCAGTGTTAGTCGAGGGAGGAAGGGCAGCCAGGACACCAGGAGAATTGTCTACCCATCTTCCAGTAGTGTCTTTCACATCTACTTGTGGGGTTTTAGTTTCACATCTCACATAGAATTGAAAAGCAGGGAAGTTAAGTTAAACTTGTATGGAACCTTGGTTAGACCACACTTGGAGTATTGTGCACAGTTCTGGTCTCCATATTATAAAAAGACTACAGAGGCACTGGAGAAGGTGCAAAAAAGATTTACAAGGATGATACCAGAACTGAATGGTTGCATCTATCAGGAAAGACTGAACAGGCTGGGGCTCTTTTCTCTAGAAAAGAGAAGACTGAGTGGTGACCTGATAGAGATCTTTTAAGATTATGAAAGGGTTTGATAGGGTAGACGTAGAGAAGATGTTTTCACTTACAGGGGAGACCAGAACTAGGGAGGCATAAATATAAGATAGTCACTAATAAATTCAATAAGGAATTCAGGAGAAACTTCTTTACCCAGAGAGTGGTGAGCATATGGAATTCGCTACCACGAGGAGTAGTTGAGGCGAATAGCAGAGATGCATTTAAGAGGAAGCTAGATAAACACATGATGGAGAAACGAATAGAAGGATATGTTGAAAGGGTTAGATGAAGAAGGCTGGGAGGAGGCTTGTGTGGAGCATAAACACCGGCATGGAGCTGTTGGGCCGAATGGCCTGTTTCTCTGCTCTACAATCTATGTAATTCTATGTAATCTCCTCCAAGGACGGCACCTCCGACAGTGCAGCACTCCCTCAGCACTGCACTGAAGTTAGATTATGTGCTGAAGTCCTGGAGCGGGTCGTGATACTGACTTGGTGGCAAGAGTGCTACCAACTGAGTCAAACCAACACTTGATGAAATATGCAGCAATATTTAAAAGGATCAAAGATTATGTTCAAATTGAAAAGAGATCACAGCCTCAGGAGCAATTAGTTCACCTCTCTTCATGTTTCTGAAGACTTTCCAGCATGGAAATGGTGGATGCCCTTCTGCTGCAATCATCGTTATCCTCGTTCCTGACGGTTAGGCTGGAAAGTAATGTGGAGGTTTATTTTACTGAGCATAATGTCAACTTGATACACAAGCATATTTCCCACCCTCTTGCTATCTTACTCAGTCATTTCCTTATTCAACAACAATAACAACTTGCATTTAACATAGTGAAACATCCCAAGGTGCTCCACAGGAGCGATTATCAGACAAAATTTGACACCGAACCACATAAGGAGATATTAGGACAGGTGACCAAAAGCTTGGTCTAAGAGGTAAGGTTTAAGGAGCAGTCTAAAGGATGAGAGAGAAGTGGAAGGGTGGATGGGATTAGAGAGGCAGTTCCACAGCTTAGGGCCGAGACGGTTGAAGACACGGCCGCCATTGGTGGAGCGATGAAAATCAGGGATGCGCAAGAGGTCAGAATTGGAGGAGCGCAGAGATCTCATTGGTGGTTGACTTGTTTGATGTTGTTTCTTTCCTCTATAGGTTATAAAGAGTCACTTTACCAAACTTGAACCAGTACCTGCTAGTCATGAAACGGTGCCATGTTCAGCTGGCTGTGACGTTCAAAAACGATGGTAACGGGGCACAGCTTTCTACACAAACTACTTGGCAGACTCGATTTAAAAAAAAAATTATTCGTTCACAGGATGTGGGCGTCGCTGGCGAGGCCAGCTTTTATTGCCCATCCCTAATTGCCCTTGAGAAGGTGGTGGTGAGCCGCCTTCTTGAACCACTGCAGTCCGTGTGGTGACGGTTCTCCCACAGTGCTGTTAGGAAGGGAGTTCCAGGATTTTGACCCAGCGACAATGAAAGAACGGCGAAATATTTCCAAGTCGGGATGGTGTGTGACTTGGAAGGGAACGTGCAGGTGGTGTTGTTCCCATGTGCCTGCTGCTCTTGTCCTTCTAGGTGGTAGAGGTTGCGGGTTTGGGAGGTGCTGTCGAAGAAGCCTTGGCGAGTTGCTGCAGTGCATCCTGTGGATGGTGCACACTGCAGCCACAGTGCGCCGGTGGTGAAGGGAATGAATGTTTAGGGTGGTGGATGGGGTGCCAATCAAGCGGGCTGCTTTATCTTGGATGGTGTCGAGTTTCTTGAGTTTTGTTGGAGCTGCACTCATCCAGGCAAGTGGAGAGTATTCCATCACACTCCTGACTTGTGCCTTGTAGATGGTGGAAAGGCTTTGGGGAGTCAGGAGGTGAGTCACTCGCCGCAGAATACCCAGCCTCTGACCTGCTCTAGTAGCCACAGTATTTATATGGTTGGTCCAGTTAAGTTTCTGGTCAATGATTGAGAAAACTCCGTGCACTTGTTTCTCACCTCCACATTCCACCATCCCCGAGGTACATAGACCCCAATATTTTCCCTTGTGCAATACTTTCTATAAATGTGCTTCCAAGGTATTAACAGATCCGTTAACACTAATGCAGAGGAAAATACCAGGTAGTGTTTCTTGAAGGTGCCGACTCACAATGGGGTATGGTTCCACAGACACCATATGCTCTGGGTATAGGTCACTCTACATAAACAAATTAACCATGTGTGAGTATAGGTAACGAGTGCCAAGGGGCTACTTTATCGTAGCGAGGTGGGAGGGATCACGTCCAAACCCAATCCCTTCTTCACCTGATGTTGATATGTTTACACTTTCCAGGAGGGGTTATTGGACAGGGATCAGGTGCAGGAACCCTGGCTGATTTCCCCCCGCCACCCAACCCCAGCCCAGGAATGCTGAGGACAATTGTAGCAAACCAACTGCAGCCTTGGCTGAATCAAGTACCTCAGCACAGACCAGGCATCAAACCTGGGGCCTTCTACCCCGGACGCCTCCGTGCCTTTTTACCACTAGCCCATTGGGCAGCTCTCATGAGGAAGAAACAAAAAACTTGCATTTATGTAGTACCTTTCATGACCTCAGGACGTCCCAAAGAGCTTCACAACCAATGAAGTACCTTTTGAAGGGTCATCACTGTTGGAATGTAGGAAATGAGGCAGCCAATTTGTGCACAGCAAACTCCCACAAACAGCAATATGATAAAGACCAGATCATCTGTTTTAGGTGTTGGTTGAGGGATAAATATTGGCCAGGACACCGGGGAGAACTCTCCCGCCCTTCTTCGAATAGCGGCCATGGGATCATTTACATAAGAAATAGGAGCAGGAGTTGACCAATCGGCCCCTCGAGCCTGCTCCGCCATTCAATAAGATCATGGCTGGTACATCCACTTGAGAGGGTTTAAGGTCTCATCCAAAAGACGGCACCTCCGACAGTGCAGCACTCCCTCAGCACTGCACTGAAGTTGCATTATGTGCTGAAGTCCTGGAGCGGGTCGTGATACTGACTTGGTGGCAAGAGTGCTACCAACTGAGTCAAACCAACACTTGATGAAATATGCAGCAATATTTAAAAGGATCAAAGATTATGTTCAAATTGAAAAGAGATCACAGTCTCAGGAGCAATTAGTTCACCTCTCTTCATGTTTCTGAAGACTTTCCAGCATGGAAATGGTGGATGCCCTTCTGCTGCAATCATCGTTATCCTCGTTCCTGACGGTTAGGCTGGAAAGTAATGTGGAGGTTTATTTTACTGAGCATAATGTCAACTTGATACACAAGCATATTTCCCACCCTCTCGCTATCTTACTCAGTCATTTCCTTATTCAACAACAATAACAACTTGCATTTAACATAGTGAAACATCCCAAGGTGCTCCACAGGAGCGATTATCAAACAAAATTTGACATCGAACCTCATAAGGAGATATTAGGACAGGTGACCAAAAGCTTGGTCTAAGAGGTAAGGTTTAACGAGCGTCTCAAAGGAGGAGAGAGAAGTGGAAGGGTGGATGGGATTAGAGAGGCAGTTCCAAAGCTTAGGGCCGAGACGGTTGAAGACACGGCCGCCAATGGTGGAGCGATGAAAATCGGGAATGCGCAAGAGGTCAGAATTGGAGGAGCCCAGAGATCTCATTGGTGGTTGGCTTGTTTGAGGTTTTTTTTTTCCTCTATAGGTTATAAAGAGTCACTTTACCAAACTTGAGCCAATACCTGCTACTCATGGAACAGTGCCATGTTCAGCTGGCTGTGACATTCAAAAAAGATGGTAACGGGGCACAGCTTTCTACACAAACTACTTGGCAGACTCGATTGAGAAAACTCCTTGCACTTGTTTCTCACCTCCACATTCCACCATCCCCGAGGTACATAGACCCCAATATTTTCCCTTGTGCAATACTTTCAATAAATGTGCTTCCAAGGTATTAACAGATCCGTTAACACTAATGCACAGAGGAAAATACCAGGTAGTGTTTCTTGAAGGTGCTGACTCACAATGGGGTATGGTTCCACAGACACCATATGCTCTGGGTTTAGGTCACTCTACATAAACAAATTAACCATGTGTGAGTATAGGTAACGAGTGCCAAGGGGCTACTTTATCGTAGCGAGGTGGGAGGGATCACAGCCAAACCCAATCCTGTCTTCACCTGATGTTGATATGTTTACACTTTCCAGGAGGGGTTATTGGACAGGGATCAGGTGCAGGAACCCTGGCTGATTTCCACCTGCCCCCAACCCCAGCCCAGGAATGCTGAGGACACTTGTAGCAAAACAACTGCAGCCTTGGCTGAATCAAGTACCTCAGCACAGACCAGGCATCAAACCTGGGGCCTTCTACCCCGGACGCCTCCGTGCCTTTTTACCACTAGCCCATTGGGCAGCTCTCATAAGGAAGAAACAAAAAACTTGCATTTATGTAGTACCTTTCATGACCTCAGGACGTCCCAAAGAGCTTCACAACCAATGAAGTACCTTTTGAAGGGTCATCACTGTTGGAATGTAGGAAATGAGGCAGCCAATTTGTGCACAGCAAACTCGCACAAACAGCAATATGATAAAGACCAGATCATCTGTTTTAGGTGTTGGTTGAGGGATAAATATTGGCCAGGACACCGGGGAGAACTCTCCCGCCCTTCTTCGAATAGCGGCCATGGGATCATTTACATAAGAAATAGGAGCAGGAGTTGACCAATCGGCCCCTCGAGCCTGCTCCGCCATTCAATAAGATCATGGCTGGTACATCCACCTGAGAGGGTTTAAGGTCTCATCCAAAAGACGGCACCTCCGACAGTGCAGCACTCCCTCAGCACTGCACTGAAGTTGCATTATGTGCTGAAGTCCTGGAGCGGGTCGTGATACTGACTTGGTGGCAAGAGTGCTACCAACTGAGTCAAACCAACACTTGATGAAATATGCAACAATATTTAAAAGGATCAAAGATTATGTTCAAATTGAAAAGAGATCACAGTCTCAGGAGCAATTAGTTCACCTCTCTTCATGTTTCTGAAGACTTTCCAGCATGGAAATGGTGGATGCCCTTCTGCTGCAATCATCGTTATCCTCGTTCCTGACGGTTAGGCTGGAAAGTAATGTGGAGGTTTATTTTACTGAGCATAATGTCAACTTGATACACAAGCATATTTCCCACCCTCTCGCTATCTTACTCAGTCATTTCCTTATTCAACAACAATAACAACTTGCATTTAACATAGTGAAACATCCCAAGGTGCTCCACAGGAGCGATTATCAAACAAAATTTGACACCGAACCTCATAAGGAGATATTAGGACAGGTGACCAAAAGCTTGGTCTAAGAGGTAAGGTTTAAGGAGCGTCTCAAAGGAGGAGAGAGAAGTGGAAGGGTGGATGGGATTAGAGAGGCAGTTCCACAGCTTAGGGCCTAGATGGTTGAAGACACGGCCGCCATTGGTGGAGCGATGAAAATCAGGGATGCGCAAGAGGTCAGAATTGGAGGAGCGCAGAGATCTCATTGGTGGTTGGCTTGTTTGATGTTGTTTTTTTCCTCTCTTTGGTTATAAAGGGTCACTTTACCAAACTTGAGCCAATACCTGCTACTCATGAAACAGTGCCATGTTCAGCTGGCTGTGACGTTCAAAAAAGATGGTAACGGGGCACAGCTTTCTACACAAACTACTTGGCAGACTCAATTGAGAAAACTCCTTGCACTTGTTTTTCACCTCCACATTCCACCATCCCCGAGGTACATATGAGAATCCCTACGTGGTCAGTTTTCGGTAAAATATTAAAATGCCTACGTGGCAAAGAAGCAGAATGCAAAATGGTTGGAAAGGGTTAATTAGTTAGTAACTGAGATTGGTACAGGTGGCCTGGCCTCCTGCTGGGCCATATGTTTGCGTAGTCAGCAGGTTTGCATTGTCTTATCAATGTAGAGTCTTTGATGTGATTCAAGGACTGGTCTGAATGTCTCCATGTTTATGGAAGATCAATATAGGTAACGAGCTTAGCCAAAGTTGAAAGACATTCCAGGTTGGGAGATAAGGAACAGAAGGAACAGGGAAGAACATTCCAAGTTGGAAGGAGAGGAAGTATCCCCTTTGATGTCTAACAGCAGCATGATCAGCACATGGACGATTTATGATTGGCTGGCAATAATGTAACCTCGCATGGCAACCTATGTCTGGCTTATGATTGGTGTTGACCCTCGTTAAGTATGTTCCAACCCCTATTCATCTGTATAAAAACGTGTGGATTTCTGTATGTTTCTTGTTCTTGGTCTGCCAGCATAGAGGGACTCTATCACATAGACCCCAATATTTTCCCTTGTGCAATACTTTCTATAAATGTGCTTCCAAGGTATTAACAGATCCGTTAACACTAATGCACAGAGGAAAATACCAGGTAGTGTTTCTTGAAGGTGCTGACTCACAATGGGGTATGGTTCCACAGACACCATATGCTCTGGGTATAGGTCATTCTACATAAACAAATTAACCATGTGTGAGTATAGGTAACGAGTGCCAAGGGGCTACTTTATCGTAGCGAGGTGGGAGGGATCACGTCCAAACCCAATCCCGTCTTCACCTGATGTTGATATGTTTACACTTTCCAGGAGGGGTTATTGGACAGGGATCAGGTGCAGGAACCCTGGCTGATTTCCCCCCGCCACCCAACCCCAGCCCAGGAATGCTGAGGACACTTGTAGCAAAACAACTGCAGCCTTGGCTGAATCAAGTACCTCAGCACAGACCAGGCATCAAACCTGGGGCCTTCTACCCCGGACGCCTCCGTGCCTTTTTACCACTAGCCCATTGGGCAGCTCTCATAAGGAAGAAACAAAAAACTTGCATTTATGTAGTACCTTTCATGACCTCAGGACGTCCCAAAGAGCTTCACAACCAATGAAGTACCTTTTGAAGGGTCATCACTGTTGGAATGTAGGAAATGAGGCAGCCAATTTGTGCACAGCAAACTCCCACAAACAGCAAAATGATAAAGACCAGATCATCTGTTTTAGGTGTTGGTTGAGGGATAAATATTGGCCAGGACACCGGGGAAAACTCTCCCGCCCTTCTTCGAATAGTGGCCATGGGATCTTTTACATCCACCTGAGAGGTTTTAAGGTCTCATCCAAAAAGACGGCACCTCCGACAGTGCAGCGCTCCCTCAGGACTGGCACTGGGAGTGTCGGCCTGGAATTTGTGCTCAAGTCTCTGGAGCGGGACCGAGGGGCTCTTTTAACATCTGGCACACGTAATTCATCTCCTGACTTTTACGAAAAAGTATTTCTATTACAATTTCACTTCTGTACCAGGTGCAGAAGCAGCAGGTGTTTGGGCCTCTCCAGCACAAGCGAGGGGACCTGGAAGCACTGTCCATGCGTGACAACCGTCTTCTGATCTGTGCTCGGTCAGACGCCATAGCCTGGGAAAGACAAGATAAAAGAGGTTTTCTACCTTGTGGACAGTGGTAGGCTACTCTTGGCACCAAAGTAGCGATAATAACCCAAATTGTCGAGTTTAATGAGCATCCCAGAGCTGCAGCATTATACACACTTCTCCGGTTCATAGAACCATCGAATGGTTACAGCACAGAAGGAGGCCATTCGGCCCATCGAACCCGTGCTGGCTCTTTGTAAGAGCAATCCAGTTAGTCCCATTCTCCCGCTCTTTCCCCATAGCCCTGCAAATTTTTTCCCTTCATGTATTTATCCAATTCCTTTTTGAAAGCCACGACTGAATCTGCTTCCACCGCCCTTTCAGGCAGCGCATTCCAGATCATAACCACTCGCTGCGTGAAAAAGTTTTTCCTCATGTCACCTTTTGTTCTTTTGCCAATCACCTTAAATCTGTGTCCTCTGGATCTCGACCCTCTGGGTAGAATCATAGAAAGGTTACAGCACGGAAGGAGGCCATTCGGCCCATCGAGTCTGCGCCGGCTCTATGCAAGAGCAATCCAGCTAGTCCCACTCACCCGCCCTATCCCCGTGGCCCTGCGAATTTTTTACTTTCAAGTACTTATCCTGTTCCCTTTTGATGGCCACGATTGAATCTGCCTCCACCACCCCCTCGGGCAATGCATTCCAGATCCTAACCACTCGCTGTGTAAAAAAAGTTTTTCCTCATGTCACCTTTGGTTCTTTTGCCAATCACCTTAAATCTATGCCTGCTGGTTCTTGACCCTTCCGCCAATGGGAACAGTTTCTCTCTACGGTTGAGAAAGGCATGGATGTTAGGGAACTTGGGGAAATAAATAGTGATGTCTTGAGGAGTGTACATATTACAGAGAGGGAGGTGCTGGAAGTCTTAACGCGCATCAAGGTAGATAAATCTCCGGGACCTGATGAAATGTATCCCAGGACGTTATGGGAGGTTAGGGAGGAAATTGCGGGTCCCCTAGCAGAGATATTTGAATCATCCACCGCTACAGGTGAGGTGCCTGAAGATTGGAGGGTAGCAAATGTTGTGCCTTTGTTTAAGAAGGGCGGCAGGGAAAAGCCTGGGAACTACAGACCAGTGAGCCTGACATCTGTAGTGGGTAAGTTGTTAGAGGGTATTCTGAGGGACAGAATCTACAGGCATTTGGAGAGGCAGGGACTAATTAGGAACAGTCAGCATGGTTTTGTGAGAGGAAAATCATGTCTCACGAATTTGATTGAGTTTTTTGAAGGGGTAACCAAGAAGATAGATGAGGGCTGTGCAGTAGACGTGGTCTACATGGACTTCAGCAAAGCATTTGACAAGGTACCGCATGGTAGGTTGTTACATAAGGTTAAATCTCATGGGATCCAAGGTGAGGTAGCCAATTGGATACAAAATTGGCTTGACGACAGAAGACAGAGGGTGGTTGTCGAGGGTTGTTTTTCAAACTGGATGCCTGTGTCCAGCGGTGTGCCTCAGGGATCGGTGCTGGGTCCGCTGTTATTTGTTATTTATATTAATGATTTGGATGAGAATTTAGGAGGCATGGTTAGTAAGTTTGCAGATGACACCAAGATTGGTGGCATTGTGGACAGTGAAGAAGGTTATCTAGGATTGCAACGGGATCTTGATAAATTGGGCCAGTGGGCCGATGAATGGCAGATGGAGTTTAATTTAGATAAATGTGAGGTGATGCATTTTGGTAGATCGAATCGGGCCAGGACCTACTCCGTTAATGGTAGGGCGTTGGGGAGAGTTATAGAACAAAGAGATCTAGGAGTACAGATTCATAGCTCCTTGAAAGTGGAGTCACAGGTGGATAGGGTGGTGAAGAAGGCATTCAGCATGCTTGGTTTCATTGGTCAGAACATTGAATGCAGGAGTTGGGATGTCTTGTTGAAGTTGTACAGGGCATTGGTGAGGCCACACTTGGAGTACTGTGTACAGTTCTGGTCACCCTATTATAGAAAGGATATTATTAAACTAGAAAGAGTGCAGAAAAGATTTACTAGGATGCTACCGGGACTTGATGGTTTGACTTACAGGGAGAGGTTAGACAGACTGGGACTTTATTCCCTGGAGAGTAGGAGGTTAAGGGGTGATCTTATAGAAGTCTATAAAATAATGAGGGGCATAGATAAGGTCGATAGTCAAAATCTTTTCCCAAAGGTAGGGGAGTCTATAACGAGGGGGCACAGATTTAAGGTGAGAGGGGAGAGATACAAAAGGATCCAGAGGGGCAATTTTTTCACTCAAAGGGTGGTGAGTGTCTGGAACGAGCTGCCAGAGGCAGTAGTAGAGGCGGGTACAATTTTGTCTTTTAAAAAGCATTTGGACAGTTACATGGGGAAGATGGGTATCGAGGGATATGGGCCAAGTGCAGGCAATTGGGACTAGCTTAGTGGTATAAACTGGGCGACATGGACATGTTGGGCCGAAGGGCCTGTTTCCATGTTGTAACTTCTATGATTCTATGATTCTATGATCTACTCTGTCTAGACCCTCCATGATTTTGAATACCTCGGTCAAATCTCCTCGCAACCGTCTCTGTTCCAAGGAGAACAACCCCAGCTTTTCCAGTCTATCCACGTAACTAAAGTCCCTCATCCCTGGAATCATTCTAGTAAATAAAGTTTTGTTAGTAATTCGCATAAGTTGCCTATTTTGTATCAGTCCCGTCCCTGAGTAAAGGTACTGGCTCTTCCTGGACTACGATTCAATGGGGTCCGTTGCCCTCTGGTACTTCCCCCACGTGGCCATCCTCCATTGACAGCAAGTGATGGCAATTATTTGACTGGAAGGGGGGGGGGAGGGGGGGGGTCATTACAGCAGAGCTTTATGAAACATTCACACATGCATCCTTTCTAGTCCGGGCCATTGGATGGGGTGTCAGGTAGGGTTGCCAACCCTCCAGGATTGCCCTGGAGTCTCCAGGAATTAAGGATGAATCTCCTGGACACGGCTGCAAGCAAATACCCGGGAGAAAAATTATAGGGACATTAAATGAATTGTACATTGTTTTAACTTTCTTTGAACACTTTTGTTTATTAGTTATAAAAATATCGGAGATGGCCGGTTGGGGGGGGGGGTGTAGGAATGGGAGGCTGTTTGACCGGGCGGAGTGGTTGGAGGTGGGAGGTCATGTGATGAAACCTCCAGGGATACAGCCAAACAGAGTTGGCAACCCTGTGGTCAGGAGTGAAACCTTTGACTGGCTTTTCTCCTCCCCAGCTGGAGCTGAGATTCGCATATAGCTTGGGATCTTCCTGGTTTCGTGCCTCGACACCATGTCAGGCTGTGCATTTAGCCACTGAGCCACCAGCAGGCATTACCCTGTTGAAGGTGAGACAGAGAAACAGTCGATCTGATGGATTGGGCTGGCACTGTCCCACTTGATGATTGCCAGTACAGCAAGCTCCTGATGACAGTCGTGGTCTCAGCAGGAGCAGCATGTTGTAAACCATGGGCTGCCCACTGGAGAAATGGAAATTTGCAAGTCACCCTGGGCCACAATCGTGCAAAATGAGTACGTTCACATTATAATTGGCGCATTGGTACGAAGTGATTTTACTTTATCCCAATTCTGACGTTACTATGTAACTGCAGCCGGTGAGGGGAGAGTGTAACTCCACTTCTCTTCAGAGTAAATTCGGGGCTCAACATCCAATTTACACTCCACACAGGTTTAGTGTCAGTGCAAAGCCAGAGTCGCTTCGCATTGACATTAAACTTGTAGTTGAATGCATCATTAGTGGCCCTATTTGGCCAACGAGTCAATCACATACATCATTATGAGGGGTTTTGATAGAGTACATAGGGAGAAAGAATTTTAAACTGGCAGGAGGGTCGGTAACCAGAGGATACAGATTTAAAGTAATTGACAAAAGAACCAGAGGGGAGATGAGGAGAATTTTTTTATGCAGCGAGTTGTTATGATCTGGAATTCACTGCCTGAAAGGGCGGTGGAAGCAGATTCAACAATAACTTTCAAAAGGGAATTGGGTAAATACTTGAAGGAGAAAAATTGGATAGCTCTTTCAAAGAGCTGGCATAAGCACGATGGGCTGAATGGCCTCCTTCTGTGCTGTATGACTTTACGATTCTCTGATCATTAAGAAACAAAGCCAATAAAGGCAGGAAATTTTAAAAAATTCATTCTTGGGATGTGGGCGTCGCTGGCGAGGCCGGCATTTATTGCCCATCCCTAATTGCCCTTGAGAAGGTGGTGGTGAGCCGCCGCCTTGAACCGCTGCAGTCCGTGTGGTGAAGATTCTCCCACTGTGCTATTAGATCAGGAGTTCCAGGATTTTGACCCAGCGACGATGAAGGAACGGCGATATATTTCCAAGTCGGGATGGTGTGTGACTTGGAGGGGAATTTGGAAGTGATGGTGTTTGTTCCCATGCACCTGCTGCCCTTGTCCTTCTGGGTGGTAGAGGTCACAGATTTGGGAGGTGCTGTCGAAGAAGCTTCAGCGAGTTGCTGCAGGAAGACTGCTACAGAGTTTAAGAATTACATCACTATGTTTAGGTCTATGCTATAGTTGGCAAATAGCCAGTAAAATAATTCAACAAAATTGAACATTGAATGCTATATGCAGTTTATGAGGAACAGCAGGCACTGAATACAAGAACAATAACTTGCGCCTTTAACACAGTAAAACGTCCCGAGGCGCTTCACAAGAGCGATTATCAGACAAAATCTGATGCTGAGCCAAAAAAGGAGATATTGGGACGGGTGACCAAAAGCTTGGTCAAAGAGGTAGGTTTTTAAGGAGCGCCTTAAAGGAGGAGAGAGAGGTAGAGAGGCGGAGAGATTTAGGGAGGGAATTCCAGAGCTTAGGGCCCAGGCAGCCGAAGGCACAGCTGCCAATGGTGGGGCAAATCGGAAATCGGCAAGAGGCCAGAATTGGAGGAGCGCAGAGTTCTCGAAGGGTTGTAGGGCCGGAGGAGAAGAGAATACTCAACTGATGATGGACATCAAAGGGCAGCAGACTCTCCTTTCCGATAGCTGACTCTTCTCTGAAGGCCGCCTTCACACGATAAAGCTGCCTTGAGGTCTGATTATTACAGTTGAACAGTCATAAGTTGCTGCCAGAACCACAAGGAAAGCTTCGTAACACGTTCAAACTGAAACACTTCTTCAATCAGAGTCCATGTTCGGGTCTGAGTTGATTTGGTTTGAAGAAAGCATTTGAATTATTCCCAAATTAATGTCCACAACAGTCTTGAACGGGATGGCTAGACTGCAAAGCAACTTATAATCCCTTCCCTTGTTGCACATAGCTTGATGTTTTGTGGAACTGCTCGCTGCATATTCATAAAAGTTTACTCAACAGGAAATGTTACAGTGCAATGTAGTTTAACCAACTACCTACAGGATATTGCACAGGTCACATTCATACTCTTTGTGAGAAGCTTGCAATAACATTCCCATGGGTAGCACTGTTCCCACGGCACAGTAACCCATTTGTAACATGCTCTGAACGCTTGTTTAAAATTGGCAATGCGTTCTTCAAACTTATGGAGAATTCAACCAATAACTGCAAGAAATACACCCAAGTCAAGTGCTATAATGGCTGTAGCCCTGTGTATTCTTTGGCAAAATATACCCCTGTTATTTTAAGTTCCGATGTGTCTTTTTAGCCTCCTTTATGATCAAACAAATGGTTTTCTCTCACACACAATTTCCACCTCCCACTTTCTTCCCTCCTCCCCTTATGAAGCCTGGCTCACGCACGGGTATAGTACCATCGGGTTGGCAGTTCCCTGGTGCCTTGCCTAAGTGGCCATTCTTCATAAATAAACTTAGACCATAACTAGCGGCTGCAAGTACAGTCATATAGTCAGTAACGGAAATACAGTCATATAGTCAGTAACGGAAGTACAGTCAAATGGTCAGTAATGGAAGTACAGTCATTATAGACAGTAATGGAAGTACAGTCGTATAGTCAGTAACGGAATTAGGAACATAGGAACATAGGAACAGGAGTAGGCCATTCAGCCCCTCGTGCCTGCTCCGCCATTTGATAAGATCATGGCTGATCTGTGATCTAACTCCATATACCTGCCTTTGGCTCATATCCCTTAATACCTTTGGTTGCCAAAAAGCTATCTATCTCACATTTAAATTTAGCAATTGAGCTAGTATCAATTGCCGTTTGCGGAAGAGAGTTCCAAACTTCTACAACCTTTTGTGTGTAGAAATGTTTTCTAATCTCGCTCCTGAAATGTCTGGCACTAATTTTTAGACTGTGCCCCCACTCCTAAAATCCCCAACCAGCGGAAATAGTTTCTCTCTATCCAACCTATCTGTTCCCCTTAATATCTTATAAACTTCGATCAGATCACCCCTTAACCTTCGAAACTCCAGAGAATACAACCCCAATTTGTGTAATCTCTCCTTGTAACTTAACCCTTGAAGTCCGGGTATCATTCGAGTAAACCTACGCTGCACTCCCTCCAAGGCCAATATGTCCTTCCGAAGAAATTAGTCATATGGTCAGTAATGGAAGTACAGTCATATAGTCAGTAACGGAAGTACAGTCATATAGGAAGTTCCAACATTGTCCAGTTCCCCTCACTAACGTGGTTTTGGCTCTAACTAATGCCAACTGTTGCACTAAGCCCATGTTCAGTGGAGCTACCCCAAAGGCATTGATATATATGTTTGGGTTGTGAGTCGGCATGTATAAGTACGGGTCTGTACACTCACTGTCCAGCTCACACATGAGAGACAGACTCTTAGGTGAGAAATTGCAGGGCTCATGGACCTTGTGGAACTGAACCCCAGCAATGGCCGGCAGGAGGGGGGTAACTTGAATAAACGCACAAAAAATATAAATCGGCCAAACATTGTTTTTCCATTCAGGTCGATCTCAATCTGAAAGCATAGCACATTAGTGCTCAAACACAACCTGAATGTGCCCCTTAGTGTAAAAGAAAATAAAGAAAGACTTGCATTTATCTATTTTTTTTTATTCATTCATGGGATGTGGGCATCACTGGCAAGGCCAGCATTTATTGCCCATCCCTAATTGCCCTTGAGAAGGTGGTGGTGAGCCACCGCCTTGAACCGCTGCAGTCCGTGTGGTGAAGGTTCTCCCACAGTGCTGTTAGGAAGGGAGTTCCAGGATTTTGACCCAGCGACGATGAAGGAACGGCGATATATTTCCAAGTCGGGATGGTGTGTGACTTGGAGGGGAACGTGCAGGTGGTGTTGTTCCCATGTGCCTGCTGCCCTTGTCCTTCTAGGTGGTAGAGGTCGCGCGTTTGGGAGGTGCTGTCGAAGAAGCCTTGGCGAGTTGCTGCAGTGCATCCTGTGGATGGTACACACTGCGGCCACAGTGCGCCGGTGGTGAAGGGAGTGAATGTTTAGGGTGGTGGATGGGGTGCCAATCAAGTGGGCTGCTTTGTCCTGGATGGTGTCGAGCTTCTTGAGTGTTGTTGGAGCTGCACTCAGCCAGGCAAGTGGAGAATATTCCATCACACTCCTGACTTGTGCCTAGTAGATGGTGGAAAGGCTTTGGGGAGTCAGGAGGTGAGTCACTTGCCGCAGAATACCCAGCCTCTGACCTGCTCTTGTAGCTACAGTATTTATGTGGCTGGCCCAGTTAGGTTTCTGGTCAATGGTGACCCCCAGGATGTGATGGTGGGGGATTCGGCGATGGTAATGCCATTAATGTCAAGGGGAGGTGGTTAGACTCCCTCTTGTTGGAGGTGGTCATTGCCTGGCACTTGTCTGGCGCGAATGTTACTTGCCACTTATCAGCCCAGACCTGGATGTTGTCCAGGTCTTGCTGCATGTGGGCACGGACTGCTTCATTATCTGAGGGGTTGCGAATGGAACTGAACACTGTACAATCATCAGCAAACATCCCCATTTCTGAGCTTATGATGGAGGGAAGGTCATTGATGAAGCAGCTGAAGATGGTTGGGCCTGGGACACTGCCCTGAGGAACTCCTGCAGCAATGTCCTGGGGCTGAGATGATTGGCCTCCAACAACCACTACCATCTTCCTTTGTGCTAGGTATGACTCCAGCCACTGGAGAGTTTTCCCCCTGATTCCCATTGACTTCAATTTTACTAGGGCTCCTTGGTGCCACACTTGATAAAATGCTGCCTTGATGTCAAGGGCAGTCACTCTCACTTCACTTCTGGAATTCAGCTCTTTTGTCCATGTTTGGACCAAGGCTGTAATGAGGTCTGGAGCCGAGTGGTCCTGGCGGAACCCAAACTGAGCATCGGTGAGCAGGTTATTGGTGAGTAAGTGCCGCTTGATAGCACTGTCGACAACACCTTCCATCACTTTGCTGATGATTGAGAGTAAACTGATGGGGCGGTAATTGGCCGGATTGGATTTGTCCTGCTCTTTGTGGACAGGACATACCTGGGCAATTTTCCACATTGTCGGGTAGATGCCAGTGTTGTAGCTGTACTGGAACAGCTTGGCTAGAGGCACAGCTAGTTCTGGAGCACAAGTCTTCAGCACTACAGCCGGGATGTTGTCGGGGCCCATAGCCTTTGCTGTATCCAGTGCACTCAGCTGTTTCTTGATATCACATGGAGTGAATCAAATTGGCTGAAGACTGGCTTCCGTGATGGTGGGGATATCGGGAGGAGGCTGAGATGGATCATCTACTCGGCACTTCTGGCTGAAGATGGTTACAAACGCTTCAGCCTTGTCTTTTGCACTCACGTGCTGGACTCCGCCATCATTGAGGATAGAGATGTTTGCAGAGCCTCCTCCTCCCATTAGTTGTTTAATTGTCCACCACAATTCACGACTGGATGTGGCAGGACTGCAGAGCTTTGATCTGATCCATTGGTTGTGGAATCGCTTAGCTATGACTATAGCATGTTGCTTCCACTGTTTAGCATGCATGTAGTCCTGAGTTGTAGCTTCACCAGGTTGGCACCTCATTTTTAGGTACACCTGGTGCTGCTCCTGGCATGCTCTTCTACACTCCTCATTGAACCAGGGTTGATCCCCTGGCTTGTTGGTAATGGTAGAGTGAGGAATATGCCAGGCCATGAGGTTACAGATTGTGCTGGAATACAATTCTGCTGCTCCTGATGGCCCACAGCACCTCATGGATGCCCAGTTTTGAGCTGCTAGATCTGTTCTGAATCTATCCCATTTAGCACGGTGGTAGTGCCACACAACACGTTGGATGGTGTCCTCAGTGTGAAGACGGGACTCCGACTCCACAAGGACTGTGTGGTGGTCACTCCTACCAATACTGTTATGGACAGATGCATCTGCGACAGGTAGATTGGTGAGGACGAGGTCAAGTAGGTTTTTCCCTCGTGTTGGTTTGCCCACCACCTGCCGTAGGCCCAGTCTGGCAGCTATGTACCTTCAGGACTCGGCCAGTAGTGGTGCTACTGAGCCACTCTTGGTGATAGACATTGAAGTCCCCACCCAAAGTACATTCTGTACCCTTGCTACCTCCAAGTGGTGCTCAACATGGAGGAGGACTGATTCATTCAGCGGAGGGAGGGCAGTAGGTGGTAATCAGCAGGAGGTTTCCTTGCCTATGTTTGACCTGATGCCATGAGATTTCATGTGGTCCAGAGTCAATGTTGAGGACTCTCAGGGCCACTCCCTCCTGACTGTATATCACTGTACCGCCACCTCTGGTGGGTCTATCCTGCTGGTGGGACAGGACATACCCAGGGATGGTAATGGATGAGTCTGGGACATTGAAAGGTATGATTCTGTGAGTATGGCTGTGTCAGGCTGTTGCTTGAATGGTCTGTGGGACAGCTCTCCCAATTGTTAGTGAGGAGGACTTTGCAGGGTCGACTGGGGCTTGGTTTGCCTTTGTTGTGTCTGGTGGTCCATCCAGTTTTATTCTTATTATGACTTTTTGTAGATTGTACAACTGAGTAGTTTGCTAGGCCATTTCAGAGGCCAATTAAGAATCAACCACATTGCTGTGGGTCTGGAGTCACATATAGGCCAGACCATGTAAGGACGGCAGGTTTCCTTCCCTAAAGGACATTAGTGAACCAGATGGGTTTTAATACTTTAGTTTTTTTTAATTACAGATTTTATTTAATTAATTGAATTTAAATTCCCCAGCTGCCATGGTGCAATTTGAACTCATGAGTCTGGATTATTAGTCCTAGGTCTCTGATTACTAGTCCAGTAACATAACCACTATGCTACCGTACCCCGTTTCACGGCCTCAGGATGTCCCAAAGTGCTTTACAGCCAATGAAGTATTTCTGAAGTGTAGCCAGTATTGTAATGTAGGAAACGCGGCAGCCAAATTGCACACAGCAAGATCCCACAAACAGCAACGCGATAATGACCAGATAGTCTGTTTTAGTGATGTTGGTTGAGGGATAAATATTGCCCAAGACATCAGGAAGAACTCTCCTGCTCAGATGGGGGCCTCGGTTTAAAGACAGTGCAGCACCCTCTCAGTACTGCACTGGAATGTCAACCCAGATTATGGGCTTAAGTCTCTGGAGTAGGACTTGAACCCACAACACAAAACTCGGAAATGTTGTAAACGATGTGGAGGATAGTAACAGACTTCAGGAGGACATAGGCAGACTGGTGAAATGGGCAGACACATGGCAGATGAAATTTAACGCAGAGAAGTGTGAAGTGATGCATTTTGGTGGAAGAATGAGGCAAGGCAATATAAACTAAATGGTATAATTTTAAAGGGGGTGCAGGAACAGAGAGACCTGGGGGTGCACATACACAAATCTTTGAAGGTCAAATTGAGAAGGCTGTTAAAAAGCATATGGGATCCTGGGCTTTATTGATAGAGGCATAGAGTACAAAAGCAAGGAAGTTATGCTAAACCTTTATAAACACTGGTCAGGCCTCAGCTGGAGTATTGTGTCCAATTCTGGGCACCACACTTTAGAAAGGATGTCACGGCCTTAGAAAGGGTGCAGAAGAGATTTACTAGAATCGTATCAAGGATGAGGGACTTCAGTTGTGTGGAGAGACTGGAGAAGGTGGGATTGTTCTCCTTAGAACAGAGAAGATTAAGGGGAGATTTGATCGAAGTGCTCAAAATCAGGAAGGGTTTTGGTAGAGTAAATAAGGCAAAACTGTTTCCAGTGGGAGAAGGGTCGGTAACCAGAGGACACAGATTTAAGGTGTTTGGCAAAAGAGCCAGAGGCGACATGAGGAAACATTTTTTATGCAGTGAGTTGTTAAGATCTGGAATTCACTGCCTGAAAGGGCGGTGGAAGCAGATTCAATAGTAACTTTCATAAGGGAATTGGATAAATACTTGAAGGGAAAAAATTACAGGGCTATGGGGAAGGAGCCGGCTCTTTGAAAGAGCACTAATTGGATAGCTCTTTCAAAGAGGCTGCACAGGCACGATGGGCCAAATGGCCTTCTCCTGTGTTGTACCTACCATGATACTATGAACCTTCTGAGTCAGTGGCGAGAGTTTTACCAACCGAGCCAAGGTTGACATGTAGCACCAATGGGGCAGAACACAAACATACTGCAAGGTGATGCTCCCTGAAATGGAATCTGAAAGTTAGGTCATCCGGCCAGAGAAAAAATACAATCTTGACAGGGACATAAACATTCACAATAGTCTCAGTACATTTTCCTACTTATCACTCAATCACTGCTCCTGTATCCTGCATTGAAAAGATATCGAGATGACAAAGATATATACATATACATTATATACTGTACATCGTATGCTTTTTAAGTAAAACTATTTAAATTACACCAGACATGTTGCATTTTCCAGGTGTTTGCATCTTGTGTTAATCGTTGCCTTTTAAAGAAATATATTATTATTGAACTCTGGCAAATGATATTTTCCCCCACATGTCGATGGGAAATGTGTAATAGACCAGGTCGCTTCCCCTTTCAAATTGTCCATCACATCAATGTCACAAAACAAATTGGCCAGAGGTTCTGAGCGCTAAAAACATGCCTGGAAATGTCACAATGGATCAAAGAAATGTTGAAACCCTCCCTCATTACACAAGGCTTGGGCAGCAGTACTCACCGTCGCTAAATCATATCTGGGACTTGTTGCACAGCCCGCGGGGTTTTTTCTCCCTTTGATTCGAAATCCATCCTTTTTTTTCCCCCTCCTCCTTTTATTTTATTTGATTGAAGATGTCAGTTTCAGGATGGGAGACGCATGCGTGCTCATTCCAGCTTTCCCTTAGCCAATGCGAATTTTTCCCCACTTTTTTTTTTGTCCGCCTGATTTCTAAATAGAATTAAAGGAGGATGCACCCGGGTGAGACTGGTCCAGAATAATGATGATGATTGTTGTTGGAAGCCGCAGTCCCTGATCAGAATCACTTTTGATTTTTGAAACCGTGCATCTCTGGGGTTGCTGCAAAAAGAATTTCTCTCCAGTTTGTGTTTCGGCTGCTCAGTGTCCAACTTTCAATCAGTGATGTTCAGATAGAATGCTTCACCTGCTGATGCTCCATGCCTGCGTGCCTTACTGCAGAGATGTTAACCCATTCAAAATAAATGGGCTAACACCTGTGTAAAAATACTGTACATGGGAATGCAGTACAACCATGTTAAACATAACTACCTCGATTTCTCTGATGGACGTTCTCTCCTGTTTGGTTTTGCCTTGATTTAGAGTTGGATTGTGTTGTGTCTTCGCCGACCAACATTAGTTTCTGGTCCCCCAACACCTCCAATTTGAGATTCTAATCCTTGTGTTTAAATCCCTCCATGGCCTCACCCCTCCCTATCCTTGTAACCTCCTCCAGTCCTACAGTTCCCCCCTCCCCCCAGTACTCTTCCATCCTCTGATTCCAGCCTTTTGTGCAACCCCCGTCCCTCTCTTTGACTCACCATTGGCAGAGTTGCCTTCAGCTGCCCAGGCGCTATACTCTGGAATTCCCTCCCCCTCCTCCTCCCTCTCCTCCTCCATCTCCTCCTTTAAGACCCTGCCATAAAACTCACCTCTTTGATCAGGTTTTTGGTCATTCTTCCTAATCCTAACCCTCTTCCTCCCCCTTCTTTGATCCCACACTCACCTGACGAAGGAGAAAGCCTCCGAAAGCTTGTGATTTTCAAATAAAACAGTTGGTCTATAACCTGGTGTTGTAAGATTCCTTACATTTGTCAACCCCAGTCCATCACCGGCATCTCCACATCATT